>NW_027640838.1:600000-1078808 GCF_949752795.1 Hyperoodon ampullatus | reverse complement strand
ACAAGGCTCCCTGTTCTCCAGGGCCTGTCTTGCCTTTCTGGTTTTTACACATTTTGTGGATGTCCCTTTTGACCGGTGGGAAGTGATACTTCTTTGTAGTGCAGATTTGCATTGCCTGCTTGCTTGCTTGGCCAAATAGGGCGTATGCGTTTTCTCCTGAATATATTCAGGAGAAAACGCATATGCCCTTTTTGGCCAAGTGCATCATTGTCGAAGTTGTGCCCCTCTTCCTGTGCTTTAAAGGCGATTCCAACGTACCTCTTGAAATCTGTTTCCTGCTATTCTGCCTCGCTTTCAAGTCCGCCTCGTGGCCTTCCCTCAACAGATATTTGGACGATAGTTGTCCTTTATTACTCGGCCAGTTTGTGAATTGCTGTGCCCCTGAGCTCCATTTTTCAACTCGTTTTAGGTGAGCTGACCGCAAGTCCAAAATTTTGGTTCAGGACCTATACTGGTTCCCGGTGGGGGGCTGAGACTTTGGTTAATTCTTCTTCCTGCCGGGAAATTACAGTGATATGTGCCCGTCCAAATGCCTAACAGCTACTCACTCATTGGTTCTCCCTCTTCCCTTTCATCCTCTGCCAAATTGGCAACCTGTGCGAACCAGGAGGTTAAAGGGGCTGTCTCTCCAAGTTGGGAGGTTGATAGTAAAGCAGATGGAAAGTCAAACCGGAGCACCAGGAGAGGGACTATTCGTTGAGTTTTAGAAACCTTTCGTATTCACAGTGTGTCCGTTCTCTAGGTTTCCCGTACATGTTATAACTGTAGTAATATTCCCTTCAACCTGGAGAGTTGGGACCCATGGAATGTGTGCCATGCATTATTGCTTTAAATGGTCTGCATTTGTTCACCCAATCTCACCAATCCTCTCAGTCCAAAGTGTCCAGCCTTATGCCACATCCAGCTGTCGTTGTAGATAGGGTCATTCCAGGTTTCATCAGAGACCCTGAAGGAATTGTAAAGAATTTCCCAGTCTTTTTGTTTTGTTTTTGAAATTCCTTTTTATAGTGGGTTTGAGCTGATTCTCGCTGCCATGTTTATGCCATTCTAGACACACTTGATTCCCTTACGGAGACATATCAATACATAGGTTTTAAGATTCTTACTAGTCAGATATATTCCTCTGCGGGAAATATGGGGTTTTGAGTCCCTTTCACTGAGGAAGGTGTAGGTCTTGTCTATTCCATAGTTGGTTTTTGGAACGGTACCTGTGCTTATATCAAACTCTGGTTTTATGCATCACCCCACCTCTCCTTCCCCCTTAAGCAGGCATAAGAGTGTTTTCTAAATGTGAGACACTGTTCTCTATCCTAACTCAGTTCAAGTGTAGCCATGTTTACAGGATCTTCATAAGTGATATTTTATGATGTTTCTTTTTCTGTGTGACTTATTTCACTTAGAATCATCGTACCTGAATCCACCCATTTTGCTGCTACTGGTCTTATGACATTGATTTCATGGCTGAGGGATATTCCATCGTACGTAAGTACCACAATTTTTTGAACCATTTTTATATTTCCTGGGATATTTAAGGTGTACCCAAGTTGAGGTCCTTGTAAGCAGTGTAGCCCTAAATTTTGGGGTGGCTGTGTCTTTTTGATTTTCAGTTTTCCCAAGGTATATTCCCTAGACTGGAAGTGCCCTTGGCTCTGTAGCTCTGTTGTTTACTTGTTTTAGGGAACACAATGTACTCCTCCAGAGAGGCAGTTGGCAATTTACATCCCGCCCATCAGCATAACAAGGCTCCCTGTTCTCCAGGGCCTGTCTTGCCTTTCTGGTTTTTACACATTTTGTGGATGTCCCTTTTGACCGGTGGTAAGTGATACTTCTTTGTAATGCAGATTTGCATTGCCCGATTGCTTGCTTGGCCAAAAAGGGCGTATGCGTTTTCTCCTGAATATATTCAGGAGAAAACGCATACGCCCTTTTTGGCCACGTGCATCATTGCCGAAGTTGTGCCCCTCATCCGGTTCTTTAAAGGTGATTCCAACGTACCTCTTGAAATCTGTTTCCTGCTATTCTGCTTCGCTTTCAAGTCCACCTCGTTGCCTTCCCTCAACAGATTTTTGGACGATAGTTGTCCTTTATTACTCGGCCAGTTTGTGAATTGCTGTGCCCCTGAGCTCCATTTTTCAACTCGTTTTTGGTGAGCTGACCGCAGGTCCAAAATTTTGGTTCAGGATCTATGCTGGTTCCCGGTGGGGGGCTGAGACTTTGGTTAATTCTTCTTTCTGCCGGGAAATTAGAGTGATTTGTGCCCGTCCAAATGCGTAACAGCTACTCTCTCATTGGTTCTCCCTCTTCCCTTTCATCCTTGCAAACTTGGCAACATGTGCGAACCAGGAGGTTAAAGGGGCTGTCTCTCCAAGTTGGGAGGTTGATAGTAACGCAGGTGGAATGTCAAACCGGAGCACCAGGAGAGGGACTATTCGTTGAGTTTTAGAAACCTTTCGTATTCACAGTGTGTCCGTTCTCTAGGTTTCCCGTACATGTTATAGCTGTAGTAATATTCCCTTCAACCTGGAGAGTTGGGACCCATGGAATGGGTGCCAGGCATTTGTGCTTTAAAGGGTCTGCATTTGTTCACCCAATCTCACCAATCCTCTCAGTCCAAGTGTCCCGCCTTATGCCACATCCAGCTGTCGTTGTAGATAGGGTCAGTCCAGTTTTCATCAGAGACCCTGAATGAATTGTAAAGAATATCCCAGTTTTTTGTTTTGTTTTTGAAATTCCTTTTTATAGTGGGTTTGAGCTGATTCTCGCTGCCATGTTTATGCCAGTCTAGACACACTTGGTTCCCTTACGGAGACATATCAATACATAGGTTTTAAGATTCTTACTAGTCAGATATATTCCTCTGCGGGAAATATGGGGTTTTGAGTCCCTTTCACTGAGGAAGGTGTAGGTCTTGCCTATTCCATAGTTGGTTTTTGGAACGGTACCTCTGCTTATATCAAACTCTGGTTTTATGCATCACCCCACCTCTCCTTCCCCCTTAAGCAGGCATAAGAGTGTTTTCTAAATGTGAGACACTGTTCTCTTTCCTAACTCAGTTCAAGTGTAGCCATGTTTACAGGATCTTCATAAGTGATATCTTATGATAAGTTTCTTTTTCTGTGTGACGTATTTCACTTAGAATCATCGTACCTGAATCCACCCATTTTGCTGCTACTGGTCTTATGACATTGATTTCATGGCTGGGGGATATTCCATCGTACGTAAGTACCACAATTTTTTGAACCATTTTTATATTTCCTGGGATATTTAAGGTGTACCCAAGTTGAGGTCCTTGTAAGCAGTGCAGCCCTAAATTTTGGGGTGGCTGTGTCTTTTTGATTTTCAGATTTCCCAAGGTATATTCCCTAGACTGGAAGTGCCCTTGGCTCTGTAGCTCTGTTGTTTACTTGTTTTAGGGAACACAATGCACTCCTCCAGAGAGGCAGTTGGCAATTTACATCCCGCCCATCAGCATAACAAGGCTCCCTGTTCTCCAGGGCCTGTCTTGCCTTTCTGGTTTTTACACATTTTGTGGATGTCCCTTTTGACCGGTGGGAAGTGATACTTCTTTGTAGTGCAGATTTGCATTGCCTGCTTGCTTGCTTGGCCAAATAGGGCGTATGCGTTTTCTCCTGAATATATTCAGGAGAAAACGCATATGCCCTTTTTGGCCAAGTGCATCATTGTCGAAGTTGTGCCCCTCTTCCTGTGCTTTAAAGGCGATTCCAACGTACCTCTTGAAATCTGTTTCCTGCTATTCTGCCTCGCTTTCAAGTCCGCCTCGTGGCCTTCCCTCAACAGATATTTGGACGATAGTTGTCCTTTATTACTCGGCCAGTTTGTGAATTGCTGTGCCCCTGAGCTCCATTTTTCAACTCGTTTTAGGTGAGCTGACCGCAAGTCCAAAATTTTGGTTCAGGACCTATACTGGTTCCCGGTGGGGGGCTGAGACTTTGGTTAATTCTTCTTCCTGCCGGGAAATTACAGTGATATGTGCCCGTCCAAATGCCTAACAGCTACTCACTCATTGGTTCTCCCTCTTCCCTTTCATCCTCTGCCAAATTGGCAACCTGTGCGAACCAGGAGGTTAAAGGGGCTGTCTCTCCAAGTTGGGAGGTTGATAGTAAAGCAGATGGAAAGTCAAACCGGAGCACCAGGAGAGGGACTATTCGTTGAGTTTTAGAAACCTTTCGTATTCACAGTGTGTCCGTTCTCTAGGTTTCCCGTACATGTTATAACTGTAGTAATATTCCCTTCAACCTGGAGAGTTGGGACCCATGGAATGTGTGCCATGCATTATTGCTTTAAATGGTCTGCATTTGTTCACCCAATCTCACCAATCCTCTCAGTCCAAAGTGTCCAGCCTTATGCCACATCCAGCTGTCGTTGTAGTTAGGGTCATTCCAGGTTTCATCAGAGACCCTGAAGGAATTGTAAAGAATTTCCCAGTCTTTTTGTTTTGTTTTTGAAATTCCTTTTTATAGTGGGTTTGAGCTGATTCTCGCTGCCATGTTTATGCCATTCTAGACACACTTGATTCCCTTACGGAGACATATCAATACATAGGTTTTAAGATTCTTACTAGTCAGATATATTCCTCTGCGGGAAATATGGGGTTTTGAGTCCCTTTCACTGAGGAAGGTGTAGGTCTTGTCTATTCCATAGTTGGTTTTTGGAACGGTACCTGTGCTTATATCAAACTCTGGTTTTATGCATCACCCCACCTCTCCTTCCCCCTTAAGCAGGCATAAGAGTGTTTTCTAAATGTGAGACACTGTTCTCTATCCTAACTCAGTTCAAGTGTAGCCATGTTTACAGGATCTTCATAAGTGATATTTTATGATGTTTCTTTTTCTGTGTGACTTATTTCACTTAGAATCATCGTACCTGAATCCACCCATTTTGCTGCTACTGGTCTTATGACATTGATTTCATGGCTGAGGGATATTCCATCGTACGTAAGTACCACAATTTTTTGAACCATTTTTATATTTCCTGGGATATTTAAGGTGTACCCAAGTTGAGGTCCTTGTAAGCAGTGTAGCCCTAAATTTTGGGGTGGCTGTGTCTTTTTGATTTTCAGTTTTCCCAAGGTATATTCCCTGGACTGGAAGTGCCCTTGGCTCTGTAGCTCTGTTGTTTACTTGTTTTAGGGAACACAATGTACTCCTCCAGAGAGGCAGTTGGCAATTTACATCCCGCCCATCAGCATAACAAGGCTCCCTGTTCTCCAGGGCCTGTCTTGCCTTTCTGGTTTTTACACATTTTGTGGATGTCCCTTTTGACCGGTGGGAAGTGATACTTCTTTGTAGTGCAGATTTGCATTGCCCGCTTGCTTGCTTGGCCAAAAAGGGCGTATGCGTTTTCTCCTGAATATATTCAGGAGAAAACGCATACGCCCTTTTTGGCCAAGTGCATCATTGTCGAAGTTGTGCCCCTCTTCCTGTGCTTTAAAGGCGATTCCAACGTACCTCTTGAAATCTGTTTCCTGCTATTCTGCCTCGCTTTCAAGTCCGCCTCGTTGCCTTCCCTCAACAGATTTTTGGACGATAGTTGTCCTTTATTACTCGGCCAGTTTGTGAATTGCTGTGCCCCTGAGCTCCATTTTTCAACTCGTTTTTGGTGAGCTGACCGCAAGTCCAAAATTTTGGTTCAGGATCTATACTGATTCCCGGTGGGTGGCTGAGACTTTGGTTAATTCTTCTTCCTGCCGGGAAATTACAGTGATATGTGCCCGTCCAAATGCCTAACAGCTACTCTCTCATTGGTTCTCCCTCTTCCCTTTCATCCTCTGCCAAATTGGCAACCTGTGCGAACCAGGAGGTTAAAGGGGCTGTCTCTCCAAGTTGGGAGGTTGATAATAAAGCAGATGGAAAGTCAAACCGGAGCACCAGGAGAGGGACTATTCGTTGAGTTTTAGAAACCTTTCGTATTCACAGTGTGTCCGTTCTCTAGGATTCCCGTACATGTTATATCTGTAGTAATATTCCCTTCAACCTGGAGAGTTGGGACCCATGGAATGTGTGCCATGCATTATTGCTTTAAAGGGTCTGCATTTGCTCACCCAATCTCACCAATCCTCTCAGTCCCAAGTGTCCAGCCTTATGCCACATCCAGCTGTCATTGTAGATAGGGTCATTTCAGGTTTCATCAGAGACCCTGAAGGAATTGTAAAGAATTTCCCAGTTTTTTTGTTTTATTTTTGAAATTCCTTTTTATAGTGGGTTTGAGCTGATTCTCGCTGCCATATTTATCCCAGTCTAGACACACTTGATTCCCTTACGGAGACATATCAATACATAGGTTTTAAGATTCTTACTTTACTAGTCAGATATATTCCTCTGCGGGAAATATGGGGTTTTGAGTCCCTTTCACTGAGGAAGGTGTAGGTCTTGTCTATTCCATAGTTGGTTTTTGGAACGGTACCTGTGCTTATATCAAACTCTGGTTTTATGCATCACCCCACCTCTCCTTCCCCCTTAAGCAGGCATAAGAGTGTTTTCTAAATGTGAGACACTGTTCTCTATCCTAACTCAGTTCAAGTGTAGCCATGTTTACAGGATCTTCATAAGTGATATTTTATGATGTTTCTTTTTCTGTGTGACTTATTTCACTTAGAATCATCGTACCTGAATCCACCCATTTTGCTGCTACTGGTCTTATGACATTGATTTCATGGCTGAGGGATATTCCATCGTACGTAAGTACCACAATTTTTTGAACCATTTTTATATTTCCTGGGATATTTAAGGTGTACCCAAGTTGAGGTCCTTGTAAGCAGTGTAGCCCTAAATTTTGGGGTGGCTGTGTCTTTTTGATTTTCAGTTTTCCCAAGGTATATTCCCTAGACTGGAAGTGCCCTTGGCTCTGTAGCTCTGTTGTTTACTTGTTTTAGGGAACACAATGTACTCCTCCAGAGAGGCAGTTGGCAATTTACATCCCGCCCATCAGCATAACAAGGCTCCCTGTTCTCCAGGGCCTGTCTTGCCTTTCTGGTTTTTACACATTTTGTGGATGTCCCTTTTGACCGGTGGTAAGTGATACTTCTTTGTAATGCAGATTTGCATTGCCCGATTGCTTGCTTGGCCAAAAAGGGCGTATGCGTTTTCTCCTGAATATATTCAGGAGAAAACGCATACGCCCTTTTTGGCCACGTGCATCATTGCCGAAGTTGTGCCCCTCATCCGGTTCTTTAAAGGTGATTCCAACGTACCTCTTGAAATCTGTTTCCTGCTATTCTGCTTCGCTTTCAAGTCCACCTCGTTGCCTTCCCTCAACAGATTTTTGGACGATAGTTGTCCTTTATTACTCGGCCAGTTTGTGAATTGCTGTGCCCCTGAGCTCCATTTTTCAACTCGTTTTTGGTGAGCTGACCGCAGGTCCAAAATTTTGGTTCAGGATCTATGCTGGTTCCCGGTGGGGGGCTGAGACTTTGGTTAATTCTTCTTTCTGCCGGGAAATTAGAGTGATTTGTGCCCGTCCAAATGCGTAACAGCTACTCTCTCATTGGTTCTCCCTCTTCCCTTTCATCCTTGCAAACTTGGCAACATGTGCGAACCAGGAGGTTAAAGGGGCTGTCTCTCCAAGTTGGGAGGTTGATAGTAACGCAGGTGGAATGTCAAACCGGAGCACCAGGAGAGGGACTATTCGTTGAGTTTTAGAAACCTTTCGTATTCACAGTGTGTCCGTTCTCTAGGTTTCCCGTACATGTTATAGCTGTAGTAATATTCCCTTCAACCTGGAGAGTTGGGACCCATGGAATGGGTGCCAGGCATTTGTGCTTTAAAGGGTCTGCATTTGTTCACCCAATCTCACCAATCCTCTCAGTCCAAGTGTCCCGCCTTATGCCACATCCAGCTGTCGTTGTAGATAGGGTCAGTCCAGTTTTCATCAGAGACCCTGAATGAATTGTAAAGAATATCCCAGTTTTTTGTTTTGTTTTTGAAATTCCTTTTTATAGTGGGTTTGAGCTGATTCTCGCTGCCATGTTTATGCCAGTCTAGACACACTTGGTTCCCTTACGGAGACATATCAATACATAGGTTTTAAGATTCTTACTAGTCAGATATATTCCTCTGCGGGAAATATGGGGTTTTGAGTCCCTTTCACTGAGGAAGGTGTAGGTCTTGCCTATTCCATAGTTGGTTTTTGGAACGGTACCTCTGCTTATATCAAACTCTGGTTTTATGCATCACCCCACCTCTCCTTCCCCCTTAAGCAGGCATAAGAGTGTTTTCTAAATGTGAGACACTGTTCTCTTTCCTAACTCAGTTCAAGTGTAGCCATGTTTACAGGATCTTCATAAGTGATATCTTATGATAAGTTTCTTTTTCTGTGTGACGTATTTCACTTAGAATCATCGTACCTGAATCCACCCATTTTGCTGCTACTGGTCTTATGACATTGATTTCATGGCTGGGGGATATTCCATCGTACGTAAGTACCACAATTTTTTGAACCATTTTTATATTTCCTGGGATATTTAAGGTGTACCCAAGTTGAGGTCCTTGTAAGCAGTGCAGCCCTAAATTTTGGGGTGGCTGTGTCTTTTTGATTTTCAGTTTTCCCAAGGTATATTCCCTAGACTGGAAGTGCCCTTGGCTCTGTAGCTCTGTTGTTTACTTGTTTTAGGGAACACAATGCACTCCTCCAGAGAGGCAGTTGGCAATTTACATCCCGCCCATCAGCATAACAAGGCTCCCTGTTCTCCAGGGCCTGTCTTGCCTTTCTGGTTTTTACACATTTTGTGGATGTCCCTTTTGACCGGTGGGAAGTGATACTTCTTTGTAGTGCAGATTTGCATTGCCTGCTTGCTTGCTTGGCCAAATAGGGCGTATGCGTTTTCTCCTGAATATATTCAGGAGAAAACGCATATGCCCTTTTTGGCCAAGTGCATCATTGTCGAAGTTGTGCCCCTCTTCCTGTGCTTTAAAGGCGATTCCAACGTACCTCTTGAAATCTGTTTCCTGCTATTCTGCCTCGCTTTCAAGTCCGCCTCGTGGCCTTCCCTCAACAGATATTTGGACGATAGTTGTCCTTTATTACTCGGCCAGTTTGTGAATTGCTGTGCCCCTGAGCTCCATTTTTCAACTCGTTTTAGGTGAGCTGACCGCAAGTCCAAAATTTTGGTTCAGGACCTATACTGGTTCCCGGTGGGGGGCTGAGACTTTGGTTAATTCTTCTTCCTGCCGGGAAATTACAGTGATATGTGCCCGTCCAAATGCCTAACAGCTACTCACTCATTGGTTCTCCCTCTTCCCTTTCATCCTCTGCCAAATTGGCAACCTGTGCGAACCAGGAGGTTAAAGGGGCTGTCTCTCCAAGTTGGGAGGTTGATAGTAAAGCAGATGGAAAGTCAAACCGGAGCACCAGGAGAGGGACTATTCGTTGAGTTTTAGAAACCTTTCGTATTCACAGTGTGTCCGTTCTCTAGGTTTCCCGTACATGTTATAACTGTAGTAATATTCCCTTCAACCTGGAGAGTTGGGACCCATGGAATGTGTGCCATGCATTATTGCTTTAAATGGTCTGCATTTGTTCACCCAATCTCACCAATCCTCTCAGTCCAAAGTGTCCAGCCTTATGCCACATCCAGCTGTCGTTGTAGTTAGGGTCATTCCAGGTTTCATCAGAGACCCTGAAGGAATTGTAAAGAATTTCCCAGTCTTTTTGTTTTGTTTTTGAAATTCCTTTTTATAGTGGGTTTGAGCTGATTCTCGCTGCCATGTTTATGCCATTCTAGACACACTTGATTCCCTTACGGAGACATATCAATACATAGGTTTTAAGATTCTTACTAGTCAGATATATTCCTCTGCGGGAAATATGGGGTTTTGAGTCCCTTTCACTGAGGAAGGTGTAGGTCTTGTCTATTCCATAGTTGGTTTTTGGAACGGTACCTGTGCTTATATCAAACTCTGGTTTTATGCATCACCCCACCTCTCCTTCCCCCTTAAGCAGGCATAAGAGTGTTTTCTAAATGTGAGACACTGTTCTCTATCCTAACTCAGTTCAAGTGTAGCCATGTTTACAGGATCTTCATAAGTGATATTTTATGATGTTTCTTTTTCTGTGTGACTTATTTCACTTAGAATCATCGTACCTGAATCCACCCATTTTGCTGCTACTGGTCTTATGACATTGATTTCATGGCTGAGGGATATTCCATCGTACGTAAGTACCACAATTTTTTGAACCATTTTTATATTTCCTGGGATATTTAAGGTGTACCCAAGTTGAGGTCCTTGTAAGCAGTGTAGCCCTAAATTTTGGGGTGGCTGTGTCTTTTTGATTTTCAGTTTTCCCAAGGTATATTCCCTAGACTGGAAGTGCCCTTGGCTCTGTAGCTCTGTTGTTTACTTGTTTTAGGGAACACAATGTACTCCTCCAGAGAGGCAGTTGGCAATTTACATCCCGCCCATCAGCATAACAAGGCTCCCTGTTCTCCAGGGCCTGTCTTGCCTTTCTGGTTTTTACACATTTTGTGGATGTCCCTTTTGACCGGTGGGAAGTGATACTTCTTTGTAGTGCAGATTTGCATTGCCCGCTTGCTTCCTTGGCCAAAAAGGGCGTATGCGTTTTCTCCTGAATATATTCAGGAGAAAACGCATACGCCCTTTTTGGCCAAGTGCATCATTGTCGAAGTTGTGCCCCTCTTCCTGTGCTTTAAAGGCGATTCCAACGTACCTCTTGAAATCTGTTTCCTGCTATTCTGCCTCACTTTCAAGTCCACCTCGTTGCCTTCCCTCAACAGATTTTTGGACGATAGTTGTCCTTTATTACTCGGCCAGTTTGTGAATTGCTGTGCCCCTGAGCTCCATTTTTCAACTCGTTTTTGGTGAGCTGACCGCAAGTCCAAAATTTTGGTTCAGGATCTATACTGATTCCCAGTGGGTGGCTGAGACTTTGGTTAATTCTTCTTCCTGCCGGGAAATTACAGTGATATGTGCCTGTCCAAATGCCTAACAGCTACTCTCTCATTGGTTCTCCCTCTTCCCTTTCATCCTCTGTCAAATTGGCAACCTGTGCGAACCAGGAGGTTAAAGGGGCTGTCTCTCCAAGTTGGGAGGTTGATAATAAAGCAGATGGAAAGTCAAACCGGAGCACCAGGAGAGGGACTATTCGTTGAGTTTTAGAAACCTTTCGTATTCACAGTGTGTCCGTTCTCTAGGATTCCCGTACATGTTATATCTGTAGTAATATTCCCTTCAACCTGGAGAGTTGGGACCCATGGAATGTGTGCCATGCATTATTGCTTTAAAGGGTCTGCATTTGCTCACCCAATCTCACCAATCCTCTCAGTCCCAAGTGTCCAGCCTTATGCCACATCCAGCTGTCATTGTAGATAGGGTCATTTCAGGTTTCATCAGAGACCCTGAAGGAATTGTAAAGAATTTCCCAGTTTTTTTGTTTTATTTTTGAAATTCCTTTTTATAGTGGGTTTGAGCTGATTCTCGCTGCCATATTTATCCCAGTCTAGACACACTTGATTCCCTTACGGAGACATATCAATACATAGGTTTTAAGATTCTTACTTTACTAGTCAGATATATTCCTCTGCGGGAAATATGGGGTTTTGAGTCCCTTTCACTGAGGAAGGTGTAGGTCTTGTCTATTCCATAGTTGGTTTTTGGAACGGTACCTGTGCTTATATCAAACTCTGGTTTTATGCATCACCCCACCTCTCCTTCCCCCTTGAGCAGGCATAAGAGTGTTTTCTAAATGTGAGACACTGTTCTCTTTCCTAACTCAGTTCAAGTGTAGCCATGTTTACAGGATCTTCATAAGTGATATCTTATGAAAAGTTTCTTTTTCTGTGTGACTTATTTCACTTAAAATCATCGTACCTGAATCCACCCATTTTGCTGCTACTGGTCTTATGACATTGATTTCATGGCTGAGGGATATTCCATCGTACGTAAGTACCACAATTTTTTGAACCATTTTTATATTTCCTGGGATATTTAAGGTGTACCCAAGTTGAGGTCCTTGTAAGCAGTGCAGCCCTAAATTTTGGGGTGGCTGTGTCTTTTTGATTTTCAGTATTCCCAAGGTATATTCCCTAGACTGGAAGTGCCCTTGGCTCTGTAGCTCTGTTGTTTACTTGTTTTAGGGAACACAATGCACTCCTCCAGAGAGGCAGTTGGCAATTTACATCCCGCCCATCAGCATAACAAGGCACCCTGTTCTCCAGGGCCTGTCTTGCCTTTCTGGTTTTTACACATTTTGTGGATGTCCCTTTTGAATGGTGGGAAGTGATACTTCTTTGTAGTGCAGATTTGCATTGCCCGCTTGCTTGCTTGGCCAAAAAGGGCGTATGCGTTTTCTCCTAAATATATTCAGGAGAAAACACATACGCCCTTTTTGGCCAAGTGCATCATTGTCGAAGTTGTGCCCCTCTTCCTGTGCTTTAAAGGCGATTCCAACGTACCTCTTGAAATCTGTTTCCTGCTATTCTGCCACGCATTCAAATCCGCCTCATTGCCTTCCCTCAACAGATTTTTGGACGATAGTTGTCCTTTATTACTCGGCCAGTTTGTGAATTGCTGTGCCCCTGAGCTCCATTTTTCAACTCGTTTTTGGTGAGCTGACCGCAAGTCCAAAATTTTGGTTCAGGATCTATACTGATTCCCGGTGGGTGGCTGAGACTTTGGTTAATTCTTCTTCCTGCCGGGAAATTACAGTGATATGTGCCCGTCCAAATGCCTAACAGCTACTCTCTCATTGGTTCTCCCTCTTCCCTTTCATCCTCTGCCAAATTGGCAACCTGTGCGAACCAGGAGGTTAAAGGGGCTGTCTCTCCAAGTTGGGAGGTTGATAATAAAGCAGATGGAAAGTCAAACCGGAGCACCAGGAGAGGGACTATTCATTGAGTTTTAGAAACCTTTCGTATTCACAGTGTGACCGTTCTCTTGGATTCCCGTACATGTTATATCTGTAGTAATATTCCCTTCAACCTGGAGAGTTGGGACCCATGGAATGTGTGCCATGCATTATTGCTTTAAAGGGTCTGCATTTGCTCACCCAATCTCACCAATCCTCTCAGTCCCAAGTGTCCAGCCTTATGCCACATCCAGCTGTCATTGTAGATAGGGTCATTTCAGGTTTCATCAGAGACCCTGAAGGAATTGTAAAGAATTTCCCAGTTTTTTTTTTTTTTGTTTTTGAAATTCCTTTTTATAGTGGGTTTGAGCTGATTCTCGCTGCCATGTTTATGCCAGTCTAGACACACTTGATTCCCTTACGGAGACATATCAATACATAGGTTTTAAGATTCTTACTAGTCAGATATATTCCTCTGCGGGAAATATGGGGTTTTGAGTCCCTTTCACTGAGGAAGGTGTAGGTCTTGTCTATTCCATAGTTGGTTTTTGGAACGGTACCTGTGCTTATATCAAACTCTGGTTTTATGCATCACCCCACCTCTCCTTCCCCCTTAAGCAGGCATAAGAGTGTTTTCTAAATGTGAGACACTGTTCTCTTTCCTAACTCAGTTCAAGTGTAGCCATGTTTACAGGATCTTCATAACTGATAACTTATGATAAGTTTCTTTTTCTCTGTGACTTATTTCACTTAGAATCATCGTACCTGAATCCACCCATTTTGCTGCTACTGGTCTTATGACATTGATTTCATGGCTGAGGGATATTCCATCGTACGTAAGTACCACAATTTTTTGAACCAATTTTATATTTCCTGGGATATTTAAGGTGTACCCAAGTTGAGGTCCTTGTAAGCAGTGCAGCCCTAAATTTTGGGGTGGCTCTGTCTTATTGATTTTCAGTTTTTCCCAGGTATATTCCCTAGACTGGAAGTGCCCTTGGCTCTGTAGCTCTGTTGTTTACTTGTTTTAGGGAACACAATGCACTCCTCCAGAGAGGCAGTTGGCAATTTACATCCCGCCCATCAGCATAACAAGGCTCCCTGTTCTCCAGGGCCTGTCTTGCCTTTCTGGTTTTTACACATTTTGTGGATGTCCCTTTTGACCGGTGGGAAGTGATACTTCTTTGTAGTGCAGATTTGCATTGTCCGCTTGCTTGCTTGGCCAAAAAAGGCATATGCGTTTTCTCCTGAATATATTCAGGAGAAAACGCATACGCCCTTTTGGGCCAAGTTCATCATTGTCGAAGTTGTGCCCCTCTTCCTGTGCTTTAAAGGCGATTCCAACGTACCTCTTGAAATCTGTTTCCTGCTATTCTGCCTCGCTTTCAAGTCCGCCTCGTTGCCTTCCCTCAACAGATTTTTGGACGATAGTTGTCCTTTATTACTCAGCCAGTTTGTGAATTGCTGTGCCCCTGAGCTCCATTTTTCAACTCATTTTTGGTGAGCTGACCGCAAGTCCAAAATTTTGGTTCAGGATCTATACTGATTCCCGGTGGGTGGCTGAGACTTTGGTTAATTCTTCTTCCTGCCGGGAAATTACAGTGATATGTGCCCGTCCAAATGCCTAACAGCTACTCTCTCATTGGTTCTCCCTCTTCCCTTTCATCCTCTGCCAAATTGGCAACCTGTGCGAACCAGGAGGTTAAAGGGGCTGTCTCTCCAAGTTGGGAGGTTGATAATAAAGCAGATGGAAAGTCAAACCGGAGCACCAGGAGAGGGACTATTCGTTGAGTTTTAGAAACCTTTCGTATTCACAGTGTGTCCGTTCTCTAGGATTCCCGTACATGTTATATCTGTAGTAATATTCCCTTCAACCTGGAGAGTTGGGACCCATGGAATGTGTGCCATGCATTATTGCTTTAAAGGGTCTGCATTTGCTCACCCAATCTCACCAATCCTCTCAGTCCCAAGTGTCCAGCCTTATGCCACATCCAGCTGTCATTGTAGATAGGGTCATTTCAGGTTTCATCAGAGACCCTGAAGGAATTGTAAAGAATTTCCCAGTTTTTTTTGTTTTATTTTTGAAATTCCTTTTTATAGTGGGTTTGAGCTGATTCTCGCTGCCATATTTATCCCAGTCTAGACACACTTGATTCCCTTACGGAGACATATCACTACATAGGTTTTAAGATTCTTACTAGTCAGATATATTCCTCTGCGGGAAATATGGGGTTTTGAGTCCCTTTCACTGAGGAAGGTGTATGTCTTGTCTATTCCATAGTTGGTTTTTGGAACGGTACCTGTGCTTATATCAAACTCTGGTTTTATGCATCACCCCACCTCTCCTTCCCCCTTAAGCAGGCATAAGACTGTTTTCTAAATGTGAGACACTGTTCTCTTTCCTAACTCAGTTCAAGTGTAGCCATGTTTACAGGATCTTCATAACTGATAACTTATGATAAGTTTCTTTTTCTCTGTGACTTATTTCACTTAGAATCATCATACCTGAATCCACCCATTTTGCTGCTACTGGTCTTATGACATTGATTTCATGGCTGAGGGATATTCCATCGTACGTAAGTACCACAATTTTTTGAACCAATTTTATATTTCCTGGGATATTTAAGGTGTACCCAAGTTGAGGTCCTTGTAAGCAGTGCAGCCCTAAATTTTGGGGTGGCTCTGTCTTATTGATTTTCAGTTTTTCCCAGGTATATTCCCTAGACTGGAAGTGCCCTTGGCTCTGTAGCTCTGTTGTTTACTTGTTTTAGGGAACACAATGCACTCCTCCAGAGAGGCAGTTGGCAATTTACATCCCGCCCATCAGCATAACAAGGCTCCCTGTTCTCCAGGGCCTTTCTTGCCTTTCTGGTTTTTACACATTTTGTGGATGTCCCTTTTGACCGGTGGGAAGTGATACTTCTTTGTAGTGCAGATTTGCATTGTCCGCTTGCTTGCTTGGCCAAAAAGGGCATATGCGTTTTCTCCTGAATATATTCAGGAGAAAACGCATACGCCCTTTTGGGCCAAGTTCATCATTGTAGAAGTTGTGCCCCTCTTCCTGTGCTTTAAAGGCGATTCCAACGTACCTCTTGAAATCTGTTTCCTGCTATTCTGCCTCGCTTTCAAGTCCGCCTCGTTGCCTTCCCTCAACAGATTTTTGGACGATAGTTGTCCTTTATTACTCGGCCAGTTTGTGAATTGCTGTGCCCCTGAGCTCCATTTTTCAACTCGTTTTTGGTGAGCTGACCGCAAGTCCAAAATTTTGGTTCAGGATCTATACTGATTCCCGGTGGGTGGCTGAGACTTTGGTTAATTCTTCTTCCTGCCGGGAAATTACAGTGATATGTGGCCGTCCAAATGCCTAACAGCTACTCTCTCATTGGTTCTCCCTCTTCCCTTTCATCCTCTGCCAAATTGGCAACCTGTGCGAACCAGGAGGTTAAAGGGGCTGTCTCTCCAAGTTGGGAGGTTGATAATAAAGCAGATGGAAAGTCAAACCGGAGCACCAGGAGAGGGACTATTCGTTGAGTTTTAGAAACCTTTCGTATTCACAGTGTGTCCGTTCTCTAGGATTCCCGTACATGTTATATCTGTAGTAATATTCCCTTCAACCTGGAGAGTTGGGACCCATGGAATGTGTGCCATGCATTATTGCTTTAAAGGGTCTGCATTTGCTCACCCAATCTCACCAATCCTCTCAGTCCCAAGTGTCCAGCCTTATGCCACATCCAGCTGTCATTGTAGATAGGGTCATTTCAGGTTTCATCAGAGACCCTGAAGGAATTGTAAAGAATTTCCCAGTTTTTTTTGTTTTATTTTTGAAATTCCTTTTTATAGTGGGTTTGAGCTGATTCTCGCTGCCATATTTATCCCAGTCTAGACACACTTGATTCCCTTACGGAGACATATCAATACACAGGTTTTAAGATTCTTACTAGTCAGATATATTCCTCTGCGGGAAATATGGGGTTTTGAGTCCCTTTCACTGAGGAAGGTGTAGGTCTTGTCTATTCCATAGTTGGTTTTTGGAATGGTACCTGTGCTTATATCAAACTCTGGTTTTATGCATCACCCCACCTCTCCTTCCCCCTTAAACAGGCATAAGAGTGTTTTCTAAATGTGAGACACTGTTCTCTTTCCTAACTCAGTTCAAGTGTAGCCTTGTTTACAGGATCTTCATAAGTGATATCTTATGATAAGTTTCTTTTTCTGTGTGACTTATTTCACTTAGAATCATCGTACCTAAATCCACCCATTTTGCTGCTACTGGTCTTATGACATTGATTTCATGGCTGAGGGATATTCCATCGTACGTAAGTACCACAATTTTTTGAACCATTTTTATATTTCCTGGGATATTTAAGGTGTACCCAAGTTGAGGTCCTTGTAAGCAGTGCAGCCCTAAATTTTGGGGTGGATCTGTCTTATTGATTTTCAGTTTTCCCAAGGCATATTCCCTAGACTTGAAGTGCCCTTGACTCTGTAGCTGTGTTGTTTACTTGTTTTAGGGAACACAATGCAGTCCTCCAGAGAGGCAGTTGGCAATTTACATCCCGCCAATCAGCATAACAAGGCTCCCTGTTCTCCAGGGCCTGTCTTGCCTTTCTGGTTTTTACACATTTTGTGGATGTCCCTTTTGACCGGTGGGAAGTGATACTTCTTTGTAGTGCAGATTTGCATTGCCCGCATGCTTGCTTGGCCAAAAAGGGCGTATGCGTTTTCTCCTGAATATATTCCGGAGAAAACGCATACACCCTTTTTGGCCAAGTGCATTATTGTCGAAGTTGTGCCCCTCTTCCTGTGCTTTAAAGGCGATTCCAACGAACCTCTTGAAATCTGTTTCCTGCTATTCTGCCTCGCTTTCAAGTCCGCCTCATTGCCTTCCCTCAACAGATTTTTGGACGATAGTTGTCCTTTATTACTCGGCCAGTTTGTGAATTGCTGTGCCCCTGAGCTCCATTTTTCAACTCGTTTTTGGTGAGCTGACCGCAAGTCCAACATTTTGGTTCAGGACCTATGCTGGTTCCCTATGGGAGGCTGAGACTTTGGTTAATTCTTCTTCCTGCTGGGAAATTACAGTGATATGTGCCCGTTCAAATGCCTAACAGCTACTCTCTCATTGGTTCTTCCTCTTCCCTTTCATCCTCTGCCAAATTGGCAACCTGTGCGAACCAGGAGGTTAAAGGGGCTGTCTCTCCAAGTTCGGAGGTTGATAGTAAAGCAGATGGAAAGTCAAACCGGAGCACCAGGAGAGGGACTATTCGTTGAGTTTTAGAAACCTTTCGTATTCACAGTGTGTCCGTTCTGTATGTTTCCCGTACATGTTATAGCTGTAGTAATATTCCCTTCAACCTGGAGAGTTGGGACCCATGGAATGGGTGCCATGCATTTGTGCTTTAAAGGGTCTGCATTTGCTCACCCAATCTCACCAATCGTCTCAGTCCCAAGTGTCCCTCCTTATGACACATCCAGCTGTCATTGTAGATAGGGTCATTCCAGGTTTCATCAGAGACCCTGAAGGAATTGTAAAGAATTTCCCAGTTTTTTTGTTTTGTTTTTGAAATTCCTTTTCATAGTGAGTTTGAGCTGATTCTCGCTGCCATGTTTATGCCAGTCTAGACACACTTGATTCCCTTATGGAGACATATCAATACATAGGTTTTAAGATTCTTAACAGTCAGATATATTCCTCTGCCAAAAATATGGGATTTTGAGTCCCTTTCACTGAGGAAGGTGGAGGTCTTGTCTATTCCATAGTTGGTTTTTGGAACGGTACCTGTGCTTATATCAAACTCTGGTTTTATGCATCACCCCACCTCTCCTTCCCCCTTAAGCAGGCATAAGAGTGTTTTCTAAATGTGAGACACTGTTCTCTTTCCTAACTCAGTTCAAGTGTAGCCATGTTTACAGGATCTTCATAAGTGATATCTTATGATAAGTTTCTTTTTCTGTGTGACTTATTTCACTTAGAATAATCGTACCTGAATCCACCCATTTTGCTGCTACTGGTCTTATGACATTGATTTCATGGCTGAGGAATATTCCATCGTACGTAAGTACCACAAATTTTTGAACCATTTTTATATTTCCTGGGATATTTAAGGTGTACCCAAGTTGAGGTCCTTGTAAGCAGTGCAGCCCTAAATTTTGGGGTGGCTGTGTCTTATTGATTTTCAGTTTTCCCAAGGAATATTCCCTAGACTGGAAGTGCCCTTGGCTCTGTAGCTCTGTTGTTTCCTTGTTTTAGGGAACACAATGCACTCCTCCAGAGAGGCAGTTGGCAATTTACATCCCACGCATCAGCATAACAAGGCTCCCTGTTCTCCAGGGCCTGTCTTGCCTTTCTTGTTTTTACACATTTTGTGGATGTCCCTTTTGACCGGTGGGAAGTGATACTTCTTTGTAGTGCAGATTTGCATTGCCCGCATGCTTGCTTGGCCAAAAAGGGCGTATGCGTTTTCTCCTGAATATATTCCGGAGAAAACGCATACGCCCTTTTTGTCCAAGTGCATTATTGTCGAAGTTGTGCCCCTCTTCCTGTGCTTTAAAGGCAATTGCAACATACCTCTTGAAATCTGTTTCCTGCTATTCTGCCTCGCTTTCAAGTCCCCCTCATTGCCTTCCCTCAACAGATTTTTGGACGATAGTTGTCCTTTATTACTCAGCCAGTTTGTGAATTGCTGTGCCCCTGAGCTCCATTTTTCAACTCGTTTTTGGTGAGCTGACCGCAAGTCCAAAATTTTGGTTCAGGATCTATACTGATTCCCGGTGGGTGGCTGAGACTTTGGTTAATTCTTCTTCCTGCCGGGAAATTACAGTGATATGTGCCCGTCCAAATGCCTAACAGCTACTCTCTCATTGGTTCTCCCTCTTCCCTTTCATCCTCTGCCAAATTGGCAACCTGTGCGAACCAGGAGGTTAAAGGGGCTGTCTCTCCAAGTTGGGAGGTTGATAATAAAGCAGATGGAAAGTCAAACCGGAGCACCAGGAGAGGGACTATTCGTTGAGTTTTAGAAACCTTTCGTATTCACAGTGTGTCCGTTCTCTAGGATTCCCGTACATGTTATATCTGTAGTAATATTCCCTTCAACCTGGAGAGTTGGGACCCATGGAATGTGTGCCATGCATTATTGCTTTAAAGGGTCTGCATTTGCTCACCCAATCTCACCAATCCTCTCAGTCCCAAGTGTCCAGCCTTATGCCACATCCAGCTGTCATTGTAGATAGGGTCATTTCAGGTTTCATCAGAGACCCTGAAGGAATTGTAAAGAATTTCCCAGTTTTTTTGTTTTATTTTTGAAATTCCTTTTTATAGTGGGTTTGAGCTGATTCTCGCTGCCATATTTATCCCAGTCTAGACACACTTGATTCCCTTACGGAGACATATCACTACATAGGTTTTAAGATTCTTACTAGTCAGATATATTCCTCTGCGGGAAATATGGGGTTTTGAGTCCCTTTCACTGAGGAAGGTGTAGGTCTTGTCTATTCCATAGTTGGTTTTTGGAACGGTACCTGTGCTTATATCAAACTCTGGTTTTATGCATCACCCCACCTCTCCTTCCCCCTTAAGCAGGCATAAGAGTGTTTTCTAAATGTGAGACACTGTTCTCTTTCCTAACTCAGTTCAAGTGTAGCCATGTTTACAGGATCTTCATAACTGATAACTTATGATAAGTTTCTTTTTCTCTGTGACTTATTTCACTTAGAATCATCGTACCTGAATCCACCCATTTTGCTGCTACTGGTCTTATGACATTGATTTCATGGCTGAGGGATATTCCATCGTACGTAAGTACCACAATTTTTTGAACCAATTTTATATTTCCTGGGATATTTAAGGTGTACCCAAGTTGAGGTCCTTGTAAGCAGTGCAGCCCTAAATTTTGGGGTGGCTCTGTCTTATTGATTTTCAGTTTTTCCCAGGTATATTCCCTAGACTGGAAGTGCCCTTGGCTCTGTAGCTCTGTTGTTTACTTGTTTTAGGGAACACAATGCACTCCTCCAGAGAGGCAGTTGGCAATTTACATCCCGCCCATCAGCATAACAAGGCTCCCTGTTCTCCAGGGCCTTTCTTGCCTTTCTGGTTTTTACACATTTTGTGGATGTCCCTTTTGACCGGTGGGAAGTGATACTTCTTTGTAGTGCAGATTTGCATTGTCCGCTTGCTTGCTTGGCCAAAAAGGGCATATGCGTTTTCTCCTGAATATATTCAGGAGAAAACGCATACGCCCTTTTGGGCCAAGTTCATCATTGTCGAAGTTGTGCCCCTCTTCCTGTGCTTTAAAGGCGATTCCAACGTACCTCTTGAAATCTGTTTCCTGCTATTCTGCCTCGCTTTCAAGTCCGCCTCGTTGCCTTCCGTCAACAGATTTTTGGACGATAGTTGTCCTTTATTACTCGGCCAGTTTGTGAATTGCTGTGCCCCTGAGCTCCATTTTTCAACTCGTTTTTGGTGAGCTGACCGCAAGTCCAAAATTTTGGTTCAGGATCTATACTGATTCCCGGTGGGTGGCTGAGACTTTGGTTAATTCTTCTTCCTGCCGGGAAATTACAGTGATATGTGGCCGTCCAAATGCCTAACAGCTACTCTCTCATTGGTTCTCCCTCTTCCCTTTCATCCTCTGCCAAATTGGCAACCTGTGCGAACCAGGAGGTTAAAGGGGCTGTCTCTCCAAGTTGGGAGGTTGATAATAAAGCAGATGGAAAGTCAAACCGGAGCACCAGGAGAGGGACTATTCGTTGAGTTTTAGAAACCTTTCGTATTCACAGTGTGTCCGTTCTCTAGGATTCCCGTACATGTTATATCTGTAGTAATATTCCCTTCAACCTGGAGAGTTGGGACCCATGGAATGTGTGCCATGCATTATTGCTTTAAAGGGTCTGCATTTGCTCACCCAATCTCACCAATCCTCTCAGTCCCAAGTGTCCAGCCTTATGCCACATCCAGCTGTCATTGTAGATAGGGTCATTTCAGGTTTCATCAGAGACCCTGAAGGAATTGTAAAGAATTTCCCAGTTTTTTTTGTTTTATTTTTGAAATTCCTTTTTATAGTGGGTTTGAGCTGATTCTCGCTGCCATATTTATCCCAGTCTAGACACACTTGATTCCCTTACGGAGACATATCAATACATAGGTTTTAAGATTCTTACTAGTCAGATATATTCCTCTGCGGGAAATATGGGGTTTTGAGTCCCTTTCACTGAGGAAGGTGTAGGTCTTGTCTATTCCATAGTTGGTTTTTGGAATGGTACCTGTGCTTATATCAAACTCTGGTTTTATGCATCACCCCACCTCTCCTTCCCCCTTAAACAGGCATAAGAGTGTTTTCTAAATGTGAGACACTGTTCTCTTTCCTAACTCAGTTCAAGTGTAGCCTTGTTTACAGGATCTTCATAAGTGATATCTTATGATAAGTTTCTTTTTCTGTGTGACTTATTTCACTTAGAATCATCGTACCTAAATCCACCCATTTTGCTGCTACTGGTCTTATGACATTGATTTCATGGCTGAGGGATATTCCATCGTACGTAAGTACCACAATTTTTTGAACCATTTTTATATTTCCTGGGATATTTAAGGTGTACCCAAGTTGAGGTCCTTGTAAGCAGTGCAGCCCTAAATTTTGGGGTGGATCTGTCTTATTGATTTTCAGTTTTCCCAAGGCATATTCCCTAGACTTGAAGTGCCCTTGACTCTGTAGCTGTGTTGTTTACTTGTTTTAGGGAACACAATGCAGTCCTCCAGAGAGGCAGTTGGCAATTTACATCCCGCCAATCAGCATAACAAGGCTCCCTGTTCTCCAGGGCCTGTCTTGCCTTTCTGGTTTTTACACATTTTGTGGATGTCCCTTTTGACCGGTGGGAAGTGATACTTCTTTGTAGTGCAGATTTGCATTGCCCGCATGCTTGCTTGGCCAAAAAGGGCGTATGCGTTTTCTCCTGAATATATTCCGGAGAAAACGCATACACCCTTTTTGGCCAAGTGCATTATTGTCGAAGTTGTGCCCCTCTTCCTGTGCTTTAAAGGCGATTCCAACGAACCTCTTGAAATCTGTTTCCTGCTATTCTGCCTCGCTTTCAAGTCCGCCTCATTGCCTTCCCTCAACAGATTTTTGGACGATAGTTGTCCTTTATTACTCGGCCAGTTTGTGAATTGCTGTGCCCCTGAGCTCCATTTTTCAACTCGTTTTTGGTGAGCTGACCGCAAGTCCAACATTTTGGTTCAGGACCTATGCTGGTTCCCTATGGGAGGCTGAGACTTTGGTTAATTCTTCTTCCTGCTGGGAAATTACAGTGATATGTGCCCGTTCAAATGCCTAACAGCTACTCTCTCATTGGTTCTTCCTCTTCCCTTTCATCCTCTGCCAAATTGGCAACCTGTGCGAACCAGGAGGTTAAAGGGGCTGTCTCTCCAAGTTCGGAGGTTGATAGTAAAGCAGATGGAAAGTCAAACCGGAGCACCAGGAGAGGGACTATTCGTTGAGTTTTAGAAACCTTTCGTATTCACAGTGTGTCCGTTCTGTATGTTTCCCGTACATGTTATAGCTGTAGTAATATTCCCTTCAACCTGGAGAGTTGGGACCCATGGAATGGGTGCCATGCATTTGTGCTTTAAAGGGTCTGCATTTGCTCACCCAATCTCACCAATCGTCTCAGTCCCAAGTGTCCCTCCTTATGACACATCCAGCTGTCATTGTAGATAGGGTCATTCCAGGTTTCATCAGAGACCCTGAAGGAATTGTAAAGAATTTCCCAGTTTTTTTGTTTTGTTTTTGAAATTCCTTTTCATAGTGAGTTTGAGCTGATTCTCGCTGCCATGTTTATGCCAGTCTAGACACACTTGATTCCCTTATGGAGACATATCAATACATAGGTTTTAAGATTCTTAACAGTCAGATATATTCCTCTGCCAAAAATATGGGATTTTGAGTCCCTTTCACTGAGGAAGGTGGAGGTCTTGTCTATTCCATAGTTGGTTTTTGGAACGGTACCTGTGCTTATATCAAACTCTGGTTTTATGCATCACCCCACCTCTCCTTCCCCCTTAAGCAGGCATAAGAGTGTTTTCTAAATGTGAGACACTGTTCTCTTTCCTAACTCAGTTCAAGTGTAGCCATGTTTACAGGATCTTCATAAGTGATATCTTATGATAAGTTTCTTTTTCTGTGTGACTTATTTCACTTAGAATAATCGTACCTGAATCCACCCATTTTGCTGCTACTGGTCTTATGACATTGATTTCATGGCTGAGGGATATTCCATCGTACGTAAGTACCACAAATTTTTGAACCATTTTTATATTTCCTGGGATATTTAAGGTGTACCCAAGTTGAGGTCCTTGTAAGCAGTGCAGCCCTAAATTTTGGGGTGGCTGTGTCTTATTGATTTTCAGTTTTCCCAAGGAATATTCCCTAGACTGGAAGTGCCCTTGGCTCTGTAGCTCTGTTGTTTCCTTGTTTTAGGGAACACAATGCACTCCTCCAGAGAGGCAGTTGGCAATTTACATCCCGCGCATCAGCATAACAAGGCTCCCTGTTCTCCAGGGCCTGTCTTGCCTTTCTTGTTTTTACACATTTTGTGGATGTCCCTTTTGACCGGTGGGAAGTGATACTTCTTTGTAGTGCAGATTTGCATTGCCCGCATGCTTGCTTGGCCAAAAAGGGCGTATGCGTTTTCTCCTGAATATATTCCGGAGAAAACGCATACGCCCTTTTTGGCCAAGTGCATTATTGTCGAAGTTGTGCCCCTCTTCCTGTGCTTTAAAGGCAATTGCAACATACCTCTTGAAATCTGTTTCCTGCTATTCTGCCTCGCTTTCAAGTCCCCCTCATTGCCTTCCCTCAACAGATTTTTGGACGATAGTTGTCCTTTATTACTCGGCCAGTTTGTGAATTGCTGTGCCCCTGAGATCCATTTTTCAACTCGTTTTTGGTGAGCTGACCGCAAGTCCAACATTTTGGTTCAGGATCTATGCTGGTTCCCTGTGGGAGGCTGAGACTTTGGTTAATTCTTCTTCCTGCCGGGAAATTACAGTGATATGTGCCCGTTCAAATGCCTAACAGCTACTCTCTCATTGGTTCTCCCTCTTCCCTTTCATCCTCTGCCAAATTGGCAACCTGTGCGAACCAGGAGGTTAAAGGGGCTGTCTCTCCAAGTTGGGAGGTTGATAGTAAAGCAGATGAAAGTCAATCCACAGCACCAGGAGAGGGACTATTCGTTGAGTTTTAGAAACCTTTCGTATTCACAGTGTGTCCGTTCTCTATGTTTCCCGTACATGTTATAGCTGTAGTAATATTCCCTTCAACCTGGAGAGTTGGGACCCATGGAATGGGTGCCAGGCATTTGTGCTTTAAAGGATCTGCATTTGCTCACCCAATCTCACCAATCGTCTCAGTCCCAAGTGTCCTTCCTTATGACACATCCAGCTGTCATTGTAGATAGGGTCATTCCAGGTTTCATCAGAGACCCTGAAGGAATTGTAAAGAATTTCCCAGTTTTTTTGT
The DNA here is from genome assembly GCF_949752795.1 of Hyperoodon ampullatus. Lineage (NCBI taxonomy): Eukaryota > Metazoa > Chordata > Mammalia > Artiodactyla > Ziphiidae > Hyperoodon > Hyperoodon ampullatus. The sequence continues at coordinate 1,053,480 of NW_027640838.1, read as the reverse complement.
TTTGTTTTTGAAATTCCTTTTCATAGTGAGTTTGAGCTGATTCTCGCTGCCATGTTTATGCCAGTCTAGACACACTTGATTCCCTTATGGAGACATATCAATACATAGGTTTTAAGATTCTTAACAGTCAGATATATTCCTCGGCCAAAAATATGGCATTTTGAGTCCCTTTCACTGAGGAAGGTGGAGGTCTTGTCTATTCCATAGTTGGTTTTTGGAACGGTACCTGTGCTTATATCAAACTCTGGTTTTATGCATCACCCCACCTCTCCTTCCCCCTTAAGCAGGCATAAGAGTGTTTTCTAAATGTGAGACACTGTTCTCTTTCCTAACTCAGTTCAAGTGTAGCCATGTTTACAGGATCTTCATAAGTGATATCTTATGATAAGTTTCTTTTTCTGTGTGACTTATTTCACTTAGAATCATCGTACCTGAATCCACCCATTTTGCTGCTACTGGTCTTATGACATTGATTTCATGGCTGAGGGATATTCCATCGTACGTAAGTACCACAATTTTTTGAACCATTTTTATATTTCCTGGGATATTTAAGGTGTACCCAAGTTGAGGTCCTTGTAAGCAGTGCAGCCCTAAATTTTGGGGTGGCTCTGTCTTATTGATTTTCAGTTTTCCCAAGGAATATTCCCTAGACTGGAAGTGCCCTTGGCTCTGTAGCTCTGTTGTTTACTTGTTTTAGGGAACACAATGCACTCCTCCAGAGAGGCAGTTGGCAATTTACATCCCGCCCATCAGCATAACAAGGCTCCCTGTTCTCCAGGGCCTGTCTTGCCTTTCTGGTTTTTACACATTTTGTGGATGTCCCTTTTGACCGGTGGGAAGTGATACTTCTTTGTAGTGCAGATTTGCATTGCCCGCTTGCTTGCTTGGCCAAATAGGGCATATGCGTTTTCTCCTGAATATATTCAGGAGAAAACGCATATGCCCTTTTTGGCCAAGTGCATCATTGTTGAAGTTGTGCCCCTCTTCCTGTGCTTTAAAGGCGATTCCAACGAACCTCTTGAAATCTGTTTCCTGCTATTCTGCCTCGCTTTCAAGTCCGCCTCATTGCCTTCCCTCAACAGATTTTTGGACGATAGTTGTCCTTTATTACTCGGCCAGTTTGTGAATTGCTGTGCCCCTGAGCTCCATTTTTCAACTCGTTTTTGGTGAGCTGACCGCAAGTCCAACATTTTGGTTCAGGACCTATGCTGGTTCCCTGTGGGAGGCTGAGACATTGGTTATTCTTCTTCCTGCCGGGAAATTACAGTGATATGTGCCCGTTCAAATGCCTAACAGCTACTCTCTCATTGGTTCTCCCTCTTCCCTTTCATCCTCTGCCAAATTGGCAACCTGTGCGAACCAGGAGGTTAAAGGGGCTGTCTCTCCAAGTTGGGAGGTTGATAGTAAAGCAGATGGAAATTCAAACCGGAGCACGAGGTGAGGGACTATTCGTTGAGTTTTAGAAACCTTTCGTATTCACAGTGTGTCCGTTCTCTATGTTTCCCGTACATGTTATAGCTGTAGTAATATTCCCTTCAACCTGGAGAGTTGTGACCCATGGAATGGGTGCCAGGCATTTGTGCTTTAAAGGGTCTGCATTTGCTAACCCAATCTCACCAATCGTCTCAGTCCCAAGTGTCCCTCCTTATGACACATCCAGCTGTCATTGTAGATAGGGTCATTCCAGGTTTCATCAGAGACCCTGAAGGAATTGTAAAGAATTTCCCAGTTTTTTTGTTTTGTTTTTGAAATTCCTTTTCATAATGAGTTTGAGCTGATTCTCGCTGCCATGTTTATGCCAGTCTAGACACACTTGATTCCCTTATGGAGACATATCAATACATAGGTTTTAAGATTCTTACTAGTCAGATATATTCCTCTGCGGGAAATATGGGGTTTTGAGTCCCTTTCACTGAGGAAGGTGTAGGTCTTGTGTATTCCATAGTTGGTTTTTGGAACGGTACCTGTGCTTATATCAAACTCTGGTTTTATGCATCACCCCACCTCTCCTTCCCCCTTAAGCAGGCATAAGAGTGTTTTCTAAATGTGAGACACTGTTCTCTTTCCTAACTCAGTTCAAGTGTAGCCATGTTTACAGGATCTTCATAAGTGATAACTTATGATAAGTTTCTTTTTCTCTGTGACTTATTTCACTTAAAATCATCGTACCTGAATCCACCCATTTTGCTGCTACTGGTCTTATGACATTGATTTCATGGCTGAGGGATATTCCATCGTACGTAAGTACCACAATTTTTTGAACCAATTTTATATTTCCTGGGATATTTAAGGTGTACCCAAGTTGAGGTCCTTGTAAGCAGTGCAGCCCTAAATTTTGGGGTGTCTCTGTCTTATTGATTTTCAGTTTTTCCCAGGTATATTCCCTAGACTGGAAGTGCCCTTGGCTCTGTAGCTCTGTTGTTTACTTGTTTTAGGGAACACAATGCACTCCTCCAGAGAGGCAGTTGGCAATTTACATCCCGCCCATCAGCATAACAAGGCTCCCTGTTCTCCAGGGCCTGTCTTGCCTTTCTGGTTTTTACACATTTTGTGGATGTCCCTTTTGACCGGTGGGAAGTGATACTTCTTTGTAGTGCAGATTTCCATTGCCCACTTGCTTGCTTGGCCAAAAAGGGCGTATGCGTTTTCTCCTGAATATATTCAGGAGAAAACGCATACGCCATTTTTGGCCAAGTGCATCATTGTCGAAGTTGTGCCCCTCTTCCTGTGCTTTAAAGGCGATTCCAACGTACCTCTTGAAATCTGTTTCCTGCTATTCTGCCTCGCTTTCAAGTCCGCCTCGTTGCCTTCCCTCAACAGATTTTTGGACGATAGTTGTCCTTTATTACTCGGCCAGTTTGTGAATTGCTGTGCCCCTGAGCTCCATTTTTCAACTCGTTTTTGGTGAGCTGACCGCAAGTCCAAAATTTTGGTTCCGGATCTATACTGATTCCCGGTGGCTGGCTGAGACTTTGGTTAATTCTTCTTCCTGCCGGGAAATTACAGTGATATGTGCCCGTCCAAATGCCTAACAGCTACTCTCTCATTGGTTCTCCCTCTTCCCTTTCATCCTCTGCCAAATTGGCAACCTGTGCGAACCAGGAGGTTAAAGGGGCTGTCTCTCCAAGTTGGGAGGTTGATAATAAAGCAGATGGAAGGTCAAACCGGAGCACCAGGAGAGGGACTATTCGTTGAGTTTTAGAAACCTTTCGTATTCACAGTGTGTCCGTTCTCTAGGATTCCCGTACATGTTATATCTGTAGTAATATTCCCTTCAACCTGGAGAGTTGGGACCCATGGAATGTGTGCCATGCATTATTGCTTTAAATGGTCTGCATTTGTTCACCCAATCTCACCAATCCTCTCAGTCCAAATTGTCCAGCCTTATGCCACATCCAGCTGTCGTTGTAGATAGGGTCATTCCAGGTTTCATCAGAGACCCTGAAGGAATTGTAAAGAATTTCCCAGTTTTTTTGTTTTGTTTTTGAAATTCCTTTTTATAGTGGGTTTGAGCTGATTCTCGCAGCCATGTTTATGCCAGTCTAGACACACTTGATTCCCTTACGGAGACATATCAATACATAGGTTTTAAGATTCTTACTAGTCAGATATATTCCTCTGCGGGAAATATGGGGTTTTGAGTCCCTTTCACTGAGGAAGGTGTAGGTCTTGTCTATTCCATAGTTGGTTTTTGGAACGGTACCTGTGCTTATATCAAACTCTGGTTTTATGCATCACCCCACCACTCCTTCCCCCTTAAGCAGGCATAAGAGTGTTTTCTAAATGTGAGACACTGTTCTCTTTCCTAACTCAGTTCAAGTGTAGCCATGTTTACAGGATCTTCATAAGTGATATCTTATGATAAGTTTCTTTTTCTGTGTGACTTATTTCACTTAGAATCATCGTACCTGAATCCACCCATTTTGCTGCTACTGGTGTTATGACATTGATTTCATGGCTGAGGGATATTCCATCGTACGTAAGTACCACAATTTTTTGAACCATTTTTATATTTCCTGGGATATTTAAGGTGTACCCAAGTTGAGGTCCTTGTAAGCAGTGCAGCCCTAAATTTTGGGGTGGCTGTGTCTTTTTGATATTCAGTTATTCAAAGGTATATTCCTTAGACTGGAAGTGCCCTTGGCTCTGTAGCTCTGTTCTTTACTTGTTTTAGGGAACACAATGTACTCCTCCAGAGAGGCAGTTGGCAATTTACATCCGCCAATCAGCATAACAAGGCTCCCTGTTCTCCAGTGTCTGTCTTGCCTTTCTGGTTTTTATACATTTTGTGGATGTCCCTTTTGACCGGTGGTAAGTGATACTTCTTTGTAATGCAGATTTGCATTGCCCGATTGCTTGCTTGGCCAAAAAGGGCGTATGCGTTTTCTCCTGAATATATTCAGGAGAAAACGCATACGCCCTTTTTGGCCACGTGCATCATTGCCGAAGTTGTGCCCGTCATCCGGTTCTTTAAAGGTCATTCCAACGTACCTCTTGAAATCTGTTTCCTGCTATTCTGCTTCGCTTTCAAGTCCACCTCGTTGCCTTCCCTCAACAGATTTTTGGACGATAGTTGTCCTTTATTACTCGGCCAGTTTGTGAATTGCTGTGCCCCTGAGCTCCATTTTTCAACTCGTTTTTGGTGAGCTGACCGCAGGTCCAAAATTTTGGTTCAGGATCTATGCTGGTTCCCGGTGGGGGGCTGAGACTTTGGTTAATTCTTCTTTCTGCCGGGAAATTAGAGTGATTTTTGCCCGTCCAAATGCGTAACAGCTACTCTCTCATTGGTTCTCCCTCTTCCCTTTCATCCTTGCAAACTTGGCAACATGTGCGAACCAGGAGGTTAAAGGGGCTGTCTCTCCAAGTTGGGAGGTTGATAGTAAAGCAGGTGGAATGTCAAACCGGAGCACCAGGAGAGGGACTATTCGTTGAGTTTTAGAAACCTTTCGTATTCACAGTGTGTCCGTTCTCTAGGTTTCCCGTACATGTTATAGCTGTAGTAATATTCCCTTCAACCTGGAGAGTTGGGACCCATGGAATGGGTGCCAGGCATTTGTGCTTTAAAGGGTCTGCATTTGTTCACCCAATCTCACCAATCCTCTCAGTCCAAGTGTCCCGCCTTATGCCACATCCAGCTGTCGTTGTAGATAGGGTCAGTCCAGTTTTCATCAGAGACCCTGAATGAATTGTAAAGAATATCCCAGTTTTTTGTTTTGTTTTTGAAATTCCTTTTTATAGTGGGTTTGAGCTGATTCTCGCTGCCATGTTTATGCCAGTCTAGACACACTTGATTCCCTTACGGAGACATATCAATACATAGGTTTTAAGATTCTTACTAGTCAGATATATTCCTCTGCGGGAAATATGGGGTTTTGAGTCCCTTTCACTGAGGAAGGTGTAGGTCTTGCCTATTCCATAGTTGGTTTTTGGAACGGTACCTCTGCTTATATCAAACTCTGGTTTTATGCATCACCCCACCTCTCCTTCCCCCTTAAGCAGGCATAAGAGTGTTTTCTAAATGTGAGACACTGTTCTCTTTCCTAACTCAGTTCAAGTGTAGCCATGTTTACAGCATCTTCATAAGTGATATCTTATGATGTTTCTTTTTCTGTGTGACGTATTTCACTTAGAATCATCGTACCTGAATCCACCCATTTTGCTGCTACTGGTCTTATGACATTGATTTCATGGCTGAGGGATATTCCATCGTACGTAAGTACCACAATTTTTTGAACCATTTTTATATTTCCTGGGATATTTAAGGTGTACCCAAGTTGAGGTCCTTGTAAGCAGTGCAGCCCTAAATTTTGGGGTGGCTGTGTCTTTTTGATTTTCAGTTTTCCCAAGGTATATTCCCTAGACTGGAAGTGCCCTTGGCTCTGTAGCTCTGTTGTTTACTTGTTTTCGGGAACACAATGCACTCCTCCAGAGAGGCAGTTGGCAATTTACATCCCGCCCATCAGCATAACAAGGCTCCCTGTTCTCCAGGGCCTGTCTTGCCTTTCTGGTTTTTACACATTTTGTGGATGTCCCTTTTGACCGGTGGGAAGTGATACTTCTTTGTAGTGCAGATTTGCATTGCCTGCTTGCTTGCTTGGCCAAATAGGGCGTATGCGTTTTCTCCTGAATATATTCAGGAGAAAACGCATATGCCCTTTTTGGCCAAGTGCATCATTGTCGAAGTTGTGCCCCTCTTCCTGTGCTTTAAAGGCGATTCCAACGTACCTCTTGAAATCTGTTTCCTGCTATTCTGCCTCGCTTTCAAGTCCGCCTCGTGGCCTTCCCTCAACAGATATTTGGACGATAGTTGTCCTTTATTACTCGGCCAGTTTGTGAATTGCTGTGCCCCTGAGCTCCATTTTTCAACTCGTTTTAGGTGAGCTGACCGCAAGTCCAAAATTTTGGTTCAGGACCTATACTGGTTCCCGGTGGGGGGCTGAGACTTTGGTTAATTCTTCTTCCTGCCGGGAAATTACAGTGATATGTGCCCGTCCAAATGCCTAACAGCTACTCACTCATTGGTTCTCCCTCTTCCCTTTCATCCTCTGCCAAATTGGCAACCTGTGCGAACCAGGAGGTTAAAGGGGCTGTCTCTCCAAGTTGGGAGGTTGATAGTAAAGCAGATGGAAAGTCAAACCGGAGCACCAGGAGAGGGACTATTCGTTGAGTTTTAGAAACCTTTCGTATTCACAGTGTGTCCGTTCTCTAGGTTTCCCGTACATGTTATAACTGTAGTAATATTCCCTTCAACCTGGAGAGTTGGGACCCATGGAATGTGTGCCATGCATTATTGCTTTAAATGGTCTGCATTTGTTCACCCAATCTCACCAATCCTCTCAGTCCAAAGTGTCCAGCCTTATGCCACATCCAGCTGTCGTTGTAGATAGGGTCATTCCAGGTTTCATCAGAGACCCTGAAGGAATTGTAAAGAATTTCCCAGTCTTTTTGTTTTGTTTTTGAAATTCCTTTTTATAGTGGGTTTGAGCTGATTCTCCCTGCCATGTTTATGCCATTCTAGACACACTTGATTCCCTTACGGAGACATATCAATACATAGGTTTTAAGATTCTTACTAGTCAGATATATTCCTCTGCGGGAAATATGGGGTTTTGAGTCCCTTTCACTGAGGAAGGTGTAGGTCTTGTCTATTCCATAGTTGGTTTTTGGAACGGTACCTGTGCTTATATCAAACTCTGGTTTTATGCATCACCCCACCTCTCCTTCCCCCTTAAGCAGGCATAAGAATGTTTTCTAAATGTGAGACACTGTTCTCTATCCTAACTCAGTTCAAGTGTAGCCATGTTTACAGGATCTTCATAAGTGATATTTTATGATGTTTCTTTTTCTGTGTGACTTATTTCACTTAGAATCATCGTACCTGAATCCACCCATTTTGCTGCTACTGGTCTTATGACATTGATTTCATGGCTGAGGGATATTCCATCGTACGTAAGTACCACAATTTTTTGAACCATTTTTATATTTCCTGGGATATTTAAGGTGTACCCAAGTTGAGGTCCTTGTAAGCAGTGTAGCCCTAAATTTTGGGGTGGCTGTGTCTTTTTGATTTTCAGTTTTCCCAAGGTATATTCCCTAGACTGGAAGTGCCCTTGGCTCTGTAGCTCTGTTGTTTACTTGTTTTAGGGAACACAATGTACTCCTCCAGAGAGGCAGTTGGCAATTTACATCCCGCCCATCAGCATAACAAGGCTCCCTGTTCTCCAGGGCCTGTCTTGCCTTTCTGGTTTTTACACATTTTGTGGATGTCCCTTTTGACCGGTGGGAAGTGATACTTCTTTGTAGTGCAGATTTGCATTGCCCGCTTGCTTGCTTGGCCAAAAAGGGCGTATGCGTTTTCTCCTGAATATATTCAGGAGAAAACGCATACGCCCTTTTTGGCCAAGTGCATCATTGTGGAAGTTGTGCCCCTCTTCCTGTGCTTTAAAGGCGATTCCAACGTACCTCTTGAAATCTGTTTCCTGCTATTCTGCCTCGCTTTCAAGTCCGCCTCGTTGCCTTCCCTCAACAGATTTTTGGACGATAGTTGTCCTTTATTACTCGGCCAGTTTGTGAATTGCTGTGCCCCTGAGCTCCATTTTTCAACTAGTCTTTGGTGAGCTGACCGCAAGTCCAAAATTTTGGTTCCGGATCTATACTGATTCCCGGTGGGTGGCTGAGACTTTGGTTAATTCTTCTTCCTGCCGGGAAATTACAGTGATATGTGCCCGTCCAAATGCCTAACAGCTACTCTCTCATTGGTTCTCCCTCTTCCCTTTCATCCTCTGCCAAATTGGCAACCTGTGCGAACCAGGAGGTTAAAGGGGCTGTCTCTCCAAGTTGGGAGGTTGATAATAAAGCAGATGGAAAGTCAAACCGGAGCACCAGGAGAGGGATTATTCGTTGAGTTTTAGAAACCTTTCGTATTCACAGTGTGTCCGTTCTCTAGGATTCCCGTACATGTTATATCTGTAGTAATATTCCCTTCAACCTGGAGAGTTGGGACCCATGGAATGTGTGCCATGCATTATTGCTTTAAAGGGTCTGCATTTGCTCACCCAATCTCACCAATCCTCTCAGTCCCAAGTGTCCAGCCTTATGCCACATCCAGCTGTCATTGTAGATAGGGTCATTTCAGGTTTCATCAGAGACCCTGAAGGAATTGTAAAGAATTTCCCAGTTTTTTTGTTTTATTTTTGAAATTCCTTTTTATAGTGGGTTTGAGCTGATTCTCGCTGCCATATTTATCCCAGTCTAGACACACTTGATTCCCTTACGGAGACATATCAATACATAGGTTTTAAGATTCTTACTTTACTAGTCAGATATATTCCTCTGCGGGAAATATGGGGTTTTGAGTCCCTTTCACTGAGGAAGGTGTAGGTCTTGTCTATTACATAGTTGGTTTTTGGAACGGTACCTGTGCTTATATCAAACTCTGGTTTTATGCATCACCCCACCTCTCCTTCCCCCTTAAGCAGGCATAAGAGTGTTTTCTAAATGTGAGACACTGTTCTCTTTCCTAACTCAGTTCAAGTGTAGCCATGTTTACAGGATCTTCATAAGTGATATCTTATGATAAGTTTCTTTTTCTGTGTGACTTATTTCACTTAGAATCATCGTACCTGAATCCACCCATTTTGCTGCTACTGGTCTTATGACATTGATTTCATGGCTGAGGGATATTCCATCGTACGTAAGTACCACAATTTTTTGAACCATTTTTATATTTCCTGGGATATTTAAGGTGTACCCAAGTTGAGGTCCTTGTAAGCAGTGCAGCCCTAAATTTTGGGGTGGCTGTGTCTTTTTGATTTTCAGTATTCCCAAGGTATATTCCCTAGACTGGAAGTGCCCTTGGCTCTGTAGCTCTGTTGTTTACTTGTTTTAGGGAACACAATGCACTCCTCCAGAGAGGCAGTTGGCAATTTACATCCCGCCCATCAGCATAACAAGGCACCCTGTTCTCCAGGGCCTGTCTTGCCTTTCTGGTTTTTACACATTTTGTGGATGTCCCTTTTGAATGGTGGGAAGTGATACTTCTTTGTAGTGCAGATTTGCATTGCCCGCTTGCTTGCTTGGCCAAAAAGGGCGTATGCGTTTTCTCCTGAATATATTCAGGAGAAAACACATACGCCCTTTTTGGCCAAGTGCATCATTGTCGAAGTTGTGCCCCTCTTCCTGTGCTTTAAAGGCGATTCCAACGTACCTCTTGAAATCTGTTTCCTGCTATTCTGCCACGCATTCAAATCCGCCTCATTGCCTTCCCTCAACAGATTTTTGGACGATAGTTGTCCTTTATTACTCGGCCAGTTTGTGAATTGCTGTGCCCCTGAGCTCCATTTTTCAACTCGTTTTTGGTGAGCTGACCGCAAGTCCAAAATTTTGGTTCAGGATCTATACTGATTCCCGGTGGGTGGCTGAGACTTTGGTTAATTCTTCTTCCTGCCGGGAAATTACAGTGATATGTGCCCGTCCAAATGCCTAACAGCTACTCTCTCATTGGTTCTCCCTCTTCCCTTTCATCCTCTGCCAAATTGGCAACCTGTGCGAACCAGGAGGTTAAAGGGGCTGTCTCTCCAAGTTGGGAGGTTGATAATAAAGCAGATGGAAAGTCAAACCGGAGCACCAGGAGAGGGACTATTCATTGAGTTTTAGAAACCTTTCGTATTCACAGTGTGACCGTTCTCTTGGATTCCCGTACATGTTATATCTGTAGTAATATTCCCTTCAACCTGGAGAGTTGGGACCCATGGAATGTGTGCCATGCATTATTGCTTTAAAGGGTCTGCATTTGCTCACCCAATCTCACCAATCCTCTCAGTCCCAAGTGTCCAGCCTTATGCCACATCCAGCTGTCATTGTAGATAGGGTCATTTCAGGTTTCATCAGAGATCCTGAAGGACTTGTAAAGAATTTCCCAGTTTTTTTTTTTTTGTTTTTGAAATTCCTTTTTATAGTGGGTTTGAGCTGATTCTCGCTGCCATGTTTATGCCAGTCTAGACACACTTGATTCCCTTACGGAGACATATCAATACATAGGTTTTAAGATTCTTACTAGTCAGATATATTCCTCTGCGGGAAATATGGGGTTTTGAGTCCCTTTCACTGAGGAAGGTGTAGGTCTTGTCTATTCCATAGTTGGTTTTTGGAACGGTACCTGTGCTTATATCAAACTCTGGTTTTATGCATCACCCCACCTCTCCTTCCCCCTTAAGCAGGCATAAGAGTGTTTTCTAAATGTGAGACACTGTTCTCTTTCCTAACTCAGTTCAAGTGTAGCCATGTTTACAGGATCTTCATAAGTGATAACTTATGATAAGTTTCTTTTTCTCTGTGACTTATTTCACTTAGAATCATCGTACCTGAATCCACCCATTTTGCTGCTACTGGTCTTATGACATTGATTTCATGGCTGAGGGATATTCCATCGTACGTAAGTACCACAATTTTTTGAACCAATTTTATATTTCCTGGGATATTTAAGGTGTACCCAAGTTGAGGTCCTTGTAAGCAGTGCAGCCCTAAATTTTGGGGTGGCTCTGTCTTATTGATTTTCAGTTTTTCCCAGGTATATTCCCTAGACTGGAAGTGCCCTTGGCTCTGTAGCTCTGTTGTTTACTTGTTTTAGGGAACACAATGCACTCCTCCAGAGAGGCAGTTGGCAATTTACATCCCGCCCATCAGCATAACAAGGCTCCCTGTTCTCCAGGGCCTGTCTTGCCTTTCTGGTTTTTACACATTTTGTGGATGTCCCTTTTGACCGGTGGGAAGTGATACTCCTTTGTAGTGCAGATTTGCATTGTCCGCTTGCTTGCTTGGCCAAAAAGGGCATATGCGTTTTCTCCTGAATATATTCAGGAGAAAACGCATACGCCCTTTTGGGCCAAGTTCATCATTGTCGAAGTTGTGCCCCTCTTCCTGTGCTTTAAAGGCGATTCCAACGTACCTCTTGAAATCTGTTTCCTGCTATTCTGCCTCGCTTTCAAGTCCGCCTCGTTGCCTTCCCTCAACAGATTTTTGGACGATAGTTGTCCTTTATTACTCGGCCAGTTTGTGAATTGCTGTGCCCCTGAGCTCCATTTTTCAACTCGTTTTTGGTGAGCTGACCGCAAGTCCAAAATTTTGGTTCAGGATCTATACTGATTCCCGGTGGGTGGCTGAGACTTTGGTTAATTCTTCTTCCTGCCGGGAAATTACAGTGATATGTGCCCGTCCAAATGCCTAACAGCTACTCTCTCATTGGTTCTCCCTCTTCCCTTTCATCCTCTGCCAAATTGGCAACCTGTGCGAACCAGGAGGTTAAAGGGGCTGTCTCTCCAAGTTGGGAGGTTGATAATAAAGCAGATGGAAAGTCAAACCGGAGCACCAGGAGAGGGACTATTCGTTGAGTTTTAGAAACCTTTCGTATTCACAGTGTGTCCGTTCTCTAGGATTCCCGTACATGTTATATCTGTAGTAATACTCCCTTCAACCTGGAGAGTTGGGACCCATGGAATGTGTGCCATGCATTATTGCTTTAAAGGGTCTGCATTTGCTCACCCAATCTCACCAATCCTCTCAGTCCCAAGTGTCCAGCCTTATGCCACATCCAGCTGTCATTGTAGATAGGGTCATTTCAGGTTTCATCAGAGACCCTGAAGGAATTGTAAAGAATTTCCCAGTTTTTTTTGTTTTATTTTTGAAATTCCTTTTTATAGTGGGTTTGAGCTGATTCTCGCTGCCATATTTATCCCAGTCTAGACACACTTGATTCCCTTACGGAGACATATCACTACATAGGTTTTAAGATTCTTACTAGTCAGATATATTCCTCTGCGGGAAATATGGGGTTTTGAGTCCCTTTCACTGAGGAAGGTGTAGGTCTTGTCTATTCCATAGTTGGTTTTTGGAACGGTACCTGTGCTTATATCAAACTCTGGTTTTATGCATCACCCCACCTCTCCTTCCCCCTTAAGCAGGCATAAGAGTGTTTTCTAAATGTGAGACACTGTTCTCTTTCCTAACTCAGTTCAAGTGTAGCCATGTTTACAGGATCTTCATAACTGATAACTTATGATAAGTTTCTTTTTCTCTGTGACTTATTTCACTTAGAATCATCGTACCTGAATCCACCCATTTTGCTGCTACTGGTCTTATGACATTGATTTCATGGCTGAGGGATATTCCATCGTACGTAAGTACCACAATTTTTTGAACCAATTTTATATTTCCTGGGATATTTAAGGTGTACCCAAGTTGAGGTCCTTGTAAGCAGTGCAGCCCTAAATTTTGGGGTGGCTCTGTCTTATTGATTTTCAGTTTTTCCCAGGTATATTCCCTAGACTGGAAGTGCCCTTGGCTCTGTAGCTCTGTTGTTTACTTGTTTTAGGGAACACAATGCACGCCTCCAGAGAGGCAGTTGGCAATTTACATCCCGCCCATCAGCATAACAAGGCTCCCTGTTCTCCAGGGCCTGTCTTGCCTTTCTGGTTTTTACACATTTTGTGGATGTCCCTTTTGACCGGTGGGAAGTGATACTTCTTTGTAGTGCAGATTTGCATTGTCCGCTTGCTTGCTTGGCCAAAAAGGGCATATGCGTTTTCTCCTGAATATATTCAGGAGAAAACGCATACGCCCTTTTGGGCCAAGTTCATCATTGTCGAAGTTGTGCCCCTCTTCCTGTGCTTTAAAGGCGATTCCAACGTACCTCTTGAAATCTGTTTCCTGCTATTCTGCCTCGCTTTCAAGTCCGCCTCGTTGCCTTCCCTCAACAGATTTTTGGACGATAGTTGTCCTTTATTACTCGGCCAGTTTGTGAATTGCTGTGCCCCTGAGCTCCATTTTTCAACTCGTTTTTGGTGAGCTGACCGCAAGTCCAAAATTTTGGTTCAGGATCTATACTGATTCCCGGTGGGTGGCTGAGACTTTGGTTAATTCTTCTTCCTGCCGGGAAATTACAGTGATATGTGGCCGTCCAAATGCCTAACAGCTACTCTCTCATTGGTTCTCCCTCTTCCCTTTCATCCTCTGCCAAATTGGCAACCTGTGCGAACCAGGAGGTTAAAGGGGCTGTCTCTCCAAGTTGGGAGGTTGATAATAAAGCAGATGGAAAGTCAAACCGGAGCACCAGGAGAGGGACTATTCGTTGAGTTTTAGAAACCTTTCATATTCACAGTGTGTCCGTTCTCTAGGATTCCCGTACATGTTATATCTGTAGTAATATTCCCTTCAACCTGGAGAGTTGGGACCCATGGAATGTGTGCCATGCATTATTGCTTTAAAGGGTCTGCATTTGCTCACCCAATCTCACCAATCCTCTCAGTCCCAAGTGTCCAGCCTTATGCCACATCCAGCTGTCATTGTAGATAGGGTCATTTCAGGTTTCATCAGAGACCCTGAAGGAATTGTAAAGAATTTCCCAGTTTTTTTTGTTTTATTTTTGAAATTCCTTTTTATAGTGGGTTTGAGCTGATTCTCGCTGCCATATTTATCCCAGTCTAGACACACTTGATTCCCTTACGGAGACATATCAATACATAGGTTTTAAGATTCTTACTAGTCAGATATATTCCTCTGCGGGAAATATGGGGTTTTGAGTCCTTTTCACTGAGGAAGGTGTAGGTCTTGTCTATTCCATAGTTGGTTTTTGGAATGGTACCTGTGCTTATATCAAACTCTGGTTTTATGCATCACCCCACCTCTCCTTCCCCCTAAAACAGGCATAAGAGTGTTTTCTAAATGTGAGACACTGTTCTCTTTCCTAACTCAGTTCAAGTGTAGCCTTGTTTACAGGATCTTCATAAGTGATATCTTATGATAAGTTTCTTTTTCTGTGTGACTTATTTCACTTAGAATCATCGTACCTAAATCCACCCATTTTGCTGCTACTGGTCTTATGACATTGATTTCATGGCTGAGGGATATTCCATCGTACGTAAGTACCACAATTTTTTGAACCATTTTTATATTTCCTGGGATATTTAAGGTGTACCCAAGTTGAGGTCCTTGTAAGCAGTGCAGCCCTAAATTTTGGGGTGGATCTGTCTTATTGATTTTCAGTTTTCCCAAGGCATATTCCCTAGACTTGAAGTGCCCTTGACTCTGTAGCTGTGTTGTTTACTTGTTTTAGGGAACACAATGCAGTCCTCCAGAGAGGCAGTTGGCAATTTACATCCCGCCAATCAGCATAACAAGGCTCCCTGTTCTCCAGGGCCTGTCTTGCCTTTCTGGTTTTTACACATTTTGTGGATGTCCCTTTTGACCGGTGGGAAGTGATACTTCTTTGTAGTGCAGATTTGCATTGCCCGCATGCTTGCTTGGCCAAAAAGGGCGTATGCGTTTTCTCCTGAATATATTCCGGAGAAAACGCATACACCCTTTTTGGCCAAGTGCATTATTGTCGAAGTTGTGCCCCTCTTCCTGTGCTTTAAAGGCGATTCCAACGAACCTCTTGAAATCTGTTTCCTGCTATTCTGCCTCGCTTTCAAGTCCGCCTCATTGCCTTCCCTCAACAGATTTTTGGACGATAGTTGTCCTTTATTACTCGGCCAGTTTGTGAATTGCTGTGCCCCTGAGCTCCATTTTTCAACTCGTTTTTGGTGAGCTGACCGCAAGTCCAACATTTTGGTTCAGGACCTATGCTGGTTCCCTATGGGAGGCTGAGACTTTGGTTAATTCTTCTTCCTGCCGGGAAATTACAGTGATATGTGCCCGTTCAAATGCCTAACAGCTACTCTCTCATTGGTTCTCCCTCTTCCCTTTCATCCTCTGCCAAATTGGCAACCTGTGCGAACCAGGAGGTTAAAGGGGCTGTCTCTCCAAGTTCGGAGGTTGATAGTAAAGCAGATGGAAAGTCAAACCGGAGCACCAGGAGAGGGACTATTCGTTGAGTTTTAGAAACCTTTCGTATTCACAGTGTGTCCGTTCTGTATGTTTCCCGTACATGTTATAGCTGTAGTAATATTCCCTTCAACCTGGAGAGTTGGGACCCATGGAATGGGTGCCATGCATTTGTGCTTTAAAGGGTCTGCATTTGCTCACCCAATCTCACCAATCGTCTCAGTCCCAAGTGTCCCTCCTTATGACACATCCAGCTGTCATTGTAGATAGGGTCATTCCAGGTTTCATCAGAGACCCTGAAGGAATTGTAAAGAATTTCCCAGTTTTTTTGTTTTGTTTTTGAAATTCCTTTTCATAGTGAGTTTGAGCTGATTCTCGCTGCCATGTTTATGCCAGTCTAGACACACTTGATTCCCTTATGGAGACATATCAATACATAGGTTTTAAGATTCTTAACAGTCAGATATATTCCTCTGCCAAAAATATGGGATTTTGAGTCCCTTTCACTGAGGAAGGTGGAGGTCTTGTCTATTCCATAGTTGGTTTTTGGAACGGTACCTGTGCTTATATCAAACTCTGGTTTTATGCATCACCCCACCTCTCCTTCCCCCTTAAGCAGGCATAAGAGTGTTTTCTAAATGTGAGACACTGTTCTCTTTCCTAACTCAGTTCAAGTGTAGCCATGTTTACAGGATCTTCATAAGTGATATCTTATGATAAGTTTCTTTTTCTGTGTGACTTATTTCACTTAGAATAATCGTACCTGAATCCACCCATTTTGCTGCTACTGGTCTTATGACATTGATTTCATGGCTGAGGGATATTCCATCGTACGTAAGTACCACAAATTTTTGAACCATTTTTATATTTCCTGGGATATTTAAGGTGTACCCAAGTTGAGGTCCTTGTAAGCAGTGCAGCCCTAAATTTTGGGGTGGCTGTGTCTTATTGATTTTCAGTTTTCCCAAGGAATATTCCCTAGACTGGAAGTGCCCTTGGCTCTGTAGCTCTGTTGTTTCCTTGTTTTAGGGAACACAATGCACTCCTCCAGAGAGGCAGTTGGCAATTTACATCCCGCGCTTCAGCATAACAAGGCTCCCTGTTCTCCAGGGCCTGTCTTGCCTTTCTTGTTTTTACACATTTTGTGGATGTCCCTTTTGACCGGTGGGAAGTGATACTTCTTTGTAGTGCAGATTTGCATTGCCCGCATGCTTGCTTGGCCAAAAAGGGCGTATGCGTTTTCTCCTGAATATATTCCGGAGAAAACGCATACGCCCTTTTTGGCCAAGTGCATTATTGTCGAAGTTGTGCCCCTCTCCCTGTGCTTTAAAGGCAATTGCAACATACCTCTTGAAATCTGTTTCCTGCTATTCTGCCTCGCTTTCAAGTCCCCCTCATTGCCTTCCCTCAACAGATTTTTGGACGATAGTTGTCCTTTATTACTCGGCCAGTTTGTGAATTGCTGTGCCCCTGAGCTCCATTTTTCAACTCGTTTTTGGTGAGCTGACCGCAAGTCCAACATTTTGGTTCAGGATCTATGCTGGTTCCCTGTGGGAGGCTGAGACTTTGGTTAATTCTTCTTCCTGCCGGGAAATTACAGTGATATGTGCCCGTTCAAATGCCTAACAGCTACTCTCTCATTGGTTCTCCCTCTTCCCTTTCATCCTCTGCCAAATTGGCAACCTGTGCGAACCAGGAGGTTAAAGGGGCTGTCTCTCCAAGTTGGGAGGTTGATAGTAAAGCAGATGAAAGTCAATCCACAGCACCAGGAGAGGGACTATTCGTTGAGTTTTAGAAACCTTTCGTATTCACAGTGTGTCCGTTCTCTATGTTTCCCGTACATGTTATAGCTGTAGTAATATTCCCTTCAACCTGGAGAGTTGGGACCCATGGAATGGGTGCCAGGCATTTGTGCTTTAAAGGGTCTGCATTTGCTCACCCAATCTCACCAATCGTCTCAGTCCCAAGTGTCCTTCCTTATGACACATCCAGCTGTCATTGTAGATAGGGTCATTCCAGGTTTCATCAGAGACCCTGAAGGAATTGTAAAGAATTTCCCAGTTTTTTTGTTTTGTTTTTGAAATTCCTTTTCATAGTGAGTTTGAGCTGATTCTCGCTGCCATGTTTATGCCAGTCTAGACACACTTGATTCCCTTATGGAGACATATCAATACATAGGTTTTAAGATTCTTAACAGTCAGATATATTCCTCGGCCAAAAATATGGCATTTTGAGTCCCTTTCACTGAGGAAGGTGGAGGTCTTGTCTATTCCATAGTTGGTTTTTGGAACGGTACCTGTGCTTATATCAAACTCTGGTTTTATGCATCACCCCACCTCTCCTTCCCCCTTAAGCAGGCATAAGAGTGTTTTCTAAATGTGAGACACTGTTCTCTTTCCTAACTCAGTTCAAGTGTAGCCATGTTTACAGGATCTTCATAAGTGATATCTTATGATAAGTTTCTTTTTCTGTGTGCCTTATTTCACTTAGAATCATCGTACCTGAATCCACCCATTTTGCTGCTACTGGTCTTATGACATTGATTTCATGGCTGAGGGATATTCCATCGTACGTAAGTACCACAATTTTTTGAACCATTTTTATATTTCCTGGGATATTTAAGGTGTACCCAAGTTGAGGTCCTTGTAAGCAGTGCAGCCCTAAATTTTGGGGTGGCTGTGTCTTATTGATTTTCAGTTTTCCCAAGGAATATTCCCTAGACTGGAAGTGCCCTTGGCTCTGTAGCTCTGTTGTTTACTTGTCTTAGGGAACACAATGCACTCCTCCAGAGAGGCAGTTGGCAATTTACATCCCGCCCATCAGCATAACAAGGCTCCCTGTTCTCCAGGGCCTGTCTTGCCTTTCTGGTTTTTACACATTTTGTGGATGTCCCTTTTGACCGGTGGGAAGTGATACTTCTTTGTAGTGCAGATTTCCATTGCCCACTTGCTTGCTTGGCCAAAAAGGGCATATGCGTTTTCTCCTGAATATATTCAGGAGAAAACGCATATGCCCTTTTTGGCCAAGTGCATCATTGTTGAAGTTGTGCCCCTCTTCCTGTGCTTTAAAGGCGATTCCAACGAACCTCTTGAAATCTGTTTCCTGCTATTCTGCCTCGCTTTCAAGTCCGCCTCATTGCCTTCCCTCAACAGATTTTTGGACGATAGTTGTCCTTTATTACTCGGCCAGTTTGTGAATTGCTGTGCCCCTGAGCTCCATTTTTCAACTCGTTTTTGGTGAGCTGACCGCAAGTCCAAAATTTTGGTTCCGGATCTATACTGATTCCCGGTGGCTGGCTGAGACTTTGGTTATTCTTCTTCCTGCCGGGAAATTACAGTGATATGTGCCCGTTCAAATGCCTAACAGCTACTCTCTCATTGGTTCTCCCTCTTCCCTTTCATCCTCTGCCAAATTGGCAACCTGTGCGAACCAGGAGGTTAAAGGGGCTGTCTCTCCAAGTTGGGAGGTTGATAATAAAGCAGATGGAAAGTCAAACCGGAGCACCAGGAGAGGGACTATTCGTTGAGTTTTAGAAACCTTTCGTATTCACAGTGTGTCCGTTCTCTAGGATTCCCGTACATGTTATATCTGTAGTAATATTCCCTTCAACCTGGAGAGTTGGGACCCATGGAATGGGTGCCAGGCATTTGTGCTTTAAAGGGTCTGCATTTGTTCACCCAATCTCACCAATCGTCTCAGTCCCAAGTGTCCAGCCTTATGCCACATCCAGCTGTCGTTGTAGATAGGGTCATTCCAGGTTTCATCAGAGACCCTGAAGGAATTGTAAAGAATTTCCCAGTTTTTTTGTTTTGTTTTTGAAATTCCTTTTTATAGTGGGTTTGAGCTGATTCTCGCTGCCATGTTTATGCCAGTCTAGACACACTTGATTCCCTTACGGAGACATATCAATACATAGGTTTTAAGATTCTTACTAGTCAGATATATTCCTCTGCGGGAAATATGGGGTTTTGAGTCCCTTTCACTGAGGAAGGTGTAGGTCTTGTCTATTCCATAGTTGGTTTTTGGAACGGTACCTGTGCTTATATCAAACTCTGGTTTTATGCATCACCCCACCACTCCTTCCCCCTTAAGCAGGCATAAGCGTGTTTTCTAAATGTGAGACACTGTTCTCTTTCCTAACTCAGTTCAAGTGTAGCCATGTTTACAGGATCTTCATAAGTGATATCTTATGATAAGTTTCTTTTTCTGTGTGACTTATTTCACTTAGAATCATCGTACCTGAATCCACCCATTTTGCTGCTACTGCTGTTATGACATTGATTTCATGGCTGAGGGATATTCCATCGTACGTAAGTACCACAATTTTTTGAACCATTTTTATATTTCCTGGGATATTTAAGGTGTACCCAAGTTGAGGTCCTTGTAAGCAGTGCAGCCCTAAATTTTGGGGTGGCTGTGTCTTTTTGATATTCAGTTATTCAAAGGTATATTCCTTAGACTGGAAGTGCCCTTGGCTCTGTAGCTCTGTTCTTTACTTGTTTTAGGGAACACAATGTACTCCTCCAGAGAGGCAGTTGGCAATTTACATCCGCCCATCAGCATAACAAGGCTCCCTGTTCTCCAGTGTCTGTCTTGCCTTTCTGGTTTTTATACATTTTGTGGATGTCCCTTTTGACCGGTGGTAAGTGATACTTCTTTGTAATGCAGATTTGCATTGCCCGATTGCTTGCTTGGCCAAAAAGGGCGTATGCGTTTTCCCCTGAATATATTCAGGAGAAAACGCATACGCCCTTTTTGGCCACGTGCATCACTGCCGAAGTTGTGCCCCTCATCCGGTTCTTTAAAGGTGATTCCAACGTACCTTTTGAAATCTGTTTCCTGCTATTCTGCTTCGCTTTCAAGTCCACCTCGTTGCCTTCCCTCAACAGATTTTTGGACGATAGTTGTCCTTTATTACTCGGCCAGTTTGTGAATTGCTGTGCCCCTGAGCTCCATTTTTCAACTCGTTTTTGGTGAGCTGACCGCAGGACCAAAATTTTGGTTCAGGATCTATGCTGGTTCCCGGTGGGGGGCTGAGACATTGGTTAATTCTTCTTTCTGCCGGGAAATTAGAGTGATTTGTGCCCGTCCAAATGCGTAACAGCTACTCTCTCATTGGTTCTCCCTCTTCCCTTTCATCCTTGCAAACTTGGCAACATGTGCGAACCAGGAGGTTAAAGGGGCTGTCTCTCCAAGTTGGGAGGTTGATAGTAAAGCAGGTGGAATGTCAAACCGGAGCACCAGGAGAGGGACTATTCGTTGAGTTTTAGAAACCTTTCGTATTCACAGTGTGTCCGTTCTCTAGGTTTCCCGTACATGTTATAGCTGTAGTAATATTCCCTTCAACCTGGAGAGTTGGGACCCATGGAATGGGTGCCAGGCATTTGTGCTTTAAAGGGTCTGCATTTGTTCACCCAATCTCACCAATCCTCTCAGTCCAAGTTTCCCGCCTTATGCCACATCCAGCTGTCGTTGTAGATAGGGTCAGTCCAGTTTTCATCAGAGACCCTGAATGAATTGTAAAGAATATCCCAGTTTTTTGTTTTGTTTTTGAAATTCCTTTTTATAGTGGGTTTGAGCTGATTCTCGCTGCCATGTTTATGCCAGTCTAGACACACTTGGTTCCCTTACGGAGACATATCAATACATAGGTTTTAAGATTCTTACTAGTCAGATATATTCCTCTGCGGGAAATATGGGGTTTTGAGTCCCTTTCACTGAGGAAGGTGTAGGTCTTGCCTATTCCATAGTTGGTTTTTGGAACGGTACCTCTGCTTATATCAAACTCTGGTCTTATGCATCACCCCACCTCTCCTTCCCCCTTAAGCAGGCATAAGAGTGTTTTCTAAATGTGAGACACTGTTCTCTTTCCTAACTCAGTTCAAGTGTAGCCATGTTTACAGGATCTTCATAAGTGATATCTTATGATAAGTTTCTTTTTCTGTGTGACGTATTTCACTTAGAATCATCGTACCTGAATCCACACATTTTGCTGCTACTGGTCTTATGACATTGATTTCATGGCTGAGGGATATTCCATCGTACGTAAGTACCACAATTTTTTGAACCATTTTTATATTTCCTGGGATATTTAAGGTGTACCCAAGTTGAGGTCCTTGTAAGCAGTGCAGCCCTAAATTTTGGGGTGGCTGTGTCTTTTTGATTTTCAGTTTTCCCAAGGTATATTCCCTAGACTGGAAGTGCCCTTGGCTCTGTAGCTCTGTTGTTTACTTGTTTTAGGGAACACAATGCACTCCTCCAGAGAGGCAGTTGGCAATTTACATCCCGCCCATCAGCATAACAAGGCTCCCTGTTCTCCAGGGCCTGTCTTGCCTTTCTGGTTTTTACACATTTTGTGGATGTCCCTTTTGACCGGTGGGAAGTGATACTTCTTTGTAGTGCAGATTTGCATTGCCTGCTTGCTTGCTTGGCCAAATAGGGCGTATGCGTTTTCTCCTGAATATATTCAGGAGAAAACGCATATGCCCTTTTTGGCCAAGTGCATCATTGTCGAAGTTGTGCCCCTCTTCCTGTGCTTTAAAGGCGATTCCAACGTACCTCTTGAAATCTGTTTCCTGCTATTCTGCCTCGCTTTCAAGTCCGCCTCGTGGCCTTCCCTCAACAGATATTTGGACGATAGTTGTCCTTTATTACTCGGCCAGTTTGTGAATTGCTGTGCCCCTGAGCTCCATTTTTCAACTCGTTTTAGGTGAGCTGACCGCAAGTCCAAAATTTTGGTTCAGGACCTATACTGGTTCCCGGTGGGGGGCTGAGACTTTGGTTAATTCTTCTTCCTGCCGGGAAATTACAGTGATATGTGCCCGTCCAAATGCCTAACAGCTACTCTCTCATTGGTTCTCCCTCTTCCCTTTCATCCTCTGCCAAATTGGCAACCTGTGCGAACCAGGAGGTTAAAGGGGCTGTCTCTCCAAGTTGGGAGGTTGATAGTAAAGCAGATGGAAAGTCAAACCGGAGCACCAGGAGAGGGACTATTCGTTGAGTTTTAGAAACCTTTCGTATTCACAGTGTGTCCGTTCTCTAGGTTTCCCGTACATGTTATAACTGTAGTAATATTCCCTTCAACCTGGAGAGTTGGGACCCATGGAATGTGTGCCATGCATTATTGCTTTAAATGGTCTGCATTTGTTCACCCAATCTCACCAATCCTCTCAGTCCAAAGTGTCCAGCCTTATGCCACATCCAGCTGTCGTTGTAGATAGGGTCATTCCAGGTTTCATCAGAGACCCTGAAGGAATTGTAAAGAATTTCCCAGTCTTTTTGTTTTGTTTTTGAAATTCCTTTTTATAGAGGGTTTGAGCTGATTCTCGCTGCCATGTTTATGCCATTCTAGACACACTTGATTCCCTTACGGAGACATATCAATACATAGGTTTTAAGATTCTTACTAGTCAGATATATTCCTCTGCGGGAAATATGGGGTTTTGAGTCCCTTTCACTGAGGAAGGTGTAGGTCTTGTCTATTCCATAGTTGGTTTTTGGAACGGTACCTGTGCTTATATCAAACTCTGGTTTTATGCATCACCCCACCTCTCCTTCCCCCTTAAGCAGGCATAAGAGTGTTTTCTAAATGTGAGACACTGTTCTCTATCCTAACTCAGTTCAAGTGTAGCCATGTTTACAGGATCTTCATAAGTGATATTTTATGATGTTTCTTTTTCTGTGTGACTTATTTCACTTAGAATCATCGTACCTGAATCCACCCATTTTGCTGCTACTGGTCTTATGACATTGATTTCATGGCTGAGGGATATTCCATCGTACGTAAGTACCACAATTTTTTGAACCATTTTTATATTTCCTGGGATATTTAAGGTGTACCCAAGTTGAGGTCCTTGTAAGCAGTGTAGCCCTAAATTTTGGGGTGGCTGTGTCTTTTTGATTTTCAGTTTTCCCAAGGTATATTCCCTAGACTGGAAGTGACCTTGGCTCTGTAGCTCTGTTGTTTACTTGTTTTAGGGAACACAATGTACTCCTCCAGAGAGGCAGTTGGCAATTTACATCCCGCCCATCAGCATAACAAGGCTCCCTGTTCTCCAGGGCCTGTCTTGCCTTTCTGGTTTTTACACATTTTGTGGATGTCCCTTTTGACCGGTGGGAAGTGATACTTCTTTGTAGTGCAGATTTGCATTGCCCGCTTGCTTGCTTGGCCAAAAAGGGCGTATGCGTTTTCTCCTGAATATATTCAGGAGAAAACGCATACGCCCTTTTTGGCCAAGTGCATCATTGTCGAAGTTGTGCCCCTCTTCCTGTGCTTTAAAGGCGATTCCAACGTACCTCTTGAAATCTGTTTCCTGCTATTCTGCCTCGCTTTCAAGTCCGCCTCGTTGCCTTCCCTCAACAGATTTTTGGACGATAGTTGTCCTTTATTACTCGGCCAGTTTGTGAATTGCTGTGCCCCTGAGCTCCATTTTTCAACTCGTTTTTGGTGAGCTGACCGCAAGTCCAAAATTTTGGTTCAGGATCTATACTGATTCCCGGTGGGTGGCTGAGACTTTGGTTAATTCTTCTTCCTGCCGGGAAATTACAGTGATATGTGCCCGTCCAAATGCCTAACAGCTACTCTCTCATTGGTTCTCCCTCTTCCCTTTCATCCTCTGCCAAATTGGCAACCTGTGCGAACCAGGAGGTTAAAGGGGCTGTCTCTCCAAGTTGGGAGGTTGATAATAAAGCAGATGGAAAGTCAAACCGGAGCACCAGGAGAGGGACTATTCGTTGAGTTTTAGAAACCTTTCGTATTCACAGTGTGTCCGTTCTCTAGGATTCCCGTACATGTTATATCTGTAGTAATATTCCCTTCAACCTGGAGAGTTGGGACCCATGGAATGTGTGCCATGCATTATTGCTTTAAAGGGTCTGCATTTGCTCACCCAATCTCACCAATCCTCTCAGTCCCAAGTGTCCAGCCTTATGCCACATCCAGCTGTCATTGTAGATAGGGTCATTTCAGGTTTCATCAGAGACCCTGAAGGAATTGTAAAGAATTTCCCAGTTTTTTTGTTTTATTTTTGAAATTCCTTTTTATAGTGGGTTTGAGCTGATTCTCGCTGCCATATTTATCCCAGTCTAGACACACTTGATTCCCTTACGGAGACATATCAATACATAGGTTTTAAGATTCTTACTTTACTAGTCAGATATATTCCTCTGCGGGAAATATGGGGTTTTGAGTCCCTTTCACTGAGCAAGGTGTAGGTCTTGTCTATTCCATAGTTGGTTTTTGGAACGGTACCTGTGCTTATATCAAACTCTGGTTTTATGCATCACCCCACCTCTCCTTCCCCCTTAAGCAGGCATAAGAGTGTTTTCTAAATGTGAGACACTGTTCTCTTTCCTAACTCAGTTCAAGTGTAGCCATGTTTACAGGATCTTCATAAGTGATATCTTATGATAAGTTTCTTTTTCTGTGTGACTTATTTCACTTAAAATCATCGTACCTGAATCCACCCATTTTGCTGCTACTGGTCTTATGACATTGATTTCATGGCTGAGGGATATTCCATCGTACGTAAGTACCACAATTTTTTGAACCATTTTTATATTTCCTGGGATATTTAAGGTGTACCCAAGTTGAGGTCCTTGTAAGCAGTGCAGCCCTAAATTTTGGGGTGGCTGTGTCTTTTTGATTTTCAGTATTCCCAAGGTATATTCCCTAGACTGGAAGTGCCCTTGGCTCTGTAGCTCTGTTGTTTACTTGTTTTAGGGAACACAATGCACTCCTCCAGAGAGGCAGTTGGCAATTTACATCCCGCCCATCAGCATAACAAGGCACCCTGTTCTCCAGGGCCTGTCTTGCCTTTCTGGTTTTTACACATTTTGTGGATGTCCCTTTTGAATGGTGGGAAGTGATACTTCTTTGTAGTGCAGATTTGCATTGCCCGCTTGCTTGCTTGGCCAAAAAGGGCGTATGCGTTTTCTCCTGAATATATTCAGGACAAAACACATACGCCCTTTTTGGCCAAGTGCATCATTGTCGAAGTTGTGCCCCTCTTCCTGTGCTTTAAAGGCGATTCCAACGTACCTCTTGAAATCTGTTTCCTGCTATTCTGCCACGCATTCAAATCCGCCTCATTGCCTTCCCTCAACAGATTTTTGGACGATAGTTGTCCTTTATTACTCGGCCAGTTTGTGAATTGCTGTGCCCCTGAGCTCCATTTTTCAACTCGTTTTTGGTGAGCTGACCGCAAGTCCAAAATTTTGGTTCAGGATCTATACTGATTCCCGGTGGGTGGCTGAGACTTTGGTTAATTCTTCTTCCTGCCGGGAAATTACAGTGATATGTGCCCGTCCAAATGCCTAACAGCTACTCTCTCATTGGTTCTCCCTCTTCCCTTTCATCCTCTGCCAAATTGGCAACCTGTGCGAACCAGGAGGTTAAAGGGGCTGTCTCTCCAAGTTGGGAGGTTGATAATAAAGCAGATGGAAAGTCAAACCGGAGCACCAGGAGAGGGACTATTCGTTGAGTTTTAGAAACCTTTCGTATTCACAGTGTGTCCGTTCTCTAGGATTCCCGTACATGTTATATCTGTAGTAATATTCCCTTCAACCTGGAGAGTTGGGACCCATGGAATGTGTGCCATGCATTATTGCTTTAAAGGGTCTGCATTTGCTCACCCAATCTCACCAATCCTCTCAGTCCCAAGTGTCCAGCCTTATGCCACATCCAGCTGTCATTGTAGATAGGGTCATTTCAGGTTTCATCAGAGACCCTGAAGGAATTGTAAAGAATTTCCCAGTTTTTTTTGTTTTATTTTTGAAATTCCTTTTTATAGTGGGTTTGAGCTGATTCTCGCTGCCATATTTATCCCAGTCTAGACACAC
The DNA here is from genome assembly GCF_949752795.1 of Hyperoodon ampullatus. NCBI lineage: Eukaryota > Metazoa > Chordata > Mammalia > Artiodactyla > Ziphiidae > Hyperoodon > Hyperoodon ampullatus. The sequence continues at coordinate 1,027,323 of NW_027640838.1, read as the reverse complement.
TTGATTCCCTTACGGAGACATATCACTACATAGGTTTTAAGATTCTTACTAGTCAGATATATTCCTCTGCGGGAAATATGGGGTTTTGAGTCCCTTTCACTGAGGAAGGTGTAGGTCTTGTCTATTCCATAGTTGGTTTTTGGAACGGTACCTGTGCTTATATCAAACTCTGGTTTTATGCATCACCCCACCTCTCCTTCCCCCTTAAGCAGGCATAAGAGTGTTTTCTAAATGTGAGACACTGTTCTCTTTCCTAACTCAGTTCAAGTGTAGCCATGTTTACAGGATCTTCATAACTGATAAATTATGATAAGTTTCTTTTTCTCTGTGACTTATTTCACTTAGAATCATCGTACCTGAATCCACCCATTTTGCTGCTACTGGTCTTATGACATTGATTTCATGGCTGAGGGATATTCCATCGTACGTAAGTACCACAATTTTTTGAACCAATTTTATATTTCCTGGGATATTTAAGGTGTACCCAAGTTGAGGTCCTTGTAAGCAGTGCAGCCCTAAATTTTGGGGTGGCTCTGTCTTATTGATTTTCAGTTTTCCCAAGGTATATTCCCTAGACTGGAAGTGCCCTTGGCTCTGTAGCTCTGTTGTTTACTTGTTTTAGGGAACACAATGCACTCCTCCAGAGAGGCAGTTGGCAATTTACATCCCGCCCATCAGCATAACAAGGCTCCCTGTTCTCCAGGGCCTGTCTTGCCTTTCTGGTTTTTACACATTTTGTGGATGTCCCTTTTGACCGGTGGGAAGTGATACTTCTTTGTAGTGCAGATTTGCATTGTCCGCTTGCTTGCTTGGCCAAAAAGGGCATATGCGTTTTCTCCTGAATATATTCAGGAGAAAACGCATACGCCCTTTTGGGCCAAGTTCATCATTGTCGAAGTTGTGCCCCTCTTCCTGTGCTTTAAAGGCGATTCCAACGTACCTCTTGAAATCTGTTTCCTGCTATTCTGCCTCGCTTTCAAGTCCGCCTCGTTGCCTTCCCTCAACAGATTTTTGGACGATAGTTGTCCTTTATTACTCGGCCAGTTTGTGAATTGCTGTGCCCCTGAGCTCCATTTTTCAACTCGTTTTTGGTGAGCTGACCGCAAGTCCAAAATTTTGGTTCAGGATCTATACTGATTCCCGGTGGGTGGCTGAGACATTGGTTAATTCTTCTTCCTGCCGGGAAATTACAGTGATATGTGCCCGTCCAAATGCCTAACAGCTACTCTCTCATTGGTTCTCCCTCTTCCCTTTCATCCTCTGCCAAATTGGCAACCTGTGCGAACCAGGAGGTTAAAGGGGCTGTCTCTCCAAGTTGGGAGGTTGATAATAAAGCAGATGGAAAGTCAAACCGGAGCACCAGGAGAGGGACTATTCGTTGAGTTTTAGAAACCTTTCGTATTCACAGTGTGTCCGTTCTCTAGGATTCCCGTACATGTTATATCTGTAGTAATATTCCCTTCAACCTGGAGAGTTGGGACCCATGGAATGTGTGCCATGCATTATTGCTTTAAAGGGTCTGCATTTGCTCACCCAATCTCACCAATCCTCTCAGTCCCAAGTGTCCAGCCTTATGCCACATCCAGCTGTCATTGTAGATAGGGTCATTTCAGGTTTCATCAGAGACCCTGAAGGAATTGTAAAGAATTTCCCAGTTTTTTTTGTTTTATTTTTGAAATTCCTTTTTATAGTGGGTTTGAGCTGATTCTCGCTGCCATATTTATCCCAGTCTAGACACACTTGATTCCCTTACGGAGACATATCAATACATAGGTTTTAAGATTCTTACTAGTCAGATATATTCCTCTGCGGGAAATATGGGGTTTTGAGTCCCTTTCACTGAGGAAGGTGTAGGTCTTGTCTATTCCATAGTTGCTTTTTGGAACGGTACCTGTGCTTATATCAAACTCTGGTTTTATGCATCACCCCACCTCTCCTTCCCCCTTAAGCAGGCATAAGAGTGTTTTCTAAATGTGAGACACTGTTCTCTTTCCTAACTCAGTTCAAGTGTAGCCATGTTTACAGGATCTTCATAAGTGATATCTTATGATAAGTTTCTTTTTCTGTGTGACTTATTTCACTTAGAATCATCGTACCTGAATCCACACATTTTGCTGCTACTGGTCTTATGACATTGATTTCATGGCTGAGGGATATTCCATCGTACGTAAGTACCACAATTTTTTGAACCATTTTTATATTTCCTGGGATATTTAAGGTGTACCCAAGTTGAGGTCCTTGTAAGCAGTGCAGCCCTAAATTTTGGGGTGGCTGTGTCTTTTTGATTTTCAGTTTTCCCAAGGTATATTCCCTAGACTGGAAGTGCCCTTGGCTCTGTAGCTCTGTTGTTTACTTGTTTTAGGGAACACAATGCACTCCTCCAGATAGGCAGTTGGCAATTTACATCCCGCCCATCAGCATAAAAAGGCACCCTGTTCTCCAGGGCCTGTCTTGCCTTTCTGGTTTTTACACATTTTGTGGATGTCCCTTTTGACTGGTGGGAAGTGATACTTCTTTGTAGTGCAGATTTGCATTGCCCGCTTGCTTGCTTGGCCAAAAAGGGCGTATGCGTTTTCTCCTGAATATATTCAGGAGAAGACACATACGCCCTTTTTGGCCAAGTGCATCATTGTCGAAGTTGTGCCCCTCTTCCTGTGCTTTAAAGGTGACTCCAACGTACCTCTTGAAATTTGTTTCCTGCTATTCTGCCACGCTTTCAAGTCCGCCTCGTTGCCTTCCCTCAACAGATTTTTGGACGATAGTTGTCCTTTATTACTCGGCCAGTTTGTGAATTGCTGTGCCCCTGAGCTCCATTTTTCAACTCGTTTTTGGTGAGCTGACCGCAAGTCCAAAATTTTGGTTCAGGATCTATACTGATTCCCGGTGGTTGGCTGAGACTTTGGTTAATTCTTCTTCCTGCCGGGAAATTACAGTGATATGTGCCCGTCCAAATGCCTAACAGCTACTCTCTCATTAGTTCTCCCTCTTCCCTTTCATCCTCTGCCAAATTGGCAACCTGTGCGAACCAGGAGGTTAAAGGGGCTGTCTCTCCAAGTTGGGAGGTTGATAATAAAGCAGATGGAAAGTCAAACTGGAGCACCAGGAGAGGGACTATTCGTTGAGTTTTAGAAACCTTTCGTATTCACAGTGTGTCCGTTCTCTAGGATTCCCGTACATGTTATATCTGTAGTAATATTCCCTTCAACCTGGAGAGTTGGGACCCATGGAATATGTGCCATGCATTATTGCTTTAAAGGGTCTGCATTTGCTCACCCAATCTCACCAATCCTCTCAGTCCCAAGTGTCCAGCCTTATGCCACATCCAGCTGTCATTGTAGATAGGGTCATTTCAGGTTTCATCAGAGACCCTGAAGGAATTGTAAAGAATTTCCCAGTTTTTTTTTGTTTTGTTTTTGAAATTCCATTTTATAGTGTGTTTGAGCTGATTCTCGCTGCCATGTTTGTGCCAGTCTAGACACACTTGATTCCCTTACGGAGACATATCAATACATAGGTTTTAAGATTCTTACTAGTCAGATATATTCCTCTGCGGGAAATATGGGGTTTTGAGTCCCTTTCACTGAGGAAGGTGTAGGTCTTGTCTATTCCATAGTTGGTTTTTGGAACGGTACCTGTGCTTATATCAAACTCTGGTTTTATGCATCACCCCACCTCTCCTTCCCCCTTAAGCAGGCATAAGAGTGTTTTCTAAATGTGAGACACTGTTCTCTATCCTAACTCAGTTCAAGTGTAGCCATGTTTACAGGATCTTCATAAGTGATATTTTATGATGTTTCTTTTTCTGTGTGACTTATTTCACTTAGAATCATCGTACCTGAATCCACCCATTTTGCTGCTACTGGTCTTATGACATTGATTTCATGGCTGAGGGATATTCCATCGTACGTAAGTACCACAATTTTTTGAACCATTTTTATATTTCCTGGGATATTTAAGGTGTACCCAAGTTGAGGTCCTTGTAAGCAGTGTAGCCCTAAATTTTGGGGTGGCTGTGTCTTTTTGATTTTCAGTTTTCCCAAGGTATATTCCCTAGACTGGAAGTGCCCTTGGCTCTGTAGCTCTGTTGTTTACTTGTTTTAGGGAACACAATGTACTCCTCCAGAGAGGCAGTTGGCAATTTACATCCCGCCCATCAGCATAACAAGGCTCCCTGTTCTCCAGGGCCTGTCTTGCCTTTCTGGTTTTTACACATTTTGTGGATGTCCCTTTTGACCGGTGGGAAGTGATACTTCTTTGTAGTGCAGATTTGCATTGCCCGCTTGCTTGCTTGGCCAAAAAGGGCGTATGCGTTTTCTCCTGAATATATTCAGGAGAAAACGCATACGCCCTTTTTGGCCAAGTGCATCATTGTCGAAGTTGTGCCCCTCTTCCTGTGCTTTAAAGGCGATTCCAACGTACCTCTTGAAATCTGTTTCCTGCTATTCTGCCTCGCTTTCAAGTCCGCCTCGTTGCCTTCCCTCAACAGATTTTTGGACGATAGTTGTCCTTTATTACTCGGCCAGTTTGTGAATTGCTGTGCCCCTGAGCTCCATTTTTCAACTCGTTTTTGGTGAGCTGACCGCAAGTCCAAAATTTTGGTTCAGGATCTATACTGATTCCCGGTGGGTGGCTGAGACTTTGGTTAATTCTTCTTCCTGCCGGGAAATTACAGTGATATGTGCCCGTCCAAATGCCTAACAGCTACTCTCTCATTGGTTCTCCCTCTTCCCTTTCATCCTCTGCCAAATTGGCAACCTGTGCGAACCAGGAGGTTAAAGGGGCTGTCTCTCCAAGTTGGGAGGTTGATAATAAAGCAGATGGAAAGTCAAACCGGAGCACCAGGAGAGGGACTATTCGTTGAGTTTTAGAAACCTTTCGTATTCACAGTGTGTCCGTTCTCTAGGATTCCCGTACATGTTATATCTGTAGTAATATTCCCTTCAACCTGGAGAGTTGGGACCCATGGAATGTGTGCCATGCATTATTGCTTTAAAGGGTCTGCATTTGCTCACCCAATCTCACCAATCCTCTCAGTCCCAAGTGTCCAGCCTTATGCCACATCCAGCTGTCATTGTAGATAGGGTCATTTCAGGTTTCATCAGAGACCCTGAAGGAATTGTAAAGAATTTCCCAGTTTTTTTGTTTTATTTTTGAAATTCCTTTTTATAGTGGGTTTGAGCTGATTCTCGCTGCCATATTTATCCCAGTCTAGACACACTTGATTCCCTTACGGAGACATATCAATACATAGGTTTTAAGATTCTTACTTTACTAGTCAGATATATTCCTCTGCGGGAAATATGGGGTTTTGAGTCCCTTTCACTGAGGAAGGTGTAGGTCTTGTCTATTCCATAGTTGGTTTTTGGAACGGTACCTGTGCTTATATCAAACTCTGGTTTTATGCATCACCCCACCTCTCCTTCCCCCTTAAGCAGGCATAAGAGTGTTTTCTAAATGTGAGACACTGTTCTCTTTCCTAACTCAGTTCAAGTGTAGCCATGTTTACAGGATCTTCATAAGTGATATCTTATGATAAGTTTCTTTTTCTGTGTGACTTATTTCACTTAAAATCATCGTACCTGAATCCACCCATTTTGCTGCTACTGGTCTTATGACATTGATTTCATGGCTGAGGGATATTCCATCGTACGTAAGTACCACAATTTTTTGAACCATTTTTATATTTCCTGGGATATTTAAGGTGTACCCAAGTTGAGGTCCTTGTAAGCAGTGCAGCCCTAAATTTTGGGGTGGCTGTGTCTTTTTGATTTTCAGTATTCCCAAGGTATATTCCCTAGACTGGAAGTGCCCTTGGCTCTGTAGCTCTGTTGTTTACTTGTTTTAGGGAACACAATGCACTCCTCCAGAGAGGCAGTTGGCAATTTACATCCCGCCCATCAGCATAACAAGGCACCCTGTTCTCCAGGGCCTGTCTTGCCTTTCTGGTTTTTACACATTTTGTGGATGTCCCTTTTGAATGGTGGGAAGTGATACTTCTTTGTAGTGCAGATTTGCATTGCCCGCTTGCTTGCTTGGCCAAAAAGGGCGTATGCGTTTTCTCCTGAATATATTCAGGAGAAAACACATACGCCCTTTTTGGCCAAGTGCATCATTGTCGAAGTTGTGCCCCTCTTCCTGTGCTTTAAAGGCGATTCCAACGTACCTCTTGAAATCTGTTTCCTGCTATTCTGCCACGCATTCAAATCCGCCTCATTGCCTTCCCTCAACAGATTTTTGGACGATAGTTGTCCTTTATTACTCGGCCAGTTTGTGAATTGCTGTGCCCCTGAGCTCCATTTTTCAACTCGTTTTTGGTGAGCTGACCGCAAGTCCAAAATTTTGGTTCAGGATCTATACTGATTCCCGGTGGGTGGCTGAGACTTTGGTTAATTCTTCTTCCTGCCGGGAAATTACAGTGATATGTGCCCGTCCAAATGCCTAACAGCTACTCTCTCATTGGTTCTCCCTCTTCCCTTTCATCCTCTGCCAAATTGGCAACCTGTGCGAACCAGGAGGTTAAAGGGGCTGTCTCTCCAAGTTGGGAGGTTGATAATAAAGCAGATGGAAAGTCAAACCGGAGCACCAGGAGAGGGACTATTCGTTGAGTTTTAGAAACCTTTCGTATTCACAGTGTGTCCGTTCTCTAGGATTCCCGTACATGTTATATCTGTAGTAATATTCCCTTCAACCTGGAGAGTTGGGACCCATGGAATGTGTGCCATGCATTATTGCTTTAAAGGGTCTGCATTTGCTCACCCAATCTCACCAATCCTCTCAGTCCCAAGTGTCCAGCCTTATGCCACATCCAGCTGTCATTGTAGATAGGGTTATTTCAGGTTTCATCAGAGACCCTGAAGGAATTGTAAAGAATTTCCCAGTTTTTTTTGTTTTATTTTTGAAATTCCTTTTTATAGTGGGTTTGAGCTGATTCTCGCTGCCATATTTATCCCAGTCTAGACACACTTGATTCCCTTACGGAGACATATCAATACATAGGTTTTAAGATTCTTACTAGTCAGATATATTCGTCTGCGGGAAATATGGTGTTTTGAGTCCCTTTCACTGAGGAAGGTGTAGGTCTTGTCTATTCCATAGTTGGTTTTTGGAACGGTACCTGTGCTTATATCAAACTCTGGTTTTATGCATCACCCCACCTCTCCTTCCCCCTTAAGCAGGCATAAGAGTGTTTTCTAAATGTGAGACACTGTTCTCTTTCCTAACTCAGTTCAAGTGTAGCCATGTTTACAGGATCTTCATAACTGATAACTTATGATAAGTTTCTTTTTCTCTGTGACTTATTTCACTTAGAATCATCGTACCTGAATCCACCCATTTTGCTGCTACTGGTCTTATGACATTGATTTCATGGCTGAGGGATATTCCATCGTACGTAAGTACCACAATTTTTTGAACCAATTTTATATTTCCTGGGATATTTAAGGTGTACCCAAGTTGAGGTCCTTGTAAGCAGTGCAGCCCTAAATTTTGGGGTGGCTCTGTCTTATTGATTTTCAGTTTTCCCAAGGTATATTCCCTAGACTGGAAGTGCCCTTGGCTCTGTAGCTCTGTTGTTTACTTGTTTTAGGGAACACAATGCACTCCTCCAAAGAGGCAGTTGGCAATTTACATCCCGCCCATCAGCATAACAAGGCTCCCTGTTCTCCAGGGCCTGTCTTGCCTTTCTGGTTTTTACACATTTTGTGGATGTCCCTTTTGACCGGTGGGAAGTGATACTTCTTTGTAGTGCAGATTTGCATTGTCCGCTTGCTTGCTTGGCCAAAAAGGGCATATGCGTTTTCTCCTGAATATATTCAGGAGAAAACGCATACGCCCTTTTGGGCCAAGTTCATCATTGTCGAAGTTGTGCCCCTCTTCCTGTGCTTTAAAGGCGATTCCAACGTACCTCTTGAAATCTGTTTCCTGCTATTCTGCCTCGCTTTCAAGTCCGCCTCGTTGCCTTCCCTCAACAGATTTTTGGAAGATAGTTGTCCTTTATTACTCGGCCAGTTTGTGAATTGCTGTGCCCCTGAGCTCCATTTTTCAACTCGTTTTTGGTGAGCTGACCGCAAGTCCAAAATTTTGGTTCAGGACCTATACTGGTTCCCGGTGGGTGGCTGAGACTTTGGTTAATTCTTCTTCCTGCCGGGAAATTACAGTGATATGTGCCCGTCCAAATGCCTAACAGCTACTCTCTCATTGGTTCTCCCTCTTCCCTTTCATCCTCTGCCAAATTGGCAACCTGTGCGAACCAGGAGGTTAAAGGGGCTGTCTCTCCAAGTTGGGAGGTTGATAATAAAGCAGATGGAAAGTCAAACCGGAGCACCAGGAGAGGGACTATTCGTTGAGTTTTAGAAACCTTTCGTATTCACAGTGTGTCCGTTCTCTAGGATTCCCGTACATGTTATATCTGTAGTAATATTCCCTTCAACCTGGAGAGTTGAGACCCATGGAATGTGTGCCATGCATTATTGCTTTAAAGGGTCTGCATTTGCTCACCCAATCTCACCAATCCTCTCAGTCCCAAGTGTCCAGCCTTATGCCACATCCAGCTGTCATTGTAGATAGGGTCATTTCAGGTTTCATCAGAGACCCTGAAGGAATTGTAAAGAATTTCCCAGTTTTTTTTGTTTTATTTTTGAAATTCCTTTTTATAGTGGGTTTGAGCTGATTCTCGCTGCCATATTTATCCCAGTCTAGACACACTTAATTCCCTTACGGAGACATATCAATACATAGGTTTTAAGATTCTTACTAGTCAGATATATTCCTCTGCGGGAAATATGGGGTTTTGAGTCCCTTTCACTGAGGAAGGTGTAGGTCTTGTCTATTCCATAGTTGGTTTTTGGAACGGTACCTGTGCTTATATCAAACTCTGGTTTTATGCATCACCCCACCTCTCCTTCCCCCTTAAGCAGGCATAAGAGTGTTTTCTAAATGTGAGACACTGTTCTCTTTCCTAACTCAGTTCAAGTGTAGCCATGTTTACAGGATCTTCATAACTGATAACTTATGATAAGTTTCTTTTTCTCTGTGACTTATTTCACTTAGAATCATCGTACCTGAATCCACCCATTTTGCTGCTACTGGTCTTATGACATTGATTTCATGGCTGAGGGATATTCCATCGTACGTAAGTACCACAATTTTTTGAACCATTTTTATATTTCCTGGGATATTTAAGGTGTACCCAAGTTGAGGTCCTTGTAAGCAGTGCAGCCCTAAATTTTGGGGTGGCTCTGTCTTATTGATTTTCAGTTTTCCCAAGGTATATTCCCTAGACTGGAAGTGCCCTTGGCTCTGTAGCTCTGTTGTTTACTTGTTTTAGGGAACACAATGCACTCCTCCAAAGAGGCAGTTGGCAATTTACATCCCGCCCATCAGCATAACAAGGCTCCCTGTTCTCCAGGGCCTGTCTTGCCTTTCTGGTTTTTACACATTTTGTGGATGTCCCTTTTGACCGGTGGGAAGTGATACTTCTTTGTAGTGCAGATTTGCATTGTCCGCTTGCTTGCTTGGCCAAAAAGGGCATATGCGTTTTCTCCTGAATATATTCAGGAGAAAACGCATACGCCCTTTTGGGCCAAGTTCATCATTGTCGAAGTTGTGCCCCTCTTCCTGTGCTTTAAAGGCGATTCCAACGTACCTCTTGAAATCTGTTTCCTGCTATTCTGCCTCGCTTTCAAGTCCGCCTCGTTGCCTTCCCTCAACAGATTTTTGGACGATAGTTGTCCTTTATTACTCGGCCAGTTTGTGAATTGCTGTGCCCCTGAGCTCCATTTTTCAACTCGTTTTTGGTGAGCTGACCGCAAGTCCAAAATTTTGGTTCAGGACCTATACTGGTTCCCAGTGGGTGGCTGAGACTTTGGTTAATTCTTCTTCCTGCCGGGAAATTACAGTGATATGTGCCCGTCCAAATGCCTAACAGCTACTCTCTCATTGGTTCTCCCTCTTCCCTTTCATCCTCTGCCAAATTGGCAACCTGTGCGAACCAGGAGGTTAAAGGGGCTGTCTCTCCAAGTTGGGAGGTTGATAATAAAGCAGATGGAAAGTCAAACCGGAGCACCAGGAGAGGGACTATTCGTTGAGTTTTAGAAACCTTTCGTATTCACAGTGTGTCCGTTCTCTAGGATTCCCGTACATGTTATATCTGTAGTAATATTCCCTTCAACCTGGAGAGTTGAGACCCATGGAATGTGTGCCATGCATTATTGCTTTAAAGGGTCTGCATTTGCTCACCCAATCTCACCAATCCTCTCAGTCCCAAGTGTCCAGCCTTATGCCACATCCAGCTGTCATTGTAGATAGGGTCATTTCAGGTTTCATCAGAGACCCTGAAGGAATTGTAAAGAATTTCCCAGTTTTTTTTGTTTTATTTTTGAAATTCCTTTTTATAGTGGGTTTGAGCTGATTCTCGCTGCCATATTTATCCCAGTCTAGACACACTTAATTCCCTTACGGAGACATATCAATACATAGGTTTTAAGATTCTTACTAGTCAGATATATTCCTCTGCGGGAAATATGGGGTTTTGAGTCCCTTTCACTGAGGAAGGTGTAGGTCTTGTCTATTCCATAGTTGGTTTTTGGAACGGTACCTGTGCTTATATCAAACTCTGGTTTTATGCATCACCCCACCTCTCCTTCCCCCTTAAGCAGGCATAAGAGTGTTTTCTAAATGTGAGACACTGTTCTCTTTCCTAACTCAGTTCAAGTGTAGCCATGTTTACAGGATCTTCATAAGTGATATCTTATGATAAGTTTCTTTTTCTGTGTGACTTATTTCACTTAGAATCATCGTACCTGAATCCACCCATTTTGCTGCTACTGGTCTTATGACATTGATTTCATGGCTGAGGGATATTCCATCGTACGTAAGTACCACAATTTTTTGAACCATTTTTATATTTCCTGGGATATTTAAGGTGTACCCAAGTTGAGGTCCTTGTAAGCAGTGCAGCCCTAAATTTTGGGGTGGCTGTGTCTTTTTGATTTTCAGTTTTCCCAAGGTATATTCCCTAGACTGGAAGTGCCCTTGGCTCTGTAGCTCTGTTGTTTACTTGTTTTAGGGAACACAATGCACTCCTCCAGATAGGCAGTTGGCAATTTACATCCCGCCCATCAGCATAAAAAGGCACCCTGTTCTCCAGGGCCTGTCTTGCCTTTCTGGTTTTTACACATTTTGTGGATGTCCCTTTCGACTGGTGGGAAGTGATACTTCTTTGTAGTGCAGATTTGCATTGCCCGCTTGCTTGCTTGGCCAAAAAGGGCGTATGCGTTTTCTCCTGAATATATTCAGGAGAAGACACATACGCCCTTTTTGGCCAAGTGCATCATTGTCGAAGTTGTGCCCCTCTTCCTGTGCTTTAAAGGTGACTCCAACGTACCTCTTGAAATTTGTTTCCTGCTATTCTGCCACGCTTTCAAGTCCGCCTCGTTGCCTTCCCTCAACAGATTTTTGGACGATAGTTGTCCTTTATTACTCGGCCAGTTTGTGAATTGCTGTGCCCCTGAGCTCCATTTTTCAACTCGTTTTTGGTGAGCTGACCGCAAGTCCAAAATTTTGGTTCAGGATCTATACTGATTCCCGGTGGTTGGCTGAGACTTTGGTTAATTCTTCTTCCTGCCGGGAAATTACAGTGATATGTGCCCGTCCAAATGCCTAACAGCTACTCTCTCATTAGTTCTCCCTCTTCCCTTTCATCCTCTGCCAAATTGGCAACCTGTGCGAACCAGGAGGTTAAAGGGGCTGTCTCTCCAAGTTGGGAGGTTGATAATAAAGCAGATGGAAAGTCAAACTGGAGCACCAGGAGAGGGACTATTCGTTGAGTTTTAGAAACCTTTCGTATTCACAGTGTGTCCGTTCTCTAGGATTCCCGTACATGTTATATCTGTAGTAATATTCCCTTCAACCTGGAGAGTTGGGACCCATGGAATATGTGCCATGCATTATTGCTTTAAAGGGTCTGCATTTGCTCACCCAATCTCACCAATCCTCTCAGTCCCAAGTGTCCAGCCTTATGCCACATCCAGCTGTCATTGTAGATAGGGTCATTTCAGGTTTCATCAGAGACCCTGAAGGAATTGTAAAGAATTTCCCAGTTTTTTTTTGTTTTGTTTTTGAAATTCCTTTTTATAGTGGGTTTGAGCTGATTCTCGCTGCCATGTTTGTGCCAGTCTAGACACACTTGATTCCCTTACGGAGACATATCAATACATAGGTTTTAAGATTCTTACTAGTAAGATATATTCTTCTCCTGGAAATATGGGGTTTTGAGTCCCTTTCACTGAGGAAGGTGTAGGTCTTGTCTATTCCATAGTTGGTTTTGGGAACGGTACCTGTGCTTATATCAAACTCTGGTTTTATGCATCACCCCAACTCTCCTTCCCCCTTAAGCAGGCATAAGAGTGTTTTCTAAATGTGAGACACTGTTCTCTTTCCTAACTCAGTTCAAGTGTAGCCATGTTTACAGGATCTTCATAAGTGATAACTTATGATAAGTTTCCTTTTCTCTGTGACTTATTTCACTTAAAATCATCGTACCTAAATCCACCCATTTTGCTGCTACTGGTCTTATGACATTGATTTCATGGCTGAGGGATATTCCATCGTACGTAAGTACCACAATTTTTTGAACCAATTTTATATTTCCTGGGATATTTAAGGTGTACCCAAGTTGAGGTCCTTGTAAGCAGTGCAGCCCTAAATTTTGGGGTGGCTCTGTCTTATTGATTTTCAGTTTTTCCCAGGTATATTCCCTAGACTGGAAGTGCCCTTGGCTCTGTAGCTCTGTTGTTTACTTGTTTTAGGGAACACAATGCACTCCTCCAGAGAGGCAGTTGGCAATTTACATTCCGCCCATCAGCATAACAAGGCTCCCTGTTCTCCAGGGCCTGTCTTGCCTTTCTGGTTTTTACACATTTTGTGGATGTCCCTTTTGACTGGTGGGAAGTGATACTTCTTTGTAGTGCAGATTTGCATTGCCCGCTTGCTTGCTTGGCCAAAAAGGGCGTATGCGTTTTCTCCTGAATATATTCAGGAGAAGACACATACGCCCTTTTTGGCCAAGTTCATCATTGTCAAAGTTGTGCCCCTCTTCCTGTGCTTTAAAGGCGATTCCAACGTACCTCTTGAAATCTGTTTCCTGCTATTCTGCCTCGCTTTCAAGTCCGCCTCGTTGCCTTCCCTCAACAGATTTTTGGACGATAGTTGTCCTTTATTACTCGGCCAGTTTGTGAATTGCTGTGCCCCTGAGCTCCATTTTTCAACTCGTTTTTGGTGAGCTGACCGCAAGTCCAAAATTTTGGTTCAGGATCTATACTGATTCCCGGTGGGTGGCTGAGACTTTGGTTAATTCTTCTTCCTGCCGGGAAATTACAGTGATATGTGCCCGTCCAAATGCCTAACAGCTACTCTCTCATTGGTTCTCCCTCTTCCCTTTCATCCTCTGCCAAATTGGCAACCTGTGCGAACCAGGAGGTTAAAGGGGCTGTCTCTCCAAGTTGGGAGGTTGATAATAAAGCAGATGGAAAGTCAAACCGGAGCACCAGGAGAGGGACTATTCGTTGAGTTTTAGAAACCTTTCGTATTCACAGTGTGTCCGTTCTCTAGGATTCCCGTACATGTTATATCTGTAGTAATATTCCCTTCAACCTGGAGAGTTGGGACCCATGGAATGTGTGCCATGCATTATTGCTTTAAAGGGTCTGCATTTGCTCACCCAATCTCACCAATCCTCTCAGTCCCAAGTGTCCAGCCTTATGCCACATCCAGCTGTCATTGTAGATAGGGTCATTTCAGGTTTCATCAGAGACCCTGAAGGAATTGTAAAGAATTTCCCAGTTTTTTTGTTTTATTTTTGAAATTCCTTTTTATAGTGGGTTTGAGCTGATTCTCGCTGCCATATTTATCCCAGTCTAGACACACTTGATTCCCTTACGGAGACATATCAATACATAGGTTTTAAGATTCTTACTAGTCAGATATATTCCTCTGCGGGAAATATGGGGTTTTGAGTCCCTTTCACTGAGCAAGGTGTAGGTCTTGTCTATTCCATAGTTGGTTTTTGGAACGGTACCTGTGCTTATATCAAACTCTGGTTTTATGCATCACCCCACCTCTCCTTCCCCCTTAAGCAGGCATAAGAGTGTTTTCTAAATGTGAGACACTGTTCTCTTTCCTAACTCAGTTCAAGTGTAGCCATGTTTACAGGATCTTCATAAGTGATATCTTATGATAAGTTTCTTTTTCTCTGTGACTTATTTCACTTAGAATCATCGTACCTGAATCCACCCATTTTGCTGCTACTGGTCTTATGACATTGATTTCATGGCTGAGGGATATTCCATCGTACGTAAGTACCACAATTTTTTGAACCATTTTTATATTTCCTGGGATATTTAAGGTGTACCCAAGTTGAGGTCCTTGTAAGCAGTGCAGCCCTAAATTTTGGGGTGGCTGTGTCTTTTTGATTTTCAGTTTTCCCAAGGTATATTCCCTAGACTGGAAGTGCCCTTGGCTCTGTAGCTCTGTTGTTTACTTGTTTTAGGGAACACAATGCACTCCTCCAGAGAGGCAGTTGGCAATTTACATCCCGCCCATCAGCATAACAAGGCTCCCTGTTCTCCAGGGCCTGTCTTGCCTTTCTGGTTTTTACACATTTTGTGGATGTCCCTTTTGACCGGTGGGAAGTGATACTTCTTTGTAGTGCAGATTTGCATTGCCCGCTTGCTTCCTTGGCCAAAAAGGGCGTATGCGTTTTCTCCTGAATATATTCAGGAGAAAACGCATACGCCCTTTTTGGCCAAGTGCATCATTGTCGAAGTTGTGCCCCTCTTCCTGTGCTTTAAAGGCGATTCCAACGTACCTCTTGAAATCTGTTTCCTGCTATTCTGCCTCGCTTTCAAGTCCACCTCGTTGCCTTCCCTCAACAGATTTTTGGACGATAGTTGTCCTTTATTACTCGGCCAGTTTGTGAATTGCTGTGCCCCTGAGCTCCATTTTTCAACTCGTTTTTGGTGAGCTGACCGCAAGTCCAAAATTTTGGTTCAGGATCTATACTGATTCCCAGTGGGTGGCTGAGACTTTGGTTAATTCTTCTTCCTGCCGGGAAATTACAGTGATATGTGCCTGTCCAAATGCCTAACAGCTACTCTCTCATTGGTTCTCCCTCTTCCCTTTCATCCTCTGTCAAATTGGCAACCTGTGCGAACCAGGAGGTTAAAGGGGCTGTCTCTCCAAGTTGGGAGGTTGATAATAAAGCAGATGGAAAGTCAAACCGGAGCACCAGGAGAGGGACTATTCGTTGAGTTTTAGAAACCTTTCGTATTCACAGTGTGTCCGTTCTCTAGGATTCCCGTACATGTTATATCTGTAGTAATATTCCCTTCAACCTGGAGAGTTGGGACCCATGGAATGTGTGCCATGCATTATTGCTTTAAAGGGTCTGCATTTGCTCACCCAATCTCACCAATCCTCTCAGTCCCAAGTGTCCAGCCTTATGCCACATCCAGCTGTCATTGTAGATAGGGTCATTTCAGGTTTCATCAGAGACCCTGAAGGAATTGTAAAGAATTTCCCAGTTTTTTTGTTTTATTTTTGAAATTCCTTTTTATAGTGGGTTTGAGCTGATTCTTGCTGCCATATTTATCCCAGTCTAGACACACTTGATTCCCTTACGGAGACATACCAATACATAGGTTTTAAGATTCTTACTAGTCAGATATATTCCTCTGCGGTAAATATGGGGTTTTGAGTCCCTTTCACTGAGGAAGGTGTAGGTCTTGTCTATTCCATAGTTGGTTTTTGGAACGGTACCTGTGCTTATATCAAACTCTGGTTTTATGCATCACCCCACCTCTCCTTCCCCCTTAAGCAGGCATAAGAGTGTTTTCTAAATGTGAGACACTGTTCTCTTTCCTAACTCAGTTCAAGTGTAGCCATGTTTACAGGATCTTCATAAGTGATAACTTATGATAAGTTTCCTTTTCTCTGTGACTTATTTCACTTAAAATCATCGTACCTGAATCCACCCATTTTGCTGCTACTGGTCTTATGACATTGATTTCATGGCTGAGGGATATTCCATCGTACGTAAGTACCACAATTTTTTGAACCAATTTTATATTTCCTGGGATATTTAAGGTGTACCCAAGTTGAGGTCCTTGTAAGCAGTGCAGCCCTAAATTTTGGGGTGGCTCTGTCTTATTGATTTTCAGTTTTTCCCAGGTATATTCCCTAGACTGGAAGTGCCCTTGGCTCTGTAGCTCTGTTGTTTACTTGTTTTAGGGAACACAATGCACTCCTCCAGAGAGGCAGTTGGCAATTTACATCCCGCCCATCAGCATAACAAGGCTCCCTGTTCTCCAGGGCCTGTCTTGCCTTTCTGGTTTTTACACATTTTGTGGATGTCTCTTTTGACCGGTGGGAAGTGATACTTCTTTGTAGTGCAGATTTGCATTGCCCGCTTGCTTGCTTGGCCAAAAAGGGCGTATGCGTTTTCTCCTGAATATATTCAGGAGAAAACGCATACGCCCTTTTGGGCCAAGTTCATCATTGTCGAAGTTGTGCCCCTCTTCCTGTGCTTTAAAGGTGATTCCAACGTACCTCTTGAAATCTGTTTCCTGCTATTCTGCCTCGCTTTCAAGTCCGCCTCGTTGCCTTCCCTCAACAGATTTTTGGACGATAGTTGTCCTTTATTACTCGGCCAGTTTGTGAATTGCTGTGCCCCTAAGCTCCATTTTTCAACTCGTTTTTGGTGAGCTGACCGCAAGTCCAAAATTTTGGTTCAGGATCTATACTGATTCCCGGTGGGTGGCTGAGACTTTGGTTAATTCTTCTTCCTGCCGGGAAATTACAGTGATATGTGCCCGTCCAAATGCCTAACAGCTACACTCTCATTGGTTCTCCCTCTTCCCTTTCATCCTCTGCCAAATTGGCAACCTGTGCGAACCAGGAGGTTAAAGGGGCTGTGTCTCCAAGTTGGGAGGTTGATAATAAAGCAGATGGAAAGTCAAACCGGAGCACCAGGAGAGGGACTATTCATTGAGTTTTAGAAACCTTTCGTATTCACAGTGTGTCCGTTCTCTAGGATTCCCGTACATGTTATATCTGTAGTAATATTCCCTTCAACCTGGAGAGTTGGGACCCATGGAATGTGTGCCATGCATTATTGCTTTAAAGGGTCTGCATTTGCTCACCCAATCTCACCAATCCTCTCAGTCCCAAGTGTCCAGCCTTATGCCACATCCAGCTGTCATTGTAGATAGGGTCATTTCAGGTTTCATCAGAGACCCTGAAGGAATTGTAAAGAATTTCCCAGTTTTTTTGTTTTATTTTTGAAATTCCTTTTTATAGTGGGTTTGAGCTGATTCTCGCTGCCATATTTATCCCTGTCTAGACACACTTGATTCCCTTACGGAGACATATCAATACATAGGTTTTAAGATTCTTACTAGTCAGATATATTCCTCTGCGGGAAATATGGGGTTTTGAGTCCCTTTCACTGAGGAAGGTGTAGGTCTTGTCTATTCCATAGTTGGTTTTTGGAACGGTACCTGTGCTTATATCAAACTCTGGTTTTATGCATCACCCCACCTCTCCTTCCCCCTTAAGCAGGCATAAGAGTGTTTTCTAAATGTGAGACACTGTTCTCTTTCCTAACTCAGTTCAAGTGTAGCCATGTTTACAGGATCTTCATAAGTGATATCTTATGATAAGTTTCTTTTTCTCTGTGACTTATTTCACTTAGAATCATCGTACCTGAATCCACCCATTTTGCTGCTACTGGTCTTATGACATTGATTTCATGGCTGAGGGATATTCCATCGTACGTAAGTACCACAATTTTTTGAACCATTTTTATATTTCCTGGGATATTTAAGGTGTACCCAAGTTGAGGTCCTTGTAAGCAGTGCAGCCCTAAATTTTGGGGTGGCTGTGTCTTTTTGATTTTCAGTTTTCCCAAGGTATATTCCCTAGACTGGAAGTGCCCTTGGCTCTGTAGCTCTGTTGTTTACTTGTTTTAGGGAACACAATGCACTCCTCCAGAGAGGCAGTTGGCAATTTACATCCCGCCCATCAGCATAACAAGGCTCCCTGTTCTCCAGGGCCTGTCTTGCCTTTCTGGTTTTTACACATTTTGTGGATGTCCCTTTTGACCGGTGGGAAGTGATACTTCTTTGTAGTGCAGATTTGCATTGCCCGCTTGCTTCCTTGGCCAAAAAGGGCGTATGCGTTTTCTCCTGAATATATTCAGGAGAAGACACATACGCCCTTTTTGGCCAAGTTCATCATTCTCAAAGTTGTGCCCCTCTTCCTGTGCTTTAAAGGCGATTCCAACGTACCTCTTGAAATCTGTTTCCTGCTATTCTGCCTCACTTTCAAGTCCACCTCGTTGCCTTCCCTCAGCAGATTTTTGGACGATAGTTGTCCTTTATTACTCGGCCAGTTTGTGAATTGCTGTGCCCCTGAGCTCCATTTTTCAACTCGTTTTTGGTGAGCTGACCGCAAGTCCAAAATTTTGGTTCAGGATCTATACTGATTCCCAGTGGGTGGCTGAGACTTTGGTTAATTCTTCTTCCTGCCGGGAAATTACAGTGATATGTGCCTGTCCAAATGCCTAACAGCTACTCTCTCATTGGTTCTCCCTCTTCCCTTTCATCCTCTGTCAAATTGGCAACCTGTGCGAACCAGGAGGTTAAAGGGGCTGTCTCTCCAAGTTGGGAGGTTGATAATAAAGCAGATGGAAAGTCAAACCGGAGCACCAGGAGAGGGACTATTCGTTGAGTTTTAGAAACCTTTCGTATTCACAGTGTGTCCGTTCTCTAGGATTCCCGTACATGTTATATCTGTAGTAATATTCCCTTCAACCTGGAGAGTTGGGACCCATGGAATGTGTGCCATGCATTATTGCTTTAAAGGGTCTGCATTTGCTCACCCAATCTCACCAATCCTCTCAGTCCCAAGTGTCCAGCCTTATGCCACATCCAGCTGTCATTGTAGATAGGGTCATTTCAGGTTTCATCAGAGACCCTGAAGGAATTGTAAAGAATTTCCCAGTTTTTTTGTTTTATTTTTGAAATTCCTTTTTATAGTGGGTTTGAGCTGATTCTCGCTGCCATATTTATCCCAGTCTAGACACACTTGATTCCCTTACGGAGACATACCAATACATAGGTTTTAAGATTCTTACTAGTCAGATATATTCCTCTGCGGTAAATATTGGGTTTTGAGTCCCTTTCACTGAGGAAGGTGTAGGTCTTGTCTATTCCATAGTTGGTTTTTGGAACGGTACCTGTGCTTATATCAAACTCTGGTTTTATGCATCACCCCACCTCTCCTTCCCCCTTAAGCAGGCATAAGAGTGTTTTCTAAATGTGAGACACTGTTCTCTTTCCTAACTCAGTTCAAGTGTAGCCATGTTTACAGGATCTTCATAAGTGATATCTTATGATAAGTTTCTTTTTCTGTGTGCCTTATTTCACTTAGAATCATCGTACCTGAATCCACCCATTTTGCTGCTACTGGTCTTATGACATTGATTTCATGGCTGAGGGATATTCCATCGTACGTAAGTACCACAATTTTTTGAACCATTTTTATATTTCCTGGGATATTTAAGGTGTACCCAAGTTGAGGTCCTTGTAAGCAGTGCAGCCCTAAATTTTGGGGTGGCTGTGTCTTTTTGATTTTCAGTGTTCCCAAGGTATATTCCCTAGACTGGAAGTGCCCTTGGCTCTGTAGCTCTGTTGTTTACTTGTTTTAGGGAACACAATGCACTCCTCCAGAGAGGCAGTTGGCAATTTACATCCCGCCCATCAGCATAACAAGGCACCCTGTTCTCCAGGGCCTGTCTTGCCTTTCTGGTTTTTACACATTTTGTGGATGTCCCTTTTGACCGGTGGGAAGTGATACTTCTTTGTAGTGCAGATTTGCATTGCCCGCTTGCTTGCTTGGCCAAAAAGGGCGTATGCGTTTTCTCCTGAATATATTCAGGAGAAGACACATACGCCCTTTTTGGCCAAGTTCATCATTCTCAAAGTTGTGCCCCTCTTCCTGTGCTTTAAAGGCGATTCCAACGTACCTCTTGAAATCTGTTTCCTGCTATTCTGCCTCGCTTTCAAGTCCGCCTCGTTGCCTTCCCTCAACAGATTTTTGGACGATAGTTGTCCTTTATTACTCGGCCAGTTTGTGAATTGCTGTGCCCCTGAGCTCCATTTTTCAACTCGTTTTTGGTGAGCTGACCGCAAGTCCAAAATTTTGGTTCAGGATCTATACTGATTCCCGGTGGGTGGCTGAGACTTTGGTTAATTCTTCTTCCTGCCGGGAAATTACAGTGATATGTGCCCGTCCAAATGCCTAACAGCTACTCTCTCATTGGTTCTCCCTCTTCCCTTTCATCCTCTGCCAAATTGGCAACCTGTGCGAACCAGGAGGTTAAAGGGGCTGTCTCTCCAAGTTGGGAGGTTGATAATAAAGCAGATGGAAAGTCAAACCGGAGCACCAGGAGAGGGACTATTCGTTGAGTTTTAGAAACCTTTTGTATTCACAGTGTGTCCGTTCTCTAGGATTCCCGTACATGTTATATCTGTAGTAATATTCCCTTCAACCTGGAGAGTTGGGACCCATGGAATGTGTGCCATGCATTATTGCTTTAAAGGGTCTGCATTTGCTCACCCAATCTCACCAATCCTCTCAGTCCCAAGTGTCCAGCCTTATGCCACATCCAGCTGTCATTGTAGATAGGGTCATTTCAGGTTTCATCAGAGACCCTGAAGGAATTGTAAAGAATTTCCCAGTTTTTTTGTTTTATTTTTGAAATTCCTTTTTATAGTGGGTTTGAGCTGATTCTCACTGCCATATTTATCCCAGTCTAGACACACTTGATTCCCTTACGGAGACATATCAATACATAGGTTTTAAGATTCTTACTAGTCAGATATATTCCTCTGCGGGAAATATGGGGTTTTGAGTCCCTTTCACTGAGGAAGGTGTAGGTCTTGTCTATTCCATAGTTGGTTTTTGGAACGGTACCTGTGCTTATATCAAACTCTGGTTTTATGCATCACCCCACCTCTCCTTCCCCCTTAAGCAGGCATAAGAGTGTTTTCTAAATGTGAGACACTGTTCTCTTTCCTAACTCAGTTCAAGTGTAGCCATGTTTACAGGATCTTCATAAGTGATATCTTATGATAAGTTTATTTTTCTCTGTGACTTATTTCACTTAGAATCATCGTACCTGAATCCACCCATTTTGCTGCTACTGGTCTTATGACATTGATTTCATGGCTGAGGGATATTCCATCGTACGTAAGTACCACAATTTTTTGAACCATTTTTATATTTCCTGGGATATTTAAGGTGTACCCAAGTTGAGGTCCTTGTAAGCAGTGCAGCCCTAAATTTTGGGGTGGCTGTGTCTTTTTGATTTTCAGTTTTCCCAAGGTATATTCCCTAGACTGGAAGTGCCCTTGGCTCTGTAGCTCTGTTGTTTACTTGTTTTAGGGAACACAATGCACTCCTCCAGAGAGGCAGTTGGCAATTTACATCCCGCCCATCAGCATAACAAGGCTCCCTGTTCTCCAGGGCCTGTCTTGCCTTTCTGGTTCTTACACATTTTGTGGATGTCCCTTTTGACCGGTGGGAAGTGATACTTCTTTGTAGTGCAGATTTGCATTGCCCGCTTGCTTCCTTGGCCAAAAAGGGCGTATGCGTTTTCTCCTGAATATATTCAGGAGAAAACGCATACGCCCTTTTTGGCCAAGTGCATCATTGTCGAAGTTGTGCCCCTCTTCCTGTGCTTTAAAGGCGATTCCAACGTACCTCTTGAAATCTGTTTCCTGCTATTCTGCCTCGCTTTCAAGTCCACCTCGTTGCCTTCCCTCAACAGATTTTTGGACGATAGTTGTCCTTTATTACTCGGCCAGTTTGTGAATTGCTGTGCCCCTGAGCTCCATTTTTCAACTCGTTTTTGGTGAGCTGACCGCAAGTCCAAAATTTTGGTTCAGGATCTATACTGATTCCCAGTGGGTGGCTGAGACTTTGGTTAATTCTTCTTCCTGCCGGGAAATTACAGTGATATGTGCCTGTCCAAATGCCTAACAGCTACTCTCTCATTGGTTCTCCCTCTTCCCTTTCATCCTCTGTCAAATTGGCAACCTGTGCGAACCAGGAGGTTAAAGGGGCTGTCTCTCCAAGTTGGGAGGTTGATAATAAAGCAGATGGAAAGTCAAACCGGAGCACCAGGAGAGGGACTATTCGTTGAGTTTTAGAAACCTTTCGTATTCACAGTGTGTCCGTTCTCTAGGATTCCCGTACATGTTATATCTGTAGTAATATTCCCTTCAACCTGGAGAGTTGGGACCCATGGAATGTGTGCCATGCATTATTGCTTTAAAGGGTCTGCATTTGCTCACCCAATCTCACCAATCCTCTCAGTCCCAAGTGTCCAGCCTTATGCCACATCCAGCTGTCATTGTAGATAGGGTCATTTCAGGTTTCATCAGAGACCCTGAAGGAATTGTAAAGAATTTCCCAGTTTTTTTGTTTTATTTTTGAAATTCCTTTTTATAGTGGGTTTGAGCTGATTCTCGCTGCCATATTTATCCCAGTCTAGACACACTTGATTCCCTTACGGAGACATACCAATACATAGGTTTTAAGATTCTTACTAGTCAGATATATTCCTCTGCGGTAAATATTGGGTTTTGAGTCCCTTTCACTGAGGAAGGTGTAGGTCTTGTCTATTCCATAGTTGGTTTTTGGAACGGTACCTGTGCTTATATCAAACTCTGGTTTTATGCATCACCCCACCTCTCCTTCCCCCTTAAGCAGGCATAAGAGTGTTTTCTAAATGTGAGACACTGTTCTCTTTCCTAACTCAGTTCAAGTGTAGCCATGTTTACAGGATCTTCATAAGTGATATCTTATGATAAGTTTCTTTTTCTGTGTGCCTTATTTCACTTAGAATCATCGTACCTGAATCCACCCATTTTGCTGCTACTGGTCTTATGACATTGATTTCATGGCTGAGGGATATTCCATCGTACGTAAGTACCACAATTTTTTGAACCATTTTTATATTTCCTGGGATATTTAAGGTGTACCCAAGTTGAGGTCCTTGTAAGCAGTGCAGCCCTAAATTTTGGGGTGGCTGTGTCTTTTTGATTTTCAGTGTTCCCAAGGTATATTCCCTAGACTGGAAGTGCCCTTGGCTCTGTAGCTCTGTTGTTTACTTGTTTTAGGGAACACAATGCACTCCTCCAGAGAGGCAGTTGGCAATTTACATGCCGCCCATCAGCATAACAAGGCACCCTGTTCTCCAGGGCCTGTCTTGCCTTTCTGGTTTTTACACATTTTGTGGATGTCCCTTTTGACTAGTGGGAAGTGATACTTCTTTGTAGTGCAGATTTGCATTGCCCGCTTGCTTGCTTGGCCAAAAAGGGCGTATGCGTTTTCTCCTGAATATATTCAGGAGAAGACACATACGCCCTTTTTGGCCAAGTTCATCATTGTCAAAGTTGTGCCCCTCTTCCTGTGCTTTAAAGGCGATTCCAACGTACCTCTTGAAATCTGTTTCCTGCTATTCTGCCTCGCTTTCAAGTCCGCCTCGTTGCCTTCCCTCAACAGATTTTTGGACGATAGTTGTCCTTTATTACTCGGCCAGTTTGTGAATTGCTGTGCCCCTGAGCTCCATTTTTCAACTCGTTTTTGGTGAGCTGACCGCAAGTCCAAAATTTTGGTTCAGGATCTATACTGATTCCCGGTGGGTGGCTGAGACTTTGGTTAATTCTTCTTCCTGCCGGGAAATTACAGTGATATGTGCCCGTCCAAATGCCTAACAGCTACTCTCTCATTGGTTCTCCCTCTTCCCTTTCATCCTCTGCCAAATTGGCAACCTGTGCGAACCAGGAGGTTAAAGGGGCTGTCTCTCCAAGTTGGGAGGTTGATAATAAAGCAGATGGAAAGTCAAACCGGAGCACCAGGAGAGGGACTATTCGTTGAGTTTTAGAAACCTTTCGTATTCACAGTGTGTCCGTTCTCTAGGATTCCCGTACATGTTATATCTGTAGTAATATTCCCTTCAACCTGGAGAGTTGGGACCCATGGAATGTGTGCCATGCATTATTGCTTTAAAGGGTCTGCATTTGCTCACCCAATCTCACCAATCCTCTCAGTCCCAAGTGTCCAGCCTTATGCCACATCCAGCTGTCATTGTAGATAGGGTCATTTCAGGTTTCATCAGAGACCCTGAAGGAATTGTAAAGAATTTCCCAGTTTTTTTGTTTTATTTTTGAAATTCCTTTTTATAGTGGGTTTGAGCTGATTCTCGCTGCCATATTTATCCCAGTCTAGACACACTTGATTCCCTTACGGAGACATACCAATACATAGGTTTTAAGATTCTTACTAGTCAGATATATTCCTCTGCGGTAAATATTGGGTTTTGAGTCCCTTTCACTGAGGAAGGTGTAGGTCTTGTCTATTCCATAGTTGGTTTTTGGAACGGTACCTGTGCTTATATCAAACTCTGGTTTTATGCATCACCCCACCTCTCCTTCCCCCTTAAGCAGGCATAAGAGTGTTTTCTAAATGTGAGACACTGTTCTCTTTCCTAACTCAGTTCAAGTGTAGCCATGTTTACAGGATCTTCATAAGTGATATCTTATGATAAGTTTCTTTTTCTCTGTGCCTTATTTCACTTAGAATCATCGTACCTGAATCCACCCATTTTGCTGCTACTGGTCTTATGACATTGATTTCATGGCTGAGGGATATTCCATCGTACGTAAGTACCACAATTTTTTGAACCATTTTTATATTTCCTGGGATATTTAAGGTGTACCCAAGTTGAGGTCCTTGTAAGCAGTGCAGCCCTAAATTTTGGGGTGGCTGTGTCTTTTTGATTTTCAGTTTTCCCAAGGTATATTCCCTAGACTGGAAGTGCCCTTGGCTCTGTAGCTCTGTTGTTTACTTGTTTTACGGAACACAATGCACTCCTCCAGAGAGGCAGTTGGCAATTTACATCCCGCCCATCAGCATAACAAGGCACCCTGTTCTCCAGGGCCTGTCTTGCCTTTCTGGTTTTTACACATTTTGTGGATGTCCCTTTTGACTGGTGGGAAGTGATACTTCTTTGTAGTGCAGATTTGCATTGCCCGCTTGCTTGCTTGGCCAAAAAGGGCGTATGCGTTTTCTCCTGAATATATTCAGGAGAAGACACATACGCCCTTTTTGGCCAAGTGCATCATTGTCGAAGTTGTGCCCCTCTTCCTGTGCTTTAAAGGTGACTCCAACGTACCTCTTGAAATTTGTTTCCTGCTATTCTGCCACGCTTTCAAGTCCGCCTCGTTGCCTTCCCTCAACAGATTTTTGGACGATAGTTGTCCTTTATTACTCGGCCAGTTTGTGAATTGCTGTGCCCCTGAGCTCCATTTTTCAACTCGTTTTTGGTGAGCTGACCGCAAGTCCAAAATTTTGGTTCAGGATCTATACTGATTCCCGGTGGTTGGCTGAGACTTTGGTTAATTCTTCTTCCTACCGGGAAATTACAGTGATATGTGCCCGTCCAAATGCCTAACAGCTACTCTCTCATTAGTTCTCCCTCTTCCCTTTCATCCTCTGCCAAATTGGCAACCTGTGCGAACCAGGAGGTTAAAGGGGCTGTCTCTCCAAGTTGGGAGGTTGATAATAAAGCAGATGGAAAGTCAAACTGGAGCACCAGGAGAGGGACTATTCGTTGAGTTTTAGAAACCTTTCGTATTCACAGTGTGTCCGTTCTCTAGGATTCCCGTACATGTTATATCTGTAGTAATATTCCCTTCAACCTGGAGAGTTGGGACCCATGGAATATGTGCCATGCATTATTGCTTTAAAGGGTCTGCATTTGCTCACCCAATCTCACCAATCCTCTCAGTCCCAAGTGTCCAGCCTTATGCCACATCCAGCTGTCATTGTAGATAGGGTCATTTCAGGTTTCATCAGAGACCCTGAAGGAATTGTAAAGAATTTCCCAGTTTTTTTTTGTTTTGTTTTTGAAATTCCTTTTTATAGTGGGTTTGAGCTGATTCTCGCTGCCATGTTTGTGCCAGTCTAGACACACTTGATTCCCTTACGGAGACATATCAATACATAGGTTTTAAGATTCTTACTAGTAAGATATATTCTTCTCCTGGAAATATGGGGTTTTGAGTCCCTTTCACTGAGGAAGGTGTAGGTCTTGTCTATTCCATAGTTGGTTTTGGGAACGGTACCTGTGCTTATATCAAACTCTGGTTTTATGCATCACCCCAACTCTCCTTCCCCCTTAAGCAGGCATAAGAGTGTTTTCTAAATGTGAGACACTGTTCTCTTTCCTAACTCAGTTCAAGTGTAGCCATGTTTACAGGATCTTCATAAGTGATAACTTATGATAAGTTTCCTTTTCTCTGTGACTTATTTCACTTAAAATCATCGTACCTAAATCCACCCATTTTGCTGCTACTGGTCTTATGACATTGATTTCATGGCTGAGGGATATTCCATCGTACGTAAGTACCACAATTTTTTGAACCAATTTTATATTTCCTGGGATATTTAAGGTGTACCCAAGTTGAGGTCCTTGTAAGCAGTGCAGCCCTAAATTTTGGGGTGGCTCTGTCTTATTGATTTTCAGTTTTTCCCAGGTATATTCCCTAGACTGGAAGTGCCCTTGGCTCTGTAGCTCTGTTGTTTACTTGTTTTAGGGAACACAATGCACTCCTCCAGAGAGGCAGTTGGCAATTTACATTCCGCCCATCAGCATAACAAGGCTCCCTGTTCTCCAGGGCCTGTCTTGCCTTTCTGGTTTTTACACATTTTGTGGATGTCCCTTTTGACTGGTGGGAAGTGATACTTCTTTGTAGTGCAGATTTGCATTGCCCGCTTGCTTGCTTGGCCAAAAAGGGCGTATGCGTTTTCTCCTGAATATATTCAGGAGAAGACACATACGCCCTTTTTGGCCAAGTTCATCATTGTCAAAGTTGTGCCCCTCTTCCTGTGCTTTAAAGGCGATTCCAACGTACCTCTTGAAATCTGTTTCCTGCTATTCTGCCTCGCTTTCAAGTCCGCCTCGTTGCCTTCCCTCAACAGATTTTTGGACGATAGTTGTCCTTTATTACTCGGCCAGTTTGTGAATTGCTGTGCCCCTGAGCTCCATTTTTCAACTCGTTTTTGGTGAGCTGACCGCAAGTCCAAAATTTTGGTTCAGGATCTATACTGATTCCCGGTGGGTGGCTGAGACTTTGGTTAATTCTTCTTCCTGCCGGGAAATTACAGTGATATGTGCCCGTCCAAATGCCTAACAGCTACTCTCTCATTGGTTCTCCCTCTTCCCTTTCATCCTCTGCCAAATTGGCAACCTGTGCGAACCAGGAGGTTAAAGGGGCTGTCTCTCCAAGTTGGGAGGTTGATAATAAAGCAGATGGAAAGTCAAACCGGAGCACCAGGAGAGGGACTATTCGTTGAGTTTTAGAAACCTTTCGTATTCACAGTGTGTCCGTTCTCTAGGATTCCCGTACATGTTATATCTGTAGTAATATTCCCTTCAACCTGGAGAGTTGGGACCCATGGAATGTGTGCCATGCATTATTGCTTTAAAGGGTCTGCATTTGCTCACCCAATCTCACCAATCCTCTCAGTCCCAAGTGTCCAGCCTTATGCCACATCCAGCTGTCATTGTAGATAGGGTCATTTCAGGTTTCATCAGAGACCCTGAAGGAATTGTAAAGAATTTCCCAGTTTTTTTGTTTTATTTTTGAAATTCCTTTTTATAGTGGGTTTGAGCTGATTCTCGCTGCCATATTTATCCCAGTCTAGACACACTTGATTCCCTTACGGAGACATATCAATACATAGGTTTTAAGATTCTTACTAGTCAGATATATTCCTCTGCGGGAAATATGGGGTTTTGAGTCCCTTTCACTGAGCAAGGTGTAGGTCTTGTCTATTCCATAGTTGGTTTTTGGAACGGTACCTGTGCTTATATCAAACTCTGGTTTTATGCATCACCCCACCTCTCCTTCCCCCTTAAGCAGGCATAAGAGTGTTTTCTAAATGTGAGACACTGTTCTCTTTCCTAACTCAGTTCAAGTGTAGCCATGTTTACAGGATCTTCATAAGTGATATCTTATGATAAGTTTCTTTTTCTCTGTGACTTATTTCACTTAGAATCATCGTACCTGAATCCACCCATTTTGCTGCTACTGGTCTTATGACATTGATTTCATGGCTGAGGGATATTCCATCGTACGTAAGTACCACAATTTTTTGAACCATTTTTATATTTCCTGGGATATTTAAGGTGTACCCAAGTTGAGGTCCTTGTAAGCAGTGCAGCCCTAAATTTTGGGGTGGCTGTGTCTTTTTGATTTTCAGTTTTCCCAAGGTATATTCCCTAGACTGGAAGTGCCCTTGGCTCTGTAGCTCTGTTGTTTACTTGTTTTAGGGAACACAATGCACTCCTCCAGAGAGGCAGTTGGCAATTTACATCCCGCCCATCAGCATAACAAGGCTCCCTGTTCTCCAGGGCCTGTCTTGCCTTTCTGGTTTTTACACATTTTGTGGATGTCCCTTTTGACCGGTGGGAAGTGATACTTCTTTGTAGTGCAGATTTGCATTGCCCGCTTGCTTCCTTGGCCAAAAAGGGCGTATGCGTTTTCTCCTGAATATATTCAGGAGAAAACGCATACGCCCTTTTTGGCCAAGTGCATCATTGTCGAAGTTGTGCCCCTCTTCCTGTGCTTTAAAGGCGATTCCAACGTACCTCTTGAAATCTGTTTCCTGCTATTCTGCCTCGCTTTCAAGTCCACCTCGTTGCCTTCCCTCAACAGATTTTTGGACGATAGTTGTCCTTTATTACTCGGCCAGTTTGTGAATTGCTGTGCCCCTGAGCTCCATTTTTCAACTCGTTTTTGGTGAGCTGACCGCAAGTCCAAAATTTTGGTTCAGGATCTATACTGATTCCCAGTGGGTGGCTGAGACTTTGGTTAATTCTTCTTCCTGCCGGGAAATTACAGTGATATGTGCCTGTCCAAATGCCTAACAGCTACTCTCTCATTGGTTCTCCCTCTTCCCTTTCATCCTCTGTCAAATTGGCAACCTGTGCGAACCAGGAGGTTAAAGGGGCTGTCTCTCCAAGTTGGGAGGTTGATAATAAAGCAGATGGAAAGTCAAACCGGAGCACCAGGAGAGGGACTATTCGTTGAGTTTTAGAAACCTTTCGTATTCACAGTGTGTCCGTTCTCTAGGATTCCCGTACATGTTATATCTGTAGTAATATTCCCTTCAACCTGGAGAGTTGGGACCCATGGAATGTGTGCCATGCATTATTGCTTTAAAGGGTCTGCATTTGCTCACCCAATCTCACCAATCCTCTCAGTCCCAAGTGTCCAGCCTTATGCCACATCCAGCTGTCATTGTAGATAGGGTCATTTCAGGTTTCATCAGAGACCCTGAAGGAATTGTAAAGAATTTCCCAGTTTTTTTGTTTTATTTTTGAAATTCCTTTTTATAGTGGGTTTGAGCTGATTCTCGCTGCCATATTTATCCCAGTCTAGACACACTTGATTCCCTTACGGAGACATACCAATACATAGGTTTTAAGATTCTTACTAGTCAGATATATTCCTCTGCGGTAAATATGGGGTTTTGAGTCCCTTTCACTGAGGAAGGTGTAGGTCTTGTCTATTCCATAGTTGGTTTTTGGAACGGTACCTGTGCTTATATCAAACTCTGGTTTTATGCATCACCCCACCTCTCCTTCCCCCTTAAGCAGGCATAAGAGTGTTTTCTAAATGTGAGACACTGTTCTCTTTCCTAACTCAGTTCAAGTGTAGCCATGTTTACAGGATCTTCATAAGTGATAACTTATGATAAGTTTCCTTTTCTCTGTGACTTATTTCACTTAAAATCATCGTACCTGAATCCACCCATTTTGCTGCTACTGGTCTTATGACATTGATTTCATGGCTGAGGGATATTCCATCGTACGTAAGTACCACAATTTTTTGAACCAATTTTATATTTCCTGGGATATTTAAGGTGTACCCAAGTTGAGGTCCTTGTAAGCAGTGCAGCCCTAAATTTTGGGGTGGCTCTGTCTTATTGATTTTCAGTTTTTCCCAGGTATATTCCCTAGACTGGAAGTGCCCTTGGCTCTGTAGCTCTGTTGTTTACTTGTTTTAGGGAACACAATGCACTCCTCCAGAGAGGCAGTTGGCAATTTACATCCCGCCCATCAGCATAACAAGGCTCCCTGTTCTCCAGGGCCTGTCTTGCCTTTCTGGTTTTTACACATTTTGTGGATGTCTCTTTTGACCGGTGGGAAGTGATACTTCTTTGTAGTGCAGATTTGCATTGCCCGCTTGCTTGCTTGGCCAAAAAGGGCGTATGCGTTTTCTCCTGAATATATTCAGGAGAAAACGCATACGCCCTTTTGGGCCAAGTTCATCATTGTCGAAGTTGTGCCCCTCTTCCTGTGCTTTAAAGGTGATTCCAACGTACCTCTTGAAATCTGTTTCCTGCTATTCTGCCTCGCTTTCAAGTCCGCCTCGTTGCCTTCCCTCAACAGATTTTTGGACGATAGTTGTCCTTTATTACTCGGCCAGTTTGTGAATTGCTGTGCCCCTAAGCTCCATTTTTCAACTCGTTTTTGGTGAGCTGACCGCAAGTCCAAAATTTTGGTTCAGGATCTATACTGATTCCCGGTGGGTGGCTGAGACTTTGGTTAATTCTTCTTCCTGCCGGGAAATTACAGTGATATGTGCCCGTCCAAATGCCTAACAGCTACACTCTCATTGGTTCTCCCTCTTCCCTTTCATCCTCTGCCAAATTGGCAACCTGTGCGAACCAGGAGGTTAAAGGGGCTGTGTCTCCAAGTTGGGAGGTTGATAATAAAGCAGATGGAAAGTCAAACCGGAGCACCAGGAGAGGGACTATTCATTGAGTTTTAGAAACCTTTCGTATTCACAGTGTGTCCGTTCTCTAGGATTCCCGTACATGTTATATCTGTAGTAATATTCCCTTCAACCTGGAGAGTTGGACCCATGGAATGTGTGCCATGCATTATTGCTTTAAAGGGTCTGCATTTGCTCACCCAATCTCACCAATCCTCTCAGTCCCAAGTGTCCAGCCTTATGCCACATCCAGCTGTCATTGTAGATAGGGTCATTTCAGGTTTCATCAGAGACCCTGAAGGAATTGTAAAGAATTTCCCAGTTTTTTTGTTTTATTTTTGAAATTCCTTTTTATAGTGGGTTTGAGCTGATTCTCGCTGCCATATTTATCCCAGTCTAGACACACTTGATTCCCTTACGGAGACATATCAATACATAGGTTTTAAGATTCTTACTAGTCAGATATATTCCTCTGCGGGAAATATGGGGTTTTGAGTCCCTTTCACTGAGGAAGGTGTAGGTCTTGTCTATTCCATAGTTGGTTTTTGGAACGGTACCTGTGCTTATATCAAACTCTGGTTTTATGCATCACCCCACCTCTCCTTCCCCCTTAAGCAGGCATAAGAGTGTTTTCTAAATGTGAGACACTGTTCTCTTTCCTAACTCAGTTCAAGTGTAGCCATGTTTACAGGATCTTCATAAGTGATATCTTATGATAAGTTTCTTTTTCTGTGTGCCTTATTTCACTTAGAATCATCGTACCTGAATCCACCCATTTTGCTGCTACTGGTCTTATGACATTGATTTCATGGCTGAGGGATATTCCATCGTACGTAAGTACCACAATTTTTTGAACCATTTTTATATTTCCTGGGATATTTAAGGTGTACCCAAGTTGAGGTCCTTGTAAGCAGTGCAGCCCTAAATTTTGGGGTGGCTGTGTCTTTTTGATTTTCAGTTTTCCCAAGGTATATTCCCTAGACTGGAAGTGCCCTTGGCTCTGTAGCTCTGTTGTTTACTTGTTTTAGGGAACACAATGCACTCCTCCAGAGAGGCAGTTGGCAATTTACATCCCGCCCATCAGCATAACAAGGCTCCCTGTTCTCCAGGGCCTGTCTTGCCTTTCTGGTTTTTACACATTTTGTGGATGTCCCTTTTGACCGGTGGGAAGTGATACTTCTTTGTAGTGCAGATTTGCATTGCCCGCTTGCTTGCTTGGCCAAAAAGGGCGTATGCGTTTTCTCCTGAATATATTCAGGAGAAGACACATACGCCCTTTTTGGCCAAGTTCATCATTGTCAAAGTTGTGCCCCTCTTCCTGTGCTTTAAAGGCGATTCCAACGTACCTCTTGAAATCTGTTTCCTGCTATTCTGCCTCGCTTTCAAGTCCGCCTCGTTGCCTTCCCTCAACAGATTTTTGGACGATAGTTGTCCTTTATTACTCGGCCAGTTTGTGAATTGCTGTGCCCCTGAGCTCCATTTTTCAACTCGTTTTTGGTGAGCTGACCGCAAGTCCAAAATTTTGGTTCAGGATCTATACTGATTCCCGGTGGGTGGCTGAGACTTTGGTTAATTCTTCTTCCTGCCGGGAAATTACAGTGATATGTGCCCGTCCAAATGCCTAACAGCTACTCTCTCATTGGTTCTCCCTCTTCCCTTTCATCCTCTGCCAAATTGGCAACCTGTGCGAACCAGGAGGTTAAAGGGGCTGTCTCTCCAAGTTGGGAGGTTGATAATAAAGCAGATGGAAAGTCAAACCGGAGCACCAGGAGAGGGACTATTCGTTGAGTTTTAGAAACCTTTCGTATTCACAGTGTGTCCGTTCTCTAGGATTCCCGTACATGTTATATCTGTAGTAATATTCCCTTCAACCTGGAGAGTTGGGACCCATGGAATGTGTGCCATGCATTATTGCTTTAAAGGGTCTGCATTTGCTCACCCAATCTCACCAATCCTCTCAGTCCCAAGTGTCCAGCCTTATGCCACATCCAGCTGTCATTGTAGATAGGGTCATTTCAGGTTTCATCAGAGACCCTGAAGGAATTGTAAAGAATTTCCCAGTTTTTTTGTTTTATTTTTGAAATTCCTTTTTATAGTGGGTTTGAGCTGATTCTCACTGCCATATTTATCCCAGTCTAGACACACTTGATTCCCTTACGGAGACATATCAATACATAGGTTTTAAGATTCTTACTAGTCAGATATATTCCTCTGCGGGAAATATGGGGTTTTGAGTCCCTTTCACTGAGGAAGGTGTAGGTCTTGTCTATTCCATAGTTGGTTTTTGGAACGGTACCTGTGCTTATATCAAACTCTGGTTTTATGCATCACCCCACCTCTCCTTCCCCCTTAAGCAGGCATAAGAGTGTTTTCTAAATGTGAGACACTGTTCTCTTTCCTAACTCAGTTCAAGTGTAGCCATGTTTACAGGATCTTCATAAGTGATATCTTATGATAAGTTTCTTTTTCTCTGTGACTTATTTCACTTAGAATCATCGTACCTGAATCCACCCATTTTGCTGCTACTGGTCTTATGACATTGATTTCATGGCTGAGGGATATTCCATCGTACGTAAGTACCACAATTTTTTGAACCATTTTTATATTTCCTGGGATATTTAAGGTGTACCCAAGTTGAGGTCCTTGTAAGCAGTGCAGCCCTAAATTTTGGGGTGGCTGTGTCTTTTTGATTTTCAGTTTTCCCAAGGTATATTCCCTAGACTGGAAGTGCCCTTGGCTCTGTAGCTCTGTTGTTTACTTGTTTTAGGGAACACAATGCACTCCTCCAGAGAGGCAGTTGGCAATTTACATCCCGCCCATCAGCATAACAAGGCTCCCTGTTCTCCAGGGCCTGTCTTGCCTTTCTGGTTTTTACACATTTTGTGGATGTCCCTTTTGACCGGTGGGAAGTGATACTTCTTTGTAGTGCAGATTTGCATTGCCCGCTTGCTTGCTTGGCCAAAAAGGGCGTATGCGTTTTCTCCTGAATATATTCAGGAGAAAACGCATACGCCCTTTTTGGCCAAGTGCATCATTGTCGAAGTTGTGCCCCTCTTCCTGTGCTTTAAAGGCGATTCCAACGTACCTCTTGAAATCTGTTTCCTGCTATTCTGCCTCGCTTTCAAGTCCACCTCGTTGCCTTCCCTCAACAGATTTTTGGACGATAGTTGTCCTTTATTACTCGGCCAGTTTGTGAATTGCTGTGCCCCTGAGCTCCATTTTTCAACTCGTTTTTGGTGAGCTGACCGCAAGTCCAAAATTTTGGTTCAGGATCTATACTGATTCCCGGTGGGTGGCTGAGACTTTGGTTAATTCTTCTTCCTGCCGGGAAATTACAGTGATATGTGCCCGTCCAAATGCCTAACAGCTACTCTCTCATTGGTTCTCCCTCTTCCCTTTCATCCTCTGCCAAATTGGCAACCTGTGCGAACCAGGAGGTTAAAGGGGCTGTCTCTCCAAGTTGGGAGGTTGATAATAAAGCAGATGGAAAGTCAAACCGGAGCACCAGGAGAGGGACTATTCGTTGAGTTTTAGAAACCTTTTGTATTCACAGTGTGTCCGTTCTCTAGGATTCCCGTACATGTTATATCTGTAGTAATATTCCCTTCAACCTGGAGAGTTGGGACCCATGGAATGTGTGCCATGCATTATTGCTTTAAAGGGTCTGCATTTGCTCACCCAATCTCACCAATCCTCTCAGTCCCAAGTGTCCAGCCTTATGCCACATCCAGCTGTCATTGTAGATAGGGTCATTTCAGGTTTCATCAGAGACCCTGAAGGAATTGTAAAGAATTTCCCAGTTTTTTTGTTTTATTTTTGAAATTCCTTTTTATAGTGGGTTTGAGCTGATTCTCACTGCCATATTTATCCCAGTCTAGACACACTTGATTCCCTTACGGAGACATATCAATACATAGGTTTTAAGATTCTTACTAGTCAGATATATTCCTCTGCGGGAAATATGGGGTTTTGAGTCCCTTTCACTGAGGAAGGTGTAGGTCTTGTCTATTCCATAGTTGGTTTTTGGAACGGTACCTGTGCTTATATCAAACTCTGGTTTTATGCATCACCCCACCTCTCCTTCCCCCTTAAGCAGGCATAAGAGTGTTTTCTAAATGTGAGACACTGTTCTCTTTCCTAACTCAGTTCAAGTGTAGCCATGTTTACAGGATCTTCATAAGTGATATCTTATGATAAGTTTATTTTTCTCTGTGACTTATTTCACTTAGAATCATCGTACCTGAATCCACCCATTTTGCTGCTACTGGTCTTATGACATTGATTTCATGGCTGAGGGATATTCCATCGTACGTAAGTACCACAATTTTTTGAACCATTTTTATATTTCCTGGGATATTTAAGGTGTACCCAAGTTGAGGTCCTTGTAAGCAGTGCAGCCCTAAATTTTGGGGTGGCTGTGTCTTTTTGATTTTCAGTTTTCCCAAGGTATATTCCCTAGACTGGAAGTGCCCTTGGCTCTGTAGCTCTGTTGTTTACTTGTTTTAGGGAACACAATGCACTCCTCCAGAGAGGCAGTTGGCAATTTACATCCCGCCCATCAGCATAACAAGGCTCCCTGTTCTCCAGGGCCTGTCT
The DNA here is from genome assembly GCF_949752795.1 of Hyperoodon ampullatus. Taxonomy (NCBI): domain Eukaryota; kingdom Metazoa; phylum Chordata; class Mammalia; order Artiodactyla; family Ziphiidae; genus Hyperoodon; species Hyperoodon ampullatus. Next base: position 991,819 of record NW_027640838.1, on the reverse strand, counting down.
TGCCTTTCTGGTTCTTACACATTTTGTGGATGTCCCTTTTGACCGGTGGGAAGTGATACTTCTTTGTAGTGCAGATTTGCATTGCCCGCTTGCTTCCTTGGCCAAAAAGGGCGTATGCGTTTTCTCCTGAATATATTCAGGAGAAAACGCATACGCCCTTTTTGGCCAAGTGCATCATTGTCGAAGTTGTGCCCCTCTTCCTGTGCTTTAAAGGCGATTCCAACGTACCTCTTGAAATCTGTTTCCTGCTATTCTGCCTCGCTTTCAAGTCCACCTCGTTGCCTTCCCTCAACAGATTTTTGGACGATAGTTGTCCTTTATTACTCGGCCAGTTTGTGAATTGCTGTGCCCCTGAGCTCCATTTTTCAACTCGTTTTTGGTGAGCTGACCGCAAGTCCAAAATTTTGGTTCAGGATCTATACTGATTCCCAGTGGGTGGCTGAGACTTTGGTTAATTCTTCTTCCTGCCGGGAAATTACAGTGATATGTGCCTGTCCAAATGCCTAACAGCTACTCTCTCATTGGTTCTCCCTCTTCCCTTTCATCCTCTGTCAAATTGGCAACCTGTGCGAACCAGGAGGTTAAAGGGGCTGTCTCTCCAAGTTGGGAGGTTGATAATAAAGCAGATGGAAAGTCAAACCGGAGCACCAGGAGAGGGACTATTCGTTGAGTTTTAGAAACCTTTCGTATTCACAGTGTGTCCGTTCTCTAGGATTCCCGTACATGTTATATCTGTAGTAATATTCCCTTCAACCTGGAGAGTTGGGACCCATGGAATGTGTGCCATGCATTATTGCTTTAAAGGGTCTGCATTTGCTCACCCAATCTCACCAATCCTCTCAGTCCCAAGTGTCCAGCCTTATGCCACATCCAGCTGTCATTGTAGATAGGGTCATTTCAGGTTTCATCAGAGACCCTGAAGGAATTGTAAAGAATTTCCCAGTTTTTTTGTTTTATTTTTGAAATTCCTTTTTATAGTGGGTTTGAGCTGATTCTCGCTGCCATATTTATCCCAGTCTAGACACACTTGATTCCCTTACGGAGACATACCAATACATAGGTTTTAAGATTCTTACTAGTCAGATATATTCCTCTGCGGTAAATATTGGGTTTTGAGTCCCTTTCACTGAGGAAGGTGTAGGTCTTGTCTATTCCATAGTTGGTTTTTGGAACGGTACCTGTGCTTATATCAAACTCTGGTTTTATGCATCACCCCACCTCTCCTTCCCCCTTAAGCAGGCATAAGAGTGTTTTCTAAATGTGAGACACTGTTCTCTTTCCTAACTCAGTTCAAGTGTAGCCATGTTTACAGGATCTTCATAAGTGATATCTTATGATAAGTTTCTTTTTCTGTGTGCCTTATTTCACTTAGAATCATCGTACCTGAATCCACCCATTTTGCTGCTACTGGTCTTATGACATTGATTTCATGGCTGAGGGATATTCCATCGTACGTAAGTACCACAATTTTTTGAACCATTTTTATATTTCCTGGGATATTTAAGGTGTACCCAAGTTGAGGTCCTTGTAAGCAGTGCAGCCCTAAATTTTGGGGTGGCTGTGTCTTTTTGATTTTCAGTGTTCCCAAGGTATATTCCCTAGACTGGAAGTGCCCTTGGCTCTGTAGCTCTGTTGTTTACTTGTTTTAGGGAACACAATGCACTCCTCCAGAGAGGCAGTTGGCAATTTACATGCCGCCCATCAGCATAACAAGGCACCCTGTTCTCCAGGGCCTGTCTTGCCTTTCTGGTTTTTACACATTTTGTGGATGTCCCTTTTGACTGGTGGGAAGTGATACTTCTTTGTAGTGCAGATTTGCATTGCCCGCTTGCTTGCTTGGCCAAAAAGGGCGTATGCGTTTTCTCCTGAATATATTCAGGAGAAGACACATACGCCCTTTTTGGCCAAGTTCATCATTGTCAAAGTTGTGCCCCTCTTCCTGTGCTTTAAAGGCGATTCCAACGTACCTCTTGAAATCTGTTTCCTGCTATTCTGCCTCGCTTTCAAGTCCGCCTCGTTGCCTTCCCTCAACAGATTTTTGGACGATAGTTGTCCTTTATTACTCGGCCAGTTTGTGAATTGCTGTGCCCCTGAGCTCCATTTTTCAACTCGTTTTTGGTGAGCTGACCGCAAGTCCAAAATTTTGGTTCAGGATCTATACTGATTCCCGGTGGGTGGCTGAGACTTTGGTTAATTCTTCTTCCTGCCGGGAAATTACAGTGATATGTGCCCGTCCAAATGCCTAACAGCTACTCTCTCATTGGTTCTCCCTCTTCCCTTTCATCCTCTGCCAAATTGGCAACCTGTGCGAACCAGGAGGTTAAAGGGGCTGTCTCTCCAAGTTGGGAGGTTGATAATAAAGCAGATGGAAAGTCAAACCGGAGCACCAGGAGAGGGACTATTCGTTGAGTTTTAGAAACCTTTCGTATTCACAGTGTGTCCGTTCTCTAGGATTCCCGTACATGTTATATCTGTAGTAATATTCCCTTCAACCTGGAGAGTTGGGACCCATGGAATGTGTGCCATGCATTATTGCTTTAAAGGGTCTGCATTTGCTCACCCAATCTCACCAATCCTCTCAGTCCCAAGTGTCCAGCCTTATGCCACATCCAGCTGTCATTGTAGATAGGGTCATTTCAGGTTTCATCAGAGACCCTGAAGGAATTGTAAAGAATTTCCCAGTTTTTTTGTTTTATTTTTGAAATTCCTTTTTATAGTGGGTTTGAGCTGATTCTCACTGCCATATTTATCCCAGTCTAGACACACTTGATTCCCTTACGGAGACATATCAATACATAGGTTTTAAGATTCTTACTAGTCAGATATATTCCTCTGCGGGAAATATGGGGTTTTGAGTCCCTTTCACTGAGGAAGGTGTAGGTCTTGTCTATTCCATAGTTGGTTTTTGGAACGGTACCTGTGCTTATATCAAACTCTGGTTTTATGCATCACCCCACCTCTCCTTCCCCCTTAAGCAGGCATAAGAGTGTTTTCTAAATGTGAGACACTGTTCTCTTTCCTAACTCAGTTCAAGTGTAGCCATGTTTACAGGATCTTCATAAGTGATATCTTATGATAAGTTTCTTTTTCTCTGTGACTTATTTCACTTAGAATCATCGTACCTGAATCCACCCATTTTGCTGCTACTGGTCTTATGACATTGATTTCATGGCTGAGGGATATTCCATCGTACGTAAGTACCACAATTTTTTGAACCATTTTTATATTTCCTGGGATATTTAAGGTGTACCCAAGTTGAGGTCCTTGTAAGCAGTGCAGCCCTAAATTTTGGGGTGGCTGTGTCTTTTTGATTTTCAGTTTTCCCAAGGTATATTCCCTAGACTGGAAGTGCCCTTGGCTCTGTAGCTCTGTTGTTTACTTGTTTTAGGGAACACAATGCACTCCTCCAGAGAGGCAGTTGGCAATTTACATCCCGCCCATCAGCATAACAAGGCTCCCTGTTCTCCAGGGCCTGTCTTGCCTTTCTGGTTTTTACACATTTTGTGGATGTCCCTTTTGACCGGTGGGAAGTGATACTTCTTTGTAGTGCAGATTTGCATTGCCCGCTTGCTTGCTTGGCCAAAAAGGGCGTATGCGTTTTCTCCTGAATATATTCAGGAGAAAACGCATACGCCCTTTTTGGCCAAGTGCATCATTGTCGAAGTTGTGCCCCTCTTCCTGTGCTTTAAAGGCGATTCCAACGTACCTCTTGAAATCTGTTTCCTGCTATTCTGCCTCGCTTTCAAGTCCACCTCGTTGCCTTCCCTCAACAGATTTTTGGACGATAGTTGTCCTTTATTACTCGGCCAGTTTGTGAATTGCTGTGCCCCTGAGCTCCATTTTTCAACTCGTTTTTGGTGAGCTGACCGCAAGTCCAAAATTTTGGTTCAGGATCTATACTGATTCCCAGTGGGTGGCTGAGACTTTGGTTAATTCTTCTTCCTGCCGGGAAATTACAGTGATATGTGCCTGTCCAAATGCCTAACAGCTACTCTCTCATTGGTTCTCCCTCTTCCCTTTCATCCTCTGTCAAATTGGCAACCTGTGCGAACCAGGAGGTTAAAGGGGCTGTCTCTCCAAGTTGGGAGGTTGATAATAAAGCAGATGGAAAGTCAAACCGGAGCACCAGGAGAGGGACTATTCGTTGAGTTTTAGAAACCTTTCGTATTCACAGTGTGTCCGTTCTCTAGGATTCCCGTACATGTTATATCTGTAGTAATATTCCCTTCAACCTGGAGAGTTGGGACCCATGGAATGTGTGCCATGCATTATTGCTTTAAAGGGTCTGCATTTGCTCACCCAATCTCACCAATCCTCTCAGTCCCAAGTGTCCAGCCTTATGCCACATCCAGCTGTCATTGTAGATAGGGTCATTTCAGGTTTCATCAGAGACCCTGAAGGAATTGTAAAGAATTTCCCAGTTTTTTTGTTTTATTTTTGAAATTCCTTTTTATAGTGGGTTTGAGCTGATTCTCGCTGCCATATTTATCCCAGTCTAGACACACTTGATTCCCTTACGGAGACATACCAATACATAGGTTTTAAGATTCTTACTAGTCAGATATATTCCTCTGCGGTAAATATTGGGTTTTGAGTCCCTTTCACTGAGGAAGGTGTAGGTCTTGTCTATTCCATAGTTGGTTTTTGGAACGGTACCTGTGCTTATATCAAACTCTGGTTTTATGCATCACCCCACCTCTCCTTCCCCCTTAAGCAGGCATAAGAGTGTTTTCTAAATGTGAGACACTGTTCTCTTTCCTAACTCAGTTCAAGTGTAGCCATGTTTACAGGATCTTCATAAGTGATATCTTATGATAAGTTTCTTTTTCTGTGTGCCTTATTTCACTTAGAATCATCGTACCTGAATCCACCCATTTTGCTGCTACTGGTCTTATGACATTGATTTCATGGCTGAGGGATATTCCATCGTACGTAAGTACCACAATTTTTTGAACCATTTTTATATTTCCTGGGATATTTAAGGTGTACCCAAGATGAGGTCCTTGTAAGCAGTGCAGCCCTAAATTTTGGGGTGGCTGTGTCTTTTTGATTTTCAGTTTTCCCAAGGTATATTCCCTAGACTGGAAGTGCCCTTGGCTCTGTAGCTCTGTTGTTTACTTGTTTTAGGGAACACAATGCACTCCTCCAGAGAGGCAGTTGGCAATTTACATCCCGCCCATCAGCATAACAAGGCACCCTGTTCTCCAGGGCCTGTCTTGCCTTTCTGGTTTTTACACATTTTGTGGATGTCCCTTTTGACTGGTGGGAAGTGATACTTCTTTGTAGTGCAGATTTGCATTGCCCGCTTGCTTGCTTGGCCAAAAAGGGCGTATGCGTTTTCTCCTGAATATATTCAGGAGAAGACACATACGCCCTTTTTGGCCAAGTTCATCATTGTCAAAGTTGTGCCCCTCTTCCTGTGCTTTAAAGGCGATTCCAACGTACCTCTTGAAATCTGTTTCCTGCTATTCTGCCTCGCTTTCAAGTCCGCCTCGTTGCCTTCCCTCAACAGATTTTTGGACGATAGTTGTCCTTTATTACTCGGCCAGTTTGTGAATTGCTGTGCCCCTGAGCTCCATTTTTCAACTCGTTTTTGGTGAGCTGACCGCAAGTCCAAAATTTTGGTTCAGGATCTATACTGATTCCCGGTGGGTGGCTGAGACTTTGGTTAATTCTTCTTCCTGCCGGGAAATTACAGTGATATGTGCCCGTCCAAATGCCTAACAGCTACTCTCTCATTGGTTCTCCCTCTTCCCTTTCATCCTCTGCCAAATTGGCAACCTGTGCGTACCAGGAGGTTAAAGGGGCTGTCTCTCCAAGTTGGGAGGTTGATAATAAAGCAGATGGAAAGTCAAACCGGAGCACCAGGAGAGGGACTATTCGTTGAGTTTTAGAAACCTTTCGTATTCACAGTGTGTCCGTTCTCTAGGATTCCCGTACATGTTATATCTGTAGTAATATTCCCTTCAACCTGGAGAGTTGGGACCCATGGAATGTGTGCCATGCATTATTGCTTTAAAGGGTCTGCATTTGCTCACCCAATCTCACCAATCCTCTCAGTCCCAAGTGTCCAGCCTTATGCCACATCCAGCTGTCATTGTAGATAGGGTCATTTCAGGTTTCATCAGAGACCCTGAAGGAATTGTAAAGAATTTCCCAGTTTTTTTGTTTTATTTTTGAAATTCCTTTTTATAGTGGGTTTGAGCTGATTCTCGCTGCCATATTTATCCCAGTCTAGACACACTTGATTCCCTTACGGAGACATATCAATACATAGGTTTTAAGATTCTTACTAGTCAGATATATTCCTCTGCGGGAAATATGGGGTTTTGAGTCCCTTTCACTGAGGAAGGTGTAGGTCTTGTCTATTCCATAGTTGGTTTTTGGAACGGTACCTGTGCTTATATCAAACTCTGGTTTTATGCATCACCCCACCTCTCCTTCCCCCTTAAGCAGGCATAAGAGTGTTTTCTAAATGTGAGACACTGTTCTCTTTCCTAACTCAGTTCAAGTGTAGCCATGTTTACAGGATCTTCATAAGTGATATCTTATGATAAGTTTCTTTTTCTCTGTGACTTATTTCACTTAGAATCATCGTACCTGAATCCACCCATTTTGCTGCTACTGGTCTTATGACATTGATTTCATGGCTGAGGGATATTCCATCGTACGTAAGTACCACAATTTTTTGAACCATTTTTATATTTCCTGGGATATTTAAGGTGTACCCAAGTTGAGGTCCTTGTAAGCAGTGCAGCCCTAAATTTTGGGGTGGCTGTGTCTTTTTGATTTTCAGTTTTCCCAAGGTATATTCCCTAGACTGGAAGTGCCCTTGGCTCTGTAGCTCTGTTGTTTACTTGTTTTAGGGAACACAATGCACTCCTCCAGAGAGGCAGTTGGCAATTTACATCCCGCCCATCAGCATAACAAGGCTCCCTGTTCTCCAGGGCCTGTCTTGCCTTTCTGGTTTTTACACATTTTGTGGATGTCCCTTTTGACCGGTGGGAAGTGATACTTCTTTGTAGTGCAGATTTGCATTGCCCGCTTGCTTGCTTGGCCAAAAAGGGCGTATGCGTTTTCTCCTGAATATATTCAGGAGAAAACGCATACGCCCTTTTTGGCCAAGTGCATCATTGTCGAAGTTGTGCCCCTCTTCCTGTGCTTTAAAGGCGATTCCAACGTACCTCTTGAAATCTGTTTCCTGCTATTCTGCCTCGCTTTCAAGTCCACCTCGTTGCCTTCCCTCAACAGATTTTTGGACGATAGTTGTCCTTTATTACTCGGCCAGTTTGTGAATTGCTGTGCCCCTGAGCTCCATTTTTCAACTCGTTTTTGGTGAGCTGACCGCAAGTCCAAAATTTTGGTTCAGGATCTATACTGATTCCCAGTGGGTGGCTGAGACTTTGGTTAATTCTTCTTCCTGCCGGGAAATTACAGTGATATGTGCCTGTCCAAATGCCTAACAGCTACTCTCTCATTGGTTCTCCCTCTTCCCTTTCATCCTCTGTCAAATTGGCAACCTGTGCGAACCAGGAGGTTAAAGGGGCTGTCTCTCCAAGTTGGGAGGTTGATAATAAAGCAGATGGAAAGTCAAACCGGAGCACCAGGAGAGGGACTATTCGTTGAGTTTTAGAAACCTTTCGTATTCACAGTGTGTCCGTTCTCTAGGATTCCCGTACATGTTATATCTGTAGTAATATTCCCTTCAACCTGGAGAGTTGGGACCCATGGAATGTGTGCCATGCATTATTGCTTTAAAGGGTCTGCATTTGCTCACCCAATCTCACCAATCCTCTCAGTCCCAAGTGTCCAGCCTTATGCCACATCCAGCTGTCATTGTAGATAGGGTCATTTCAGGTTTCATCAGAGACCCTGAAGGAATTGTAAAGAATTTCCCAGTTTTTTTGTTTTATTTTTGAAATTCCTTTTTATAGTGGGTTTGAGCTGATTCTCGCTGCCATATTTATCCCAGTCTAGACACACTTGATTCCCTTACGGAGACATACCAATACATAGGTTTTAAGATTCTTACTAGTCAGATATATTCCTCTGCGGTAAATATGGGGTTTTGAGTCCCTTTCACTGAGGAAGGTGTAGGTCTTGTCTATTCCATAGTTGGTTTTTGGAACGGTACCTGTGCTTATATCAAACTCTGGTTTTATGCATCACCCCACCTCTCCTTCCCCCTTAAGCAGGCATAAGAGTGTTTTCTAAATGTGAGACACTGTTCTCTTTCCTAACTCAGTTCAAGTGTAGCCATGTTTACAGGATCTTCATAAGTGATAACTTATGATAAGTTTCCTTTTCTCTGTGACTTATTTCACTTAAAATCATCGTACCTGAATCCACCCATTTTGCTGCTACTGGTCTTATGACATTGATTTCATGGCTGAGGGATATTCCATCGTACGTAAGTACCACAATTTTTTGAACCAATTTTATATTTCCTGGGATATTTAAGGTGTACCCAAGTTGAGGTCCTTGTAAGCAGTGCAGCCCTAAATTTTGGGGTGGCTCTGTCTTATTGATTTTCAGTTTTTCCCAGGTATATTCCCTAGACTGGAAGTGCCCTTGGCTCTGTAGCTCTGTTGTTTACTTGTTTTAGGGAACACAATGCACTCCTCCAGAGAGGCAGTTGGCAATTTACATCCCGCCCATCAGCATAACAAGGCTCCCTGTTCTCCAGGGCCTGTCTTGCCTTTCTGGTTTTTACACATTTTGTGGATGTCTCTTTTGACCGGTGGGAAGTGATACTTCTTTGTAGTGCAGATTTGCATTGCCCGCTTGCTTGCTTGGCCAAAAAGGGCGTATGCGTTTTCTCCTGAATATATTCAGGAGAAAACGCATACGCCCTTTTGGGCCAAGTTCATCATTGTCGAAGTTGTGCCCCTCTTCCTGTGCTTTAAAGGTGATTCCAACGTACCTCTTGAAATCTGTTTCCTGCTATTCTGCCTCGCTTTCAAGTCCGCCTCGTTGCCTTCCCTCAACAGATTTTTGGACGATAGTTGTCCTTTATTACTCGGCCAGTTTGTGAATTGCTGTGCCCCTAAGCTCCATTTTTCAACTCGTTTTTGGTGAGCTGACCGCAAGTCCAAAATTTTGGTTCAGGATCTATACTGATTCCCGGTGGGTGGCTGAGACTTTGGTTAATTCTTCTTCCTGCCGCGAAATTACAGTGATATGTGCCCGTCCAAATGCCTAACAGCTACACTCTCATTGGTTCTCCCTCTTCCCTTTCATCCTCTGCCAAATTGGCAACCTGTGCGAACCAGGAGGTTAAAGGGGCTGTGTCTCCAAGTTGGGAGGTTGATAATAAAGCAGATGGAAAGTCAAACCGGAGCACCAGGAGAGGGACTATTCATTGAGTTTTAGAAACCTTTCGTATTCACAGTGTGTCCGTTCTCTAGGATTCCCGTACATGTTATATCTGTAGTAATATTCCCTTCAACCTGGAGAGTTGGGACCCATGGAATGTGTGCCATGCATTATTGCTTTAAAGGGTCTGCATTTGCTCACCCAATCTCACCAATCCTCTCAGTCCCAAGTGTCCAGCCTTATGCCACATCCAGCTGTCATTGTAGATAGGGTCATTTCAGGTTTCATCAGAGACCCTGAAGGAATTGTAAAGAATTTCCCAGTTTTTTTGTTTTATTTTTGAAATTCCTTTTTATAGTGGGTTTGAGCTGATTCTCGCTGCCATATTTATCCCAGTCTAGACACACTTGATTCCCTTACGGAGACATATCAATACATAGGTTTTAAGATTCTTACTAGTCAGATATATTCCTCTGCGGGAAATATGGGGTTTTGAGTCCCTTTCACTGAGGAAGGTGTAGGTCTTGTCTATTCCATAGTTGGTTTTTGGAACGGTACCTGTGCTTATATCAAACTCTGGTTTTATGCATCACCCCACCTCTCCTTCCCCCTTAAGCAGGCATAAGAGTGTTTTCTAAATGTGAGACACTGTTCTCTTTCCTAACTCAGTTCAAGTGTAGCCATGTTTACAGGATCTTCATAAGTGATATCTTATGATAAGTTTCTTTTTCTCTGTGACTTATTTCACTTAGAATCATCGTACCTGAATCCACCCATTTTGCTGCTACTGGTCTTATGACATTGATTTCATGGCTGAGGGATATTCCATCGTACGTAAGTACCACAATTTTTTGAACCATTTTTATATTTCCTGGGATATTTAAGGTGTACCCAAGTTGAGGTCCTTGTAAGCAGTGCAGCCCTAAATTTTGGGGTGGCTGTGTCTTTTTGATTTTCAGTTTTCCCAAGGTATATTCCCTAGACTGGAAGTGCCCTTGGCTCTGTAGCTCTGTTGTTTACTTGTTTTAGGGAACACAATGCACTCCTCCAGAGAGGCAGTTGGCAATTTACATCCCGCCCATCAGCATAACAAGGCTCCCTGTTCTCCAGGGCCTGTCTTGCCTTTCTGGTTTTTACACATTTTGTGGATGTCCCTTTTGACCGGTGGGAAGTGATACTTCTTTGTAGTGCAGATTTGCATTGCCCGCTTGCTTCCTTGGCCAAAAAGGGCGTATGCGTTTTCTCCTGAATATATTCAGGAGAAAACGCATACGCCCTTTTTGGCCAAGTGCATCATTGTCGAAGTTGTGCCCCTCTTCCTGTGCTTTAAAGGCGATTCCAACGTACCTCTTGAAATCTGTTTCCTGCTATTCTGCCTCGCTTTCAAGTCCACCTCGTTGCCTTCCCTCAACAGATTTTTGGACGATAGTTGTCCTTTATTACTCGGCCAGTTTGTGAATTGCTGTGCCCCTGAGCTCCATTTTTCAACTCGTTTTTGGTGAGCTGACCGCAAGTCCAAAATTTTGGTTCAGGATCTATACTGATTCCCAGTGGGTGGCTGAGACTTTGGTTAATTCTTCTTCCTGCCGGGAAATTACAGTGATATGTGCCTGTCCAAATGCCTAACAGCTACTCTCTCATTGGTTCTCCCTCTTCCCTTTCATCCTCTGTCAAATTGGCAACCTGTGCGAACCAGGAGGTTAAAGGGGCTGTCTCTCCAAGTTGGGAGGTTGATAATAAAGCAGATGGAAAGTCAAACCGGAGCACCAGGAGAGGGACTATTCGTTGAGTTTTAGAAACCTTTCGTATTCACAGTGTGTCCGTTCTCTAGGATTCCCGTACATGTTATATCTGTAGTAATATTCCCTTCAACCTGGAGAGTTGGGACCCATGGAATGTGTGCCATGCATTATTGCTTTAAAGGGTCTGCATTTGCTCACCCAATCTCACCAATCCTCTCAGTCCCAAGTGTCCAGCCTTATGCCACATCCAGCTGTCATTGTAGATAGGGTCATTTCAGGTTTCATCAGAGACCCTGAAGGAATTGTAAAGAATTTCCCAGTTTTTTTGTTTTATTTTTGAAATTCCTTTTTATAGTGGGTTTGAGCTGATTCTCGCTGCCATATTTATCCCAGTCTAGACACACTTGATTCCCTTACGGAGACATACCAATACATAGGTTTTAAGATTCTTACTAGTCAGATATATTCCTCTGCGGTAAATATTGGGTTTTGAGTCCCTTTCACTGAGGAAGGTGTAGGTCTTGTCTATTCCATAGTTGGTTTTTGGAACGGTACCTGTGCTTATATCAAACTCTGGTTTTATGCATCACCCCACCTCTCCTTCCCCCTTAAGCAGGCATAAGAGTGTTTTCTAAATGTGAGACACTGTTCTCTTTCCTAACTCAGTTCAAGTGTAGCCATGTTTACAGGATCTTCATAAGTGATATCTTATGATAAGTTTCTTTTTCTGTGTGCCTTATTTCACTTAGAATCATCGTACCTGAATCCACCCATTTTGCTGCTACTGGTCTTATGACATTGATTTCATGGCTGAGGGATATTCCATCGTACGTAAGTACCACAATTTTTTGAACCATTTTTATATTTCCTGGGATATTTAAGGTGTACCCAAGTTGAGGTCCTTGTAAGCAGTGCAGCCCTAAATTTTGGGGTGGCTGTGTCTTTTTGATTTTCAGTGTTCCCAAGGTATATTCCCTAGACTGGAAGTGCCCTTGGCTCTGTAGCTCTGTTGTTTACTTGTTTTAGGGAACACAATGCACTCCTCCAGAGAGGCAGTTGGCAATTTACATCCCGCCCATCAGCATAACAAGGCACCCTGTTCTCCAGGGCCTGTCTTGCCTTTCTGGTTTTTACACATTTTGTGGATGTCCCTTTTGACCGGTGGGAAGTGATACTTCTTTGTAGTGCAGATTTGCATTGCCCGCTTGCTTGCTTGGCCAAAAAGGGCATATGCGTTTTCTCCTGAATATATTCAGGAGAAGACACATACGCCCTTTTTGGCCAAGTTCATCATTCTCAAAGTTGTGCCCCTCTTCCTGTGCTTTAAAGGCGATTCCAACGTACCTCTTGAAATCTGTTTCCTGCTATTCTGCCTCGCTTTCAAGTCCGCCTCGTTGCCTTCCCTCAACAGATTTTTGGACGATAGTTGTCCTTTATTACTCGGCCAGTTTGTGAATTGCTGTGCCCCTGAGCTCCATTTTTCAACTCGTTTTTGGTGAGCTGACCGCAAGTCCAAAATTTTGGTTCAGGATCTATACTGATTCCCGGTGGGTGGCTGAGACTTTGGTTAATTCTTCTTCCTGCCGGGAAATTACAGTGATATGTGCCCGTCCAAATGCCTAACAGCTACTCTCTCATTGGTTCTCCCTCTTCCCTTTCATCCTCTGCCAAATTGGCAACCTGTGCGAACCAGGAGGTTAAAGGGGCTGTCTCTCCAAGTTGGGAGGTTGATAATAAAGCAGATGGAAAGTCAAACCGGAGCACCAGGAGAGGGACTATTCGTTGAGTTTTAGAAACCTTTTGTATTCACAGTGTGTCCGTTCTCTAGGATTCCCGTACATGTTATATCTGTAGTAATATTCCCTTCAACCTGGAGAGTTGGGACCCATGGAATGTGTGCCATGCATTATTGCTTTAAAGGGTCTGCATTTGCTCACCCAATCTCACCAATCCTCTCAGTCCCAAGTGTCCAGCCTTATGCCACATCCAGCTGTCATTGTAGATAGGGTCATTTCAGGTTTCATCAGAGACCCTGAAGGAATTGTAAAGAATTTCCCAGTTTTTTTGTTTTATTTTTGAAATTCCTTTTTATAGTGGGTTTGAGCTGATTCTCACTGCCATATTTATCCCAGTCTAGACACACTTGATTCCCTTACGGAGACATATCAATACATAGGTTTTAAGATTCTTACTAGTCAGATATATTCCTCTGCGGGAAATATGGGGTTTTGAGTCCCTTTCACTGAGGAAGGTGTAGGTCTTGTCTATTCCATAGTTGGTTTTTGGAACGGTACCTGTGCTTATATCAAACTCTGGTTTTATGCATCACCCCACCTCTCCTTCCCCCTTAAGCAGGCATAAGAGTGTTTTCTAAATGTGAGACACTGTTCTCTTTCCTAACTCAGTTCAAGTGTAGCCATGTTTACAGGATCTTCATAAGTGATATCTTATGATAAGTTTCTTTTTCTCTGTGACTTATTTCACTTAGAATCATCGTACCTGAATCCACCCATTTTGCTGCTACTGGTCTTATGACATTGATTTCATGGCTGAGGGATATTCCATCGTACGTAAGTACCACAATTTTTTGAACCATTTTTATATTTCCTGGGATATTTAAGGTGTACCCAAGTTGAGGTCCTTGTAAGCAGTGCAGCCCTAAATTTTGGGGTGGCTGTGTCTTTTTGATTTTCAGTTTTCCCAAGGTATATTCCCTAGACTGGAAGTGCCCTTGGCTCTGTAGCTCTGTTGTTTACTTGTTTTAGGGAACACAATGCACTCCTCCAGAGAGGCAGTTGGCAATTTACATCCCGCCCATCAGCATAACAAGGCTCCCTGTTCTCCAGGGCCTGTCTTGCCTTTCTGGTTTTTACACATTTTGTGGATGTCCCTTTTGACCGGTGGGAAGTGATACTTCTTTGTAGTGCAGATTTGCATTGCCCGCTTGCTTCCTTGGCCAAAAAGGGCGTATGCGTTTTCTCCTGAATATATTCAGGAGAAAACGCATACGCCCTTTTTGGCCAAGTGCATCATTGTCGAAGTTGTGCCCCTCTTCCTGTGCTTTAAAGGCGATTCCAACGTACCTCTTGAAATCTGTTTCCTGCTATTCTGCCTCGCTTTCAAGTCCACCTCGTTGCCTTCCCTCAACAGATTTTTGGACGATAGTTGTCCTTTATTACTCGGCCAGTTTGTGAATTGCTGTGCCCCTGAGCTCCATTTTTCAACTCGTTTTTGGTGAGCTGACCGCAAGTCCAAAATTTTGGTTCAGGATCTATACTGATTCCCAGTGGGTGGCTGAGACTTTGGTTAATTCTTCTTCCTGCCGGGAAATTACAGTGATATGTGCCTGTCCAAATGCCTAACAGCTACTCTCTCATTGGTTCTCCCTCTTCCCTTTCATCCTCTGTCAAATTGGCAACCTGTGCGAACCAGGAGGTTAAAGGGGCTGTCTCTCCAAGTTGGGAGGTTGATAATAAAGCAGATGGAAAGTCAAACCGGAGCACCAGGAGAGGGACTATTCGTTGAGTTTTAGAAACCTTTCGTATTCACAGTGTGTCCGTTCTCTAGGATTCCCGTACATGTTATATCTGTAGTAATATTCCCTTCAACCTGGAGAGTTGGGACCCATGGAATGTGTGCCATGCATTATTGCTTTAAAGGGTCTGCATTTGCTCACCCAATCTCACCAATCCTCTCAGTCCCAAGTGTCCAGCCTTATGCCACATCCAGCTGTCATTGTAGATAGGGTCATTTCAGGTTTCATCAGAGACCCTGAAGGAATTGTAAAGAATTTCCCAGTTTTTTTGTTTTATTTTTGAAATTCCTTTTTATAGTGGGTTTGAGCTGATTCTCGCTGCCATATTTATCCCAGTCTAGACACACTTGATTCCCTTACGGAGACATACCAATACATAGGTTTTAAGATTCTTACTAGTCAGATATATTCCTCTGCGGTAAATATTGGGTTTTGAGTCCCTTTCACTGAGGAAGGTGTAGGTCTTGTCTATTCCATAGTTGGTTTTTGGAACGGTACCTGTGCTTATATCAAACTCTGGTTTTATGCATCACCCCACCTCTCCTTCCCCCTTAAGCAGGCATAAGAGTGTTTTCTAAATGTGAGACACTGTTCTCTTTCCTAACTCAGTTCAAGTGTAGCCATGTTTACAGGATCTTCATAAGTGATATCTTATGATAAGTTTCTTTTTCTGTGTGCCTTATTTCACTTAGAATCATCGTACCTGAATCCACCCATTTTGCTGCTACTGGTCTTATGACATTGATTTCATGGCTGAGGGATATTCCATCGTACGTAAGTACCACAATTTTTTGAACCATTTTTATATTTCCTGGGATATTTAAGGTGTACCCAAGTTGAGGTCCTTGTAAGCAGTGCAGCCCTAAATTTTGGGGTGGCTGTGTCTTTTTGATTTTCAGTGTTCCCAAGGTATATTCCCTAGACTGGAAGTGCCCTTGGCTCTGTAGCTCTGTTGTTTACTTGTTTTAGGGAACACAATGCACTCCTCCAGAGAGGCAGTTGGCAATTTACATGCCGCCCATCAGCATAACAAGGCACCCTGTTCTCCAGGGCCTGTCTTGCCTTTCTGGTTTTTACACATTTTGTGGATGTCCCTTTTGACTGGTGGGAAGTGATACTTCTTTGTAGTGCAGATTTGCATTGCCCGCTTGCTTGCTTGGCCAAAAAGGGCGTATGCGTTTTCTCCTGAATATATTCAGGAGAAGACACATACGCCCTTTTTGGCCAAGTTCATCATTGTCAAAGTTGTGCCCCTCTTCCTGTGCTTTAAAGGCGATTCCAACGTACCTCTTGAAATCTGTTTCCTGCTATTCTGCCTCGCTTTCAAGTCCGCCTCGTTGCCTTCCCTCAACAGATTTTTGGACGATAGTTGTCCTTTATTACTCGGCCAGTTTGTGAATTGCTGTGCCCCTGAGCTCCATTTTTCAACTCGTTTTTGGTGAGCTGACCGCAAGTCCAAAATTTTGGTTCAGGATCTATACTGATTCCCGGTGGGTGGCTGAGACTTTGGTTAATTCTTCTTCCTGCCGGGAAATTACAGTGATATGTGCCCGTCCAAATGCCTAACAGCTACTCTCTCATTGGTTCTCCCTCTTCCCTTTCATCCTCTGCCAAATTGGCAACCTGTGCGAACCAGGAGGTTAAAGGGGCTGTCTCTCCAAGTTGGGAGGTTGATAATAAAGCAGATGGAAAGTCAAACCGGAGCACCAGGAGAGGGACTATTCGTTGAGTTTTAGAAACCTTTCGTATTCACAGTGTGTCCGTTCTCTAGGATTCCCGTACATGTTATATCTGTAGTAATATTCCCTTCAACCTGGAGAGTTGGGACCCATGGAATGTGTGCCATGCATTATTGCTTTAAAGGGTCTGCATTTGCTCACCCAATCTCACCAATCCTCTCAGTCCCAAGTGTCCAGCCTTATGCCACATCCAGCTGTCATTGTAGATAGGGTCATTTCAGGTTTCATCAGAGACCCTGAAGGAATTGTAAAGAATTTCCCAGTTTTTTTGTTTTATTTTTGAAATTCCTTTTTATAGTGGGTTTGAGCTGATTCTCACTGCCATATTTATCCCAGTCTAGACACACTTGATTCCCTTACGGAGACATATCAATACATAGGTTTTAAGATTCTTACTAGTCAGATATATTCCTCTGCGGGAAATATGGGGTTTTGAGTCCCTTTCACTGAGGAAGGTGTAGGTCTTGTCTATTCCATAGTTGGTTTTTGGAACGGTACCTGTGCTTATATCAAACTCTGGTTTTATGCATCACCCCACCTCTCCTTCCCCCTTAAGCAGGCATAAGAGTGTTTTCTAAATGTGAGACACTGTTCTCTTTCCTAACTCAGTTCAAGTGTAGCCATGTTTACAGGATCTTCATAAGTGATATCTTATGATAAGTTTCTTTTTCTCTGTGACTTATTTCACTTAGAATCATCGTACCTGAATCCACCCATTTTGCTGCTACTGGTCTTATGACATTGATTTCATGGCTGAGGGATATTCCATCGTACGTAAGTACCACAATTTTTTGAACCATTTTTATATTTCCTGGGATATTTAAGGTGTACCCAAGTTGAGGTCCTTGTAAGCAGTGCAGCCCTAAATTTTGGGGTGGCTGTGTCTTTTTGATTTTCAGTTTTCCCAAGGTATATTCCCTAGACTGGAAGTGCCCTTGGCTCTGTAGCTCTGTTGTTTACTTGTTTTAGGGAACACAATGCACTCCTCCAGAGAGGCAGTTGGCAATTTACATCCCGCCCATCAGCATAACAAGGCTCCCTGTTCTCCAGGGCCTGTCTTGCCTTTCTGGTTTTTACACATTTTGTGGATGTCCCTTTTGACCGGTGGGAAGTGATACTTCTTTGTAGTGCAGATTTGCATTGCCCGCTTGCTTGCTTGGCCAAAAAGGGCGTATGCGTTTTCTCCTGAATATATTCAGGAGAAAACACATACGCCCTTTTTGGCCAAGTGCATCATTGTCGAAGTTGTGCCCCTCTTCCTGTGCTTTAAAGGCGATTCCAACGTACCTCTTGAAATCTGTTTCCTGCTATTCTGCCTCGCTTTCAAGTCCACCTCGTTGCCTTCCCTCAACAGATTTTTGGACGATAGTTGTCCTTTATTACTCGGCCAGTTTGTGAATTGCTGTGCCCCTGAGCTCCATTTTTCAACTCGTTTTTGGTGAGCTGACCGCAAGTCCAAAATTTTGGTTCAGGATCTATACTGATTCCCAGTGGGTGGCTGAGACTTTGGTTAATTCTTCTTCCTGCCGGGAAATTACAGTGATATGTGCCTGTCCAAATGCCTAACAGCTACTCTCTCATTGGTTCTCCCTCTTCCCTTTCATCCTCTGTCAAATTGGCAACCTGTGCGAACCAGGAGGTTAAAGGGGCTGTCTCTCCAAGTTGGGAGGTTGATAATAAAGCAGATGGAAAGTCAAACCGGAGCACCAGGAGAGGGACTATTCGTTGAGTTTTAGAAACCTTTCGTATTCACAGTGTGTCCGTTCTCTAGGATTCCCGTACATGTTATATCTGTAGTAATATTCCCTTCAACCTGGAGAGTTGGGACCCATGGAATGTGTGCCATGCATTATTGCTTTAAAGGGTCTGCATTTGCTCACCCAATCTCACCAATCCTCTCAGTCCCAAGTGTCCAGCCTTATGCCACATCCAGCTGTCATTGTAGATAGGGTCATTTCAGGTTTCATCAGAGACCCTGAAGGAATTGTAAAGAATTTCCCAGTTTTTTTGTTTTATTTTTGAAATTCCTTTTTATAGTGGGTTTGAGCTGATTCTCGCTGCCATATTTATCCCAGTCTAGACACACTTGATTCCCTTACGGAGACATACCAATACATAGGTTTTAAGATTCTTACTAGTCAGATATATTCCTCTGCGGTAAATATTGGGTTTTGAGTCCCTTTCACTGAGGAAGGTGTAGGTCTTGTCTATTCCATAGTTGGTTTTTGGAACGGTACCTGTGCTTATATCAAACTCTGGTTTTATGCATCACCCCACCTCTCCTTCCCCCTTAAGCAGGCATAAGAGTGTTTTCTAAATGTGAGACACTGTTCTCTTTCCTAACTCAGTTCAAGTGTAGCCATGTTTACAGGATCTTCATAAGTGATATCTTATGATAAGTTTCTTTTTCTGTGTGCCTTATTTCACTTAGAATCATCGTACCTCAATCCACCCATTTTGCTGCTACTGGTCTTATGACATTGATTTCATGGCTGAGGGATATTCCATCGTACGTAAGTACCACAATTTTTTGAACCATTTTTATATTTCCTGGGATATTTAAGGTGTACCCAAGATGAGGTCCTTGTAAGCAGTGCAGCCCTAAATTTTGGGGTGGCTGTGTCTTTTTGATTTTCAGTTTTCCCAAGGTATATTCCCTAGACTGGAAGTGCCCTTGGCTCTGTAGCTCTGTTGTTTACTTGTTTTAGGGAACACAATGCACTCCTCCAGAGAGGCAGTTGGCAATTTACATCCCGCCCATCAGCATAACAAGGCACCCTGTTCTCCAGGGCCTGTCTTGCCTTTCTGGTTTTTACACATTTTGTGGATGTCCCTTTTGACTGGTGGGAAGTGATACTTCTTTGTAGTGCAGATTTGCATTGCCCGCTTGCTTGCTTGGCCAAAAAGGGCGTATGCGTTTTCTCCTGAATATATTCAGGAGAAGACACATACGCCCTTTTTGGCCAAGTTCATCATTGTCAAAGTTGTGCCCCTCTTCCTGTGCTTTAAAGGCGATTCCAACGTACCTCTTGAAATCTGTTTCCTGCTATTCTGCCTCGCTTTCAAGTCCGCCTCGTTGCCTTCCCTCAACAGATTTTTGGACGATAGTTGTCCTTTATTACTCGGCCAGTTTGTGAATTGCTGTGCCCCTGAGCTCCATTTTTCAACTCGTTTTTGGTGAGCTGACCGCAAGTCCAAAATTTTGGTTCAGGATCTATACTGATTCCCGGTGGGTGGCTGAGACTTTGGTTAATTCTTCTTCCTGCCGGGAAATTACAGTGATATGTGCCCGTCCAAATGCCTAACAGCTACTCTCTCATTGGTTCTCCCTCTTCCCTTTCATCCTCTGCCAAATTGGCAACCTGTGCGAACCAGGAGGTTAAAGGGGCTGTCTCTCCAAGTTGGGAGGTTGATAATAAAGCAGATGGAAAGTCAAACCGGAGCACCAGGAGAGGGACTATTCGTTGAGTTTTAGAAACCTTTCGTATTCACAGTGTGTCCGTTCTCTAGGATTCCCGTACATGTTATATCTGTAGTAATATTCCCTTCAACCTGGAGAGTTGGGACCCATGGAATGTGTGCCATGCATTATTGCTTTAAAGGGTCTGCATTTGCTCACCCAATCTCACCAATCCTCTCAGTCCCAAGTGTCCAGCCTTATGCCACATCCAGCTGTCATTGTAGATAGGGTCATTCCAGGTTCCATCAGAGACCCTGAAGGAATTGTAAAGAATTTCCCAGTTTTTTTGTTTTATTTTTGAAATTCCTTTTTATAGTGGGTTTGAGCTGATTCTCGCTGCCATATTTATCCCAGTCTAGACACACTTGATTCCCTTACGGAGACATATCAATACATAGGTTTTAAGATTCTTACTAGTCAGATATATTCCTCTGCGGGAAATATGGGGTTTTGAGTCCCTTTCACTGAGGAAGGTGTAGGTCTTGTCTATTCCATAGTTGGTTTTTGGAACGGTACCTGTGCTTATATCAAACTCTGGTTTTATGCATCACCCCACCTCTCCTTCCCCCTTAAGCAGGCATAAGAGTGTTTTCTAAATGTGAGACACTGTTCTCTTTCCTAACTCAGTTCAAGTGTAGCCATGTTTACAGGATCTTCATAAGTGATATCTTATGATAAGTTTCTTTTTCTCTGTGACTTATTTCACTTAGAATCATCGTACCTGAATCCACCCATTTTGCTGCTACTGGTCTTATGACATTGATTTCATGGCTGAGGGATATTCCATCGTACGTAAGTACCACAATTTTTTGAACCATTTTTATATTTCCTGGGATATTTAAGGTGTACCCAAGTTGAGGTCCTTGTAAGCAGTGCAGCCCTAAATTTTGGGGTGGCTGTGTCTTTTTGATTTTCAGTGTTCCCAAGGTATATTCCCTAGACTGGAAGTGCCCTTGGCTCTGTAGCTCTGTTGTTTACTTGTTTTAGGGAACACAATGCACTCCTCCAGAGAGGCAGTTGGCAATTTACATCCCGCCCATCAGCATAACAAGGCTCCCTGTTCTCCAGGGCCTGTCTTGCCTTTCTGGTTTTTACACATTTTGTGGATGTCCCTTTTGACCGGTGGGAAGTGATACTTCTTTGTAGTGCAGATTTGCATTGCCCGCTTGCTTGCTTGGCCAAAAAGGGCGTATGCGTTTTCTCCTGAATATATTCAGGAGAAAACGCATACGCCCTTTTTGGCCAAGTGCATCATTGTCGAAGTTGTGCCCCTCTTCCTGTGCTTTAAAGGCGATTCCAACGTACCTCTTGAAATCTGTTTCCTGCTATTCTGCCTCGCTTTCAAGTCCACCTCGTTGCCTTCCCTCAACAGATTTTTGGACGATAGTTGTCCTTTATTACTCGGCCAGTTTGTGAATTGCTGTGCCCCTGAGCTCCATTTTTCAACTCGTTTTTGGTGAGCTGACCGCAAGTCCAAAATTTTGGTTCAGGATCTATACTGATTCCCGGTGGGTGGCTGAGACTTTGGTTAATTCTTCTTCCTGCCGGGAAATTACAGTGATATGTGCCTGTCCAAATGCCTAACAGCTACTCTCTCATTGGTTCTCCCTCTTCCCTTTCATCCTATGCCAAATTGGCAACCTGTGTGAACCAGGAGGTTAAAGGGGCTGTCTCTCCAAGTTGGGAGGTTGATAATAAAGCAGATGGAAAGTCAAACCGGAGCACCAGGAGAGGGACTATTCGTTGAGTTTTAGAAACCTTTCGTATTCACAGTGTGTCCGTTCTCTAGGATTCCCGTACATGTTATATCTGTAGTAATATTCCCTTCAACCTGGAGATTTGGGACCCATGGAATGTGTGCCATGCATTATTGCTTTAAAGGGTCTGCATTTGCTCACCCAATCTCACCAATCCTCTCAGGCCCAAGTGTCCAGCCTTATGCCACATCCAGCTGTCATTGTAGATAGGGTCATTTCAGGTTTCATCAGAGACCCTGAAGGAATTGTAAAGAATTTCCCAGTTTTTTTGTTTTATTTTTGAAATTCCTTTTTATAGTGGGTTTGAGCTGATTCTCGCTGCCATATTTATCCCAGTCTAGACACACTTGATTCCCTAACGGAGACATACCAATACATAGGTTTTAAGATTCTTACTAGTCAGATATATTCCTCTGCGGGAAATATGGGGTTTTGAGTCCCTTTCACTGAGGAAGGTATAGGTCTTCTCTATTCCATAGTTGGTTTTTGGAACGGTACCTGTGCTTATATCAAACTCTGGTTTTATGCATCACCCCACCTCTCCTTCCCCCTTAAGCAGGCATAAGAGTGTTTTCTAAATGTGAGACACTGTTCTCTTTCCTAACTCAGTTCAAGTGTAGCCATGTTTACAGGATCTTCATAAGTGATATCTTATGATAAGTTTCTTTTCCTGTGTGCCTTATTTCACTTAGAATCATCGCACCTGAATCCACCCATTTTGCTGCTACTGGTCTTATGACATTGATTTCATGGCTGAGGGATATTCCATCGTACGTAAGTACCACAATTTTTTGAACCATTTTTATATTTCCTGGGATATTTAAGGTGTACCCAAGTTGAGGTCCTTGTAAGCAGTGCAGCCCTAAATTTTGGGGTGGCTGTGTCTTTTTGATTTTCAGTTTTCCCAAGGTATATTCCCTAGACTGGAAGTGCCCTTGGCTCTGTAGCTCTGTTGTTTACTTGTTTTAAGGAACACAATGCACTCCTCCAGAGAGGCAGTTGGCAATTTACATCCCGCCCATCAGCATAACAAGGCTCCCTGTTCTCCAGGGCCTGTTTTGCCTTTCTGGTTTTTACACATTTTGTGGATGTCCCTTTTGACCGGTGGGAAGTGATACTTCTTTGTAGTGCAGATTTGCATTGCCCGCTTGCTTGCTTGGCCAAAAAGGGCGTATGCGTTTTCTCCTGAATATATTCAGGAGAAAACGCATACGCCCTTTTTGGCCAAGTGCATCATTGTCGAAGTTGTGCCCCTCTTCCTGTGCTTTAAAGGCGATTCCAACGTACCTCTTGAAATCTGTTTCCTGCTATTCTGCCTCGCTTTCAAGTCCACCTCGTTGCCTTCCCTCAACAGATTTTTGGACGATAGTTGTCCTTTATTACTCGGCCAGTTTGTGAATTGCTGTGCCCCTGAGCTCCATTTTTCAACTCGTTTTTGGTGAGCTGACCGCAAGTCCAAAATTTTGGTTCAGGATCTATACTGATTCCCGGTCGGTGGCTGAGACTTTGGTTAATTCTTCTTCCTGCCGGGAAATTAGAGTGATATGTTCCCGTCCAAATGCCTAACAGCTACTCTCTCATTAGTTCTCCCTCTTCCCTTTCATCCTCTGCCAAATTGGCAACCTGTGCGAACCAGGAGGTTAAAGGGGCTGTCTCTCCAAGTTGGGAGGTTGATAATAAAGGAGATGGAAAGTCAAACTGGAGCACCAGGAGAGGGACTATTCGTTGAGTTTTAGAAACCTTTCGTATTCACAGTGTGTCCGTTCTCTAGGATTCCCGTACATGTTATATCTGTAGTAATATTCCCTTCAACCTGGAGAGTTGGGACCCATGGAATGTGTGCCATGCATTATTGCTTTAAAGGGTCTGCATTTGCTCACCCAATCTCACCAATCCTCTCAGTCCCAAGTGTCCAGCCTTATGCCACATCCAGCTGTCATTGTAGATAGGGTCATTTCAGGTTTCATCAGAGACCCTGAAGGAATTGTAAAGAATTTCCCAGTTTTTTTTGTTTTGTTTTTGAAATTCCTTTTTATAGTGGGTTTGAGCTGATTCTCGCTGCCATGTTTGTGCCAGTCTAGACACACTTGATTCCCTTACGGAGACATATCAATACATAGGTTTTAAGATTCTTACTAGTCAGATATATTCCTCTGCGGGAAATATGGGGTTTTGAGTCCCTTTCACTGAGGAAGGTGTAGGTCTTGTCTATTCCATAGTTGGTTTTTGGAACGGTACCTGTGCTTATATCAAACTCTGGTTTTATGCATCACCCCACCTCTCCTTCCCCCTTAAGCAGGCATAAGAGTGTTTTCTAAATGTGAGACACTGTTCTCTTTCCTAACTCAGTTCAAGTGTAGCCATGTTTACAGGATCTTCATAAGTGATATCTTATGATAAGTTTCTTTTTCTGTGTGAATTATTTCACTTAGAATCATCGTACCTGAATCCACCCATTTTGCTGCTACTGGTCTTATGACATTGATTTCATGGCTGAGGGATATTCCATCGTACGTAAGTACCACAATTTTTTGAACCATTTTTATATTTCCTGGGATATTTAAGGTGTACCCAAGTTGAGGTCCTTGTAAGCAGTGCAGCCCTAAATTTTGGGGTGGCTGTGTCTTTTTGATTTTCAGTTTTCCCAAGGTATATTCCCTAGACTGGAAGTGCCCTTGGCTCTGTAGCTCTGTTGTTTACTTGTGTTAGGGAACACAGTGCACTCCTCCAGAGAGGCAGTTGGCAATTTACATCCCGCCCATCAGCATAACAAGGCTCCCTGTTCTCCAGCGCCTGTCTTCCCTTTCTGGTTTTTGCACATTTTGTGGATGTCCCTTTTGACCGGTGGGAAGTGATACTTCTTTGTAGTGCAGATTTGCATTGCCCGCTTGCTTGCTTGGCCAAAAAGGGCGTATGCGTTTTCTCCTGAATATATTCAGGAGAAAACGCATACGCCCTTTTTGGCCAAGTGCATCATTGTCGAAGTTGTGCCCCTCTTCCTGTGCTTTAAAGGCGATTCCAACGTACCTCTTGAAATCTGTTTCCTGCTATTCTGCCTCGCTTTCAAGTCCACCTCGTTGCCTTCCCTCAACAGATTTTTGGACGATAGTTGTCCTTTATTACTCGGCCAGTTTGTGAATTGCTGTGCCCCTGAGCTCCATTTTTCAACTCGTTTTTGGTGAGCTGACCGCAAGTCCAAAATTTTGGTTCAGGATCTATACTGATTCCCGGTGGGTGGCTGAGACTTTGGTTAATTCTTCTTCCTGCCGGGAAATTACAGTGATATGTGCCCGTCCAAATGCCTAACAGCTACTCTCTCATTGGTTCTCCCTCTTCCCTTTCATCCTCTGCCAAATTGGCAACCTGTGCGAACCAGGAGGTTAAAGGGGCTGTCTCTCCAAGTAGGGAGGTTGATAATAAAGCAGATGGAAAGTCAAACCGGAGCACCAGGAGAGGGACTATTCGTTGAGTTTTAGAAACCTTTCGTATTCACAGTGTGTCCGTTCTCTAGGATTCCCGTACATGTTATATCTGTAGTAATATTCCCTTCAACCAGGAGAGTTGGGACCCATGGAATGTGTGCCATGCATTATTGCTTTAAAGGGTCTGCATTTGCTCACCCAATCTCACCAATCCTCTCCGTCCCAAGTGTCCAGCCTTTTGCCACATCCAGCTGTCATTGTAGATAGGGTCATTTCAGGTTTCATCAGAGACCCTGAAGGAATTGTAAAGAATTTCCCAGTTTTTTTGTTTTATTTTTGAAATTCCTTTTTATAGTGGGTTTGAGCTGATTCTCGCTGCCATATTTATCCCAGTCTAGACACACTTGATTCCCTTACGGAGACATATCACTACATAGGTTTTAAGATTCTTACTAGTCAGATATATTCCTCTGCGGGAAATATGGGGTTTTGAGTCCCTTTCACTGAGGAAGGTGTAGGTCTTGTCTATTCCATAGTTGGTTTTTGGAACGGTACCTGTGCTTATATCAAACTCTGGTTTTATGCATCACCCCACCTCTCCTTCCCCCTTAAGCAGGCATAAGAGTGTTTTCTAAATGTGAGACACTGTTCTCTTTCCTAACTCAGTTCAAGTGTAGCCATGTTTACAGGATCTTCATAAGTGATATCTTATGATAAGTTTCTTTTTCTCTGTGACTTATTTCACTTAGAATCATCGTACCTGAATCCACCCATTTTGCTGCTACTGGTCTTATGACATTGATTTCATGGCTGAGGGATATTCCATCGTACGTAAGTACCACAATTTTTTGAACCATTTTTATATTTCCTGGGATATTTAAGGTGTACCCAAGTTGAGGTCCTTGTAAGCAGTGCAGCCCTAAATTTTGGGGTGGCTGTGTCTTTTTGATTTTCAGTTTTCCCAAGGTATATTCCCTAGACTGGAAGCGCCCTTGGCTCTGTAGCTCTGTTGTTTACTTGTTTTAGGGAACACAATGCACTCCTCCAGAGAGGCAGTTGGCAATTTACATCCCGCCCATCAGCATAACAAGGCACCCTGTTCTCCAGGGCCTGTCTTGCCTTTCTGGTTTTTACACATTTTGTGGATGTCCCTTTTGACTGGTGGGAAGTGATACTTCTTTGTAGTGCAGATTTGCATTGCCCGCTTGCTTGCTTGGCCAAAAAGGGCGTATGCGTTTTCTCCTGAATATATTCAGGAGAAAACGCATACGCCCTTTTTGGCCAAGTGCATCATTGTCGAAGTTGTGCCCCTCTTCCTGTGCTTTAAAGGCGATTCCAACCTACCTCTTGAAATCTGTTTCCTGCTATTCTGCCACGATTTCAAGTCCGCCTCATTGCCTTCCCTCAACAGATTTTTGGACGATAGTTGTGCTTTATTACTCGGCCAGTTTGTGAATTGCTGTGCCCCTGAGCTCCATTTTTCAACTCGTTTTTGGTGAGCTGACCGCAAGTCCAAAATTTTGGTTCAGGATCTATACTGATTCCCAGTGGGTGGCTGAGACTTTGGTTAATTCTTCTTCCTGCCGGGAAATTACAGTGATATGTGCCCGTCCAAATGCCTAACAGCTACTCTCTCATTGGTTCTCCCTCTTCCCTTTCATCCTCTGCCAAATTGGCAACCTGTGCGAACCAGGGGGTTAAAGGGGCTGTCTCTCCAAGTTGGGAGGTTGATAATAAAGCAGATGGAAAGTCAAACCGGAGCACCAGGAGAGGGACTATTCGTTGAGTTTTAGAAACCTTTCGTATTCACAGTGTGTCCGTTCTCTAGGATTCCCGTACATGTTATATCAGTAGTAATATTCCCTTCAACCTGGAGAGTTGGGACCCATGGAATGTGTGCCATGCATTATTGCTTTAAAGGGTCTGCATTTGCTCACCCAATCTCACCAATCCTCTCAGTCCCAAGTGTCCAGCCTTATGCCACATCCAGCTGTCATTGTAGATAGGGTCATTTCAGGTTTCATCAGAGACCCTGAAGGAATTGTAAAGAATTTCCCAGTTTTTTTGTTTTATTTTTGAAATTCCTTTTTATAGTGGGTTTGAGCTGATTCTCGCTGCCATATTTATCCCAGTCTAGACACAATTGATTCCCTTACGGAGACATATCAATACATAGGTTTTAAGATTCTTACTATTCAGATATATTCCTCTGCGGGAAATATGGGGTTTTGAGTCCCTTTCTCTGAGGAAGGTGTAGGTCTTGTCTATTCCATAGTTGGTTTTTGGAACGGTACCTGTGCTTATATCAAACTCTGGTTTTATGCATCACCCCACCTCTCCTTCCTCCTTAAGCAGGCATAAGAGTGTTTTCTAAATGTGAGACACTTTTCTCTTTCCTAACTCAGTTCAAGTGTAGCCATGTTTACAGGATATTCATAAGTGATATCTTATGATAAGTTTCTTTTTCTGTGTGACTTATTTCACTTAGAATCATCGTACCTGAATCCACCCATTTTGCTGCTACTGGTCTTATGACATTGATTTCATGGCTGAGGGATATTCCATCGTACGTAAGTACCACAATTTTTTGAACCATTTTTATATTTCCTGGGATATTTAAGGTGTACCCAAGTTGAGGTCCTTGTAAGCAGTGCAGCCCTAAATTTTGGGGTGGCTGTGTCTTTTTGATTTTCAGTTTTCCCAAGGTATATTCCCTAGACTGGAAGTGCCCTTGGCTCTGTAGCTCTGTTGTTTACTTGTTTTAGGGAACACAATGCACTCCTCCAGAGAGGCAGTTGGCAATTTACATCCCGCCCATCAGCATAACAAGGCTCCCTGTTCTCCAGGGCCTGTCTTGCCTTTCTGGTTTTTACACATTTTGTGGATGTCCCTTTTGACCGGTGGGAAGTGATACTTCTTTGTAGTCTAGATTTGCATTGCCCGCTTGCTTGCTTGGCCAAAAAGGGCGTATGCGTTTTCTCCTGAATATATTCAGGAGAAAACGCATACGCCCTTTTTGGCCAAGTGCATCATTGTCGAAGTTGTGCCCCTCTTCCTGTGCTTTAAAGGCGATTCCAACGTACCTCTTGAAATCTGTTTCCTGCTATTCTGCCTCGCTTTCAAGTCCGCCTCATTGCCTTCCCTCAACAGATTTTTGGACTATAGTTGTCCTTTATTACTCGGCCAGTTTGTGAATTGCTGTGCCCCTGAGCTCCATTTTTCAACTCGTTTTTGGTGAGCTGACCGCAAGTCCAAAATTTTGGTTCAGGATCTATACTGATTCCCGGTGGGTGGCTGAGACTTTGGTTAATTCTTCTTCCTGCCGGGAAATTACAGTGATATGTGCCCGTCCAAATGCCTAACAGCTACTCTCTCATTGGTTCTCCCTCTTCCCTTTCATCCTCTGCCAAATTGGCAACCTGTGCGAACCAGGAGGTTAAAGGGGCTGTCTCTCCAAGTTGGGAGGTTGATAATAAAGCAGATGGAAAGTCAAACCGGAGCACCAGGAGAGGGACTATTCGTTGAGTTTTAGAAACCTGTCGTATTCACAGTGTGTCCGTTCTCTAGGATTCCCGTACATGTTATATCTGTAGTAATATTCCCTTCAACCTGGAGAGTTGGGACCCATGGAATGTGTGCCATGCATTATTGCTTTAAATGGTCTGCATTTGTTCACCCAATCTCACCAATCCTCTCAGTCCAAAGTGTCCAGCCTTATGCCACATCCAGCTGTCGTTGTAGATAGGGTCATTCCAGGTTCCATCAGAGACCCTGAAGGAATTGTAAAGAATTTCCCAGTTTTTTTATTTTGTTTTTGAAATTCCTTTTTATAGTGGGTTTGAGCTGATTCTCGCTGCCATGTTTATGCCAGTCTAGACACACTTGATTCCCTTACGGAGACATATCAATACATAGGTTTTAAGATTCTTACTAGTCAGATATATTCCTCTGCGGGAAATATGGGGTTTTGAGTCCCTTTCACTGAGGAAGGTGTAGGTCTTGTCTATTCCATAGTTGGTTTTTGGAACGGTACCTGTGCTTATATCAAACTCTGGTTTTATGCATCACCCCACCTCTCCTTCCCCCTTAAGCAGGCATAAGAGTGTTTTCTAAATGTGAGACACTGTTCTCTTTCCTAACTCAGTTCAAGTGTAGCCATGTTTACAGGATCTTCATAAGTGATATCTTATGATAAGTTTCTTTTTCTCTGTGACTTATTTCACTTAGAATCATCGTACCTGAATCCACCCATTTTGCTGCTACTGTTCTTATGACATTGATTTCATGGCTGAGGGATATTCCATCGTACGTAAGTACCACAATTTTTTGAACCATTTTTATATTTCCTGGGATATTTAAGGTGTACCCAAGTTGAGGTCCTTGTAAGCAGTGCAGCCCTAAATTTTGGGGTGGCTGTGTCTTTTTGATATTCAGTTTTCCAAAGGTATATTCCTTAGACTGGAAGTGCCCTTGGCTCTGTAGCTCTGTTCTTTACTTGTTTTAGGGAACACAATGTACTCATCCAGAGAGGCAGTTGGCAATTTACATCCGCCCATCAGCATAACAAGGCTCCCTGTTCTCCAGTGCCTGTCTTGCCTTTCTGGTTTTTGCACATTTTGTGGATGTCCCTTTTGACCGTTGGGAAGTGATACTTCTTTGTAGTGCAGATTTGCATTGCCCGCTTGCTTGCTTGGCCAAAAAGGGCGTATGCGTTTTCTCCTGAATATATTCAGGAGAAAACGCATACGCCCTTTTTGGCCAAGTGCATCATTGTCGAAGTTGTGCCCCTCTTCCTGTGCTTTAAAGGCGATTCCAACGTACCTCTTGAAATCTGTTTCCTGCTATTCTGCCTCACTTTCAATTCCGCCTCGTGGCCTTCCCTCAACAGATATTTGGACGATAGTTGTCCTTTATTACTCGGCCAGTTTGTGAACTGCTGTGCCCCTGAGCTCCATTTTTCAACTCGTTTTTGGTGAGCTGACCGCAAGTCCAAAATTTTGGTTCAGGACCTATACTGGTTCCCGGTGGGGGGCTGAGACTTTGGTTAATACTTCTTCCTGCCGGGAAATTACAGTGATATGTGCCCGTCCAAATGCCTAACAGCTACTCTCTCATTGGTTCTCCCTCTTCCCTTTCATCCTCTGCCAAATTGGCAACCTGTGCGATCCAGGATGTTAAAGGGGCTGTCTCTCCAAGTTGGGAGGTTGATAGTAAAGCAGATGGAAAGTCAAACCGGAGCACCAGGATAGGGACTATTCGTTGAGTTTTAGAAACCTTTCGTATTCACAGTGTGTCCTTTCTCTAGGTTTCCCGTACATGTTATAACTGTAGTAATATTCCCTTCAACCTGGAGAGTTGGGACCCATGGAATGTGTGCCATGCATTATTGCTTTAAATGGTCTGCATTTGTTCACCCAATCTCACCAATCCTCTCAGTCCAAAGTGTCCAGCCTTATGCCACATCCAGCTGTCGTGGTAGATATGGTCATTCCAGGTTTCATCAGAGACCCTGAAGGAATTGTAAAGAATTTCCCAGTTTTTTTGTTTTGTTTTTGAAATTCCTTTTTATAGTGGGTTTGAGCTGATTCTCGCTGCCATGTTTATGCCATTCTAGACACACTTGATTCCCTTAGGGAGACATATCAATACATAGGTTTTAAGATTCTTACTAGTCAGATATATTCCTCTGCGGGAAATATGGGGTTTTGAGTCCCTTTCACTGAGGAAGGTGTAGGTCTTGTCTATTCCATAGTTGGTTTTTGGAACGGTACCTGTGCTTATATCAAACTCTGGTTTTATGCATCACCCCACCTCTCCTTCCCCCTTAAGCAGGCATAAGGGTGTTTTCTAAATGTGAGGCACTGTTCTCTTTCCTAACTCAGTTCAAGTGTAGCCATGTTTACAGGATCTTCATAAGTGATAACTTATGATAAGTTTCCTTTTCTCTGTGACTTATTTCACTTAGAATCATCGTACCTGAATCCACCCATTTTGCTGCTACTGGTGTTATGACATTGATTTCATGGCTGAGGGATATTCCATCGTACGTAAGTACCACAATTTTTTGAACCATTTTTATATTTCCTGGGATATTTAACGTGTACCCAAGTTGAGGTCCTTGTAAACAGTGCAGCCCAAAATTTTGGGGTGGCTCTGTCTTATTGATTTTCAGTTTTTCCCAGGTATATTCCCTAGACTGAAAGTGCCCTTGGCTCTGTAGCTCTGTTGTTTACTTGTTTTAGGGAACAAAATGCACTCATCCAGAGAGGCAGTTGGCAATTTACATCCCGTCCATCAGCATAACAAGGCTCCCTGTTCTCCAGGACCAGTCTTGCCTTTCTGGTTTTTACACATTTTGTGGATGTCCCTTTTGACCGGTGGGAAGTGATACTTCTTTGTAGTGGAGATTTGCATTGCCCGCTTGCTTGCTTGGCCAAAAAGGGCGTATGCGTTTTCTCCTGAATATATTCAGGAGAAAACGCATACGCCCTTTTTGGCCAAGTGCATCATTGTCGAAGTTGTGCCCCTCTTCCTGTGCTTTAAAGGCGATTCCAACGTACCTCTTGAAATCTGTTTCCTGCTATTCTGCCTCGCTTTCAAGTCTGCCTCGTTGCCTTTCCTCAACAGATTTTTGGACGATAGTTGTCC
The DNA here is from genome assembly GCF_949752795.1 of Hyperoodon ampullatus. Classification (NCBI taxonomy): domain Eukaryota; kingdom Metazoa; phylum Chordata; class Mammalia; order Artiodactyla; family Ziphiidae; genus Hyperoodon; species Hyperoodon ampullatus. The sequence continues at coordinate 960,201 of NW_027640838.1, read as the reverse complement.
TTTATTACTCGGCCAGTTTGTGAATTGCTGTGCCCCTGAGCTCCATTTTTCAACTCGTTTTTGCTGAGCTGACTGCAAGTTCAAAATTTTGGTTCAGGATCTATACTGATTCCCGGTGGGTGGCTGAGACTTCGGTTAATTCTTCTTCCTGCTGGGAAATTACAGTGATATGTGCCCGTCCAAATGCCTAACAGCTACTCTCTCATTGATTCTCCCTCTTTCCTTTCATCCTATGCCAAATTGGCAACCTGTACGAACCAGGAGGTTAAAGGGGCTGTCTCTCCAAGTTGGGAGGTTGATCGTAAAGGAGATGGAAAGTCAAACCAGAGCACCAGGAGAGGGACTATTCGTTGAGTTTTAGAAACCTTTCGTATTCACAGTGTGTCCGTTATCTAGGATTCCCGTACATGTTATATCTGTAGTAATATTCCCTTCAACCTGGAGAGTTGGGACCCATGGAATGTGTGCCATGCATTATTGCTTTAAAGGGTCTGCATTTGCTCACCCATTCTCACCAATCCTCTCAGTCCCAAGTGTCCAGCCTTATGCCACATCCAGCTGTCATTGTAGATAGGGTCATTTCAGGTTTCATCAGAGACCCTGAAGGAATTGTAAAGAATTTCCCAGTTTATTTGTTTTATTTTTGAAATTCCTTCTTATAGTGGGTTTGAGCTGATTCTCGCTGCCATATTTATCCCAGTCTAGACACACTTGATTCCCTTACGGAGACATATCACTACATAGGTTTTAAGATTCTTACTAGTCAGATATATTCCTCTGGGGGAAATATGGGGTTTTGAGTCCCTTTCACTGAGGAAGGTGTAGGTCTTGTCTATTCCATAGTTGGTTTTTGGAACGGTACCTGTGCTTATATCAAACTCTGGTTTTATGCATCACCCCACCTCTCCTTCCCCCTTAAGCAGGCATAAGAGTGTTTTCTAAATTTGAGACACTGTTCTCTTTCCTATCTCAGTTCAAGTGTAGCCATGTTTACAGGATCTTCATAAGTGATATCTTAAGATAAGTTTCTTTTTCTGTGTGACTTATTTCACTTAGAATCATCGTACCTGAATCCACCCATTTTGCTGCTACTGGTCTTATGACATTGATTTCATGGCTGAGGGATATTCCATCGTATGTAAGTACCACAATTTTTTGAACCATTTTTATATTTCCTGGGATATTTAAGGGGTACCCAAGTTGAGGTCCTTGTAAGCAGTGCAGCCCTAAATTTTGGGGTGGCTGTGTCTTTTTGATTTTCAGTTTTCCCAAGGTATATTCCCTAGACAGGAAGTGCCCTTGGCTCTGTAGCTCTGTTGTTTACTTGTTTTAGGGAACACAATGCACTCCTCCAGAGAGGCAGTTGGCAATTTACATCCCGCCCATCAGCATAACAAGGCTCCCTGTTCTCCAGGGCCTGTCTTGCCTTTCTGGTTTTTACACATTTTGTGGATGTCCCTTTTGACCGGTGGGAAGTGATACTTCTTTGTAGTGCAGATTTGCATTGCCCGCTTGCTTGCTTGGCCAAAAAGGGCGTATGCGTTTTCTCCTGAATATATTCAGGAGAAAACGCATACGCCCTTTTTGGCCAAGTGCATCATTGTCGAAGTTGTGCCCCTCTTCCTGTGCTTTAAAGGCGATTCCAAAGTACCTCTTGAAATCTGTTTCCTGCTATTCTGCCTCGCTTTCAAGTCCACCTCGTTGCCTTCCCTCAACAGATTTTTGGACGATAGTTGTCCTTTATTACTCGGCCAGTTTGTGAATTGCTGTGCCCCTGAGCTCCATTTTTCAACGCGTTTTTTGTGAGCTGAACGCAAGTCCAAAATTTTGGTTCAGGACCTATACTGGTTCCCGGTGGGTGGCTGAGACTTTGGTTAATTCTTCTTCCTGCCGGGAAATTACAGTGATATGTGCCCGTCCAAATGCCTAACAGCTACTCTCTCATTGGTTCTCCCTCTTCCCTTTCATCCTCTGCCAAATTGGCAACCTGTGCGAACCAGGAGGTTAAAGGGGCTGTCTCTCCAAGTTGGGAGGTTGATAGTAAAGCAGATGGAAAGTCAAACCGGAGCACCAGGAGAGGGACTATTCGTTGAGTTTTAGAAACCTTTCGTATTCACAGTGTGTCCGTTCTCTAGGTTTCCCGTACATGTTATAACTGTAGTAATATTCCCTTCAACCTGGAGAGTTGGGACCCATGGAATGTGTGCCATGCATTATTGCTTTAAAGGGTCTGCATTTGCTCACCCAATCTCACCAATCCTCTCAGTCCCAAGTGTCCAGCCTTATGCCACATCCAGCTGTCGTTGTAGATAGGGTCATTCCAGGTTTCATCAGAGACCCTGAAGGAAATGTAAAGAATTTCCCAGTTTTTTGGTTTTGTTTTTGAAATTCCTTTTTATAGTGGGTTTGAGCTGATTCTCGCTGCCATGTTTATGCCAGTCTAGACACATTTGATTCCCTTATGGAGACATATCAATACATAGGTTTTAAGATTCTTACTAGTCAGATATATTCCTCTGCGGGAAATATGGGGTTTTGAGTCCCTTTCACTGAGGAAGGTGCAGGTCTTGTCTATTCCATAGTTGGTTTTTGGAACGGTACCTCTGCTTATATCAAACTCTGGTTTTATGCATCACCCCACCTCTCCTTCCCCCTTAAGCAGGCATAAGAGTGCTTTCTAAATGTGAGACACTGATCTCTTTCCTAACTCAGTTCAAGTGTAGCCATGTTTACAGGATCTTCATAAGTGATATCTTATGATAAGTTTCTTTTTCTCTGTGACTTATTTCACTTAGAATCATCGTACCTGAATCCACCCCTTTTGCTGCTACTGGTCTTATGACATTGATTTCATGGCTGAGGGATAATCCATCGTACGTAAGTACCACAATTTTTTGAACCATTTTTATATTTCCTGGGATATTTAAGGTGTACCCAAGTTGAGGTCCTTGTAAGCAGTGCAGCCCAAAATTTTGGAGTGGCTCTGTCTTATTGATTTTCGGTTTTCCCAGGTATATTCCCTAGACTGGAAGTGCCCTTGGCTCTGTAACTCTGTTGTTTACTTGTTTTAGGGAACACAATGCACTCCTCCAGAGAGGCAGTTGGCAATTTACATCCCGCCCATCAGCATAACAAGGCTCCCTGTTCTCCAGGGCCTGTCTTGCCTTTCTGGTTTTTACACATTTTGTGGATGTCCCTTTTGACCGGTGGGAAGTGATACTTCTTTGTAGTGCAGATTTGCATTGCCCGCTTGCTTGCTTGGCCAAAAAGGGCGTATGCGTTTTCTCCTGAATATATTCAGGAGAAAACGCATACGCCGTTTTTGGCCCAGTGCATCATTGTCTTAGTTGTGCCCCTCTTCCTGTGCTTTAAAGGCGATTCCAACGTACCTCTTGAAATCTGTTTCCTTCTATTCTGCCTCGCTTTTGAGTCCGCCTCGTTGCCTTCCCTCAACAGATTTTTGGACGATAGTTGTCCTTTATTACTCGGCCAGTTTGTGAATTGCTGTGCCCCTGAGCTCCATTTTTCAACTCGTTTTTGGTGAGCTGACCGCAAGTCCAAAATTTTGGTTCAGGACATATGCTGGTTCCCGGTGCAGGGCTGAGACTTTGGTTAATTCTTCTTCCTGCCGGGAAGTTAGAGTGATATGTGCCCGTCCAAATGCCTAACAGCTACTCTCTCATTGGTTCTCCCTCTTCCCTTTCATCCTCTGCCAAATTGGAAGCCTGTGCGAACCAGGAGGTTAAAGGGGCTGTCTCTCCAAGTTGGGAGATTGATAGTAAAGCAGATGGAAAGTCAAACCGGAGCACCATGGGAGGATCTATTCGTTGAGTTTTAGAAACCTTTCGTATTCACAGTGTGTCTGTTCTCTAGGTTTCCCGTACATGTTATAACTGTAGTAATATTCCCTTCAACCTGGAGAGTTGGGACCCATGGAATGGGTGCCAGGCATTATTGCTTTAAAGGGTCTTCATTTGCTCACCCAAACTCACCAATCCTCTCAGTCCCAAGTGTCCAGCCTTATGCCACATCCAGCTGTCGTTGTAGATAGGGTCATTCCATGTTTCATCAGAGACCCTGAAGGAATTGTAAAGAATTTCCCAGTTTTTTTGTTTTGTTTTAAAATTCCTTTTTATAGTGGGTTTGAGCTGATTCTCGCTGCCATGTTTATGCCAGTCTAGACACACTTGATTCCCTTACGGAGACATATCAATACATAGGTTTTAAAATTCTTACTAGTCAGGTATATTCCTCTGCGGGAAATATGGGGTTTTGAGTCCCTTTCACTGAGGAAGGTGTAGGTCTTGTCTATTCCATAGTTGGTTTTTGGAACGGTACCTGTGCTTATATCAAACTCTGGTTTTATGCATCACCCCACCTCTCCTTCCCCCTTAAGCAGGCATAAGAGTGTTTTCTAAATGTGAGACACTGCTCTCTTTTCTAACTCAGTTGAAGTGTAGCCATGTTTACAGGATCTTCATAAGTGATATCTTATGATAAGTTTCTTTTTCTGTGTGACTTATTTCACTTAGAATCATCGTACCTGAATCCACCCATTTTGCTGCTACTGGTCTTATGACATTGATTTCATGGCTGAGGGATATTCCATCGTACGTAACTACCACAATTTTTTGAACCATTTTTATATTTCCCGTGATATTTAAGGCGTACCCAAGTTGAGGTCCTTGTAAGCAGTGCAGCCCTAAATTTTGGGGTGGCTCTGTCTTATTGATTTTCAGTTTTCCCAAGGTATATTCCCTAGACTGGAAGTGCCCTTGGCTCTGTAGCTCTGTTCTTTACTTGTTTTAGAGAACACAATGCACTCCTCCAGAGGGGCAGTTGGCAATTTACATCCCGCCCATCAGCATAACAAGGCTCCCTGTTCTCCAGGGCCTGTCTTGCCTTTTTGATTTTTACAAATTTTGTGGATGTCCCTTTTGACCGGTGGGAAGTGATACTTCTTTGTAGTGCAGATTTGCATTGCCCGATTGCTTGCTTGGCCAAAAAGGGCGTATGCGTTTTCTCCTGAATATATTCAGGAGAAAACACATACGCCCATTTTGGCCAAGTGCATCATTATCGAAGTTGTGCCCCTCTTCCTGTGCTTTAAAGGCAATTCCAACGTACCTCTTGAAATCTGTTTCTGGCTATTCTGCCTCGCTTTCAAGTCCGCCTCGTTTCCTACCCTCAACAGATTTTTGGACGATAGTTGTCATTTATTACTCGGCCAGTTTGTGAATTGCTGTGCCCCTGAGCTCCATTTTTCAACTCGTTTTTTGTGAGCTGACTGCAAGTCCAAAATTTTGGTTCAGGACCTATACTGGTTCCCGGTGGTTGGCTGAGACTTTGGTTAATTCTTCTTCCTGCCGGGAAATTACAGTGATATGTGCGCGTGCAAACGCCTAACAGCTACTCTCTCATTGGTTCTCCCTCTTCCCTTTCATCCTCTGCCAAATTGGCAACCTGTGGAAACCAGGTGGTTAAAGGGGTGGTCTCTCCAAGTTGGGAGGTTATAGTAAAGCAGATGGAAAGTCAAACCAGAGCACCAGGAGAGGGACTATTCGTTGAGTTTTAGAAACCTTTCATATTCACAGTGTGTACGTTTTCTAGGTTTCCAGTACATGTTATAGCTGTAGTAATATTCCCTTCAACTTGGAGAGTTGGGACCCATGGAATGGGTGCCAGGCATTTGTGCTTTAAAGGGTCTGCATTTGCTCACCCAATCTCACCAATCTTCTCAGTGTCAAATATCCCTCCTTATGCCACATCCAGCTGTCATTGTAGATAGGGTCATTCCAGGTTTCATCGGAGACCCCGAAGGAATTGTAAAGAATTACGCAGTATTTTCGTTTTGTTTTTGAAATTCCTTTTTATAATGGGTTTGAGCTGATTCTCGCTGCCATGTTTATGCCAGTCTAGACACACTTGATTCCCTTACGGAGACATATCAATACATAGGTTTTAAGATTCTTACTAGTCAGATATATTCCTCTGCGGGAAATATGGGATTCTGATTCCCTTTCACTGAGGAAGGTGTAGGTCTTGTCTATTCCATAGTTGGTTTTTGGAACGGTACCTGTGCTTATATCAAACTCTGGTTTTATGCATCACCCCACCTCTCCGTCCCACTTAAGCAGGCATAAGAGTGTTTTCTAAATGTGAGACACTGTTCTCTTTCCTAACTCAGTTCAAGTGTAGCCATGTTTACAGGATCTTCATAAGTGATATTTTATGATAAGTTTCTTTTCCTGTGTGACTTATTTCACTTAGAATCATCGTACATGAATCCACCCATTTTGCTGCTACTGGTCTTATGACATTGATTTCATGGCTGAGGGATATTCCATCATACGTAAGTACCACAATTTTTTGAACCATTTTTATATTTCCTGGGATATTTAAGGTGTACCCAAGTTGAGGTCCTTGTAAGCAGTGCAGCCTTAAATTTTGGGGTGGCTCTGTCTTATTGATTTTCAGTTTTCCCAAGGTATATTCCCTAGACTGGAAGTGCCCTTGGCTCTGTAGCTCTGTTGTTTACTTGTTTTCGGGAAAACAATGCACTCCACCAGAGAGGCATTTGGCAATTTACATCCCGCCCATCAGCATAACAAGGCTCCCGGTTCTCCAGGGCCTGTCTTCCCTTTCTGGTTTTTACACATTTTGTGGATGTCCCTTTTGACCGGTGGGAAGTGATACTTCTTTGTAGTGCAGATTTCCATTGACCGCTTGCTTGCTTGGCCAAAAATAGAGTATGCGTTTTCTCCTGAATATATTCAGGAGAAAACGCATACACCCTTTTTGGCCAAGTGCATCATTGTCGAAGTTGTGCCCCTCTTCCTGTGCTTTAAAGGCGATTCCAACGTACCTCTTGAAATCTGTTTCCTGCTATTCTGCCTCGCTTTCAAGTCCGCCTCGTTGCCTTCCCTCAACAGATTTTTGGACAATTGTTGTCCTTTATTACTCGGCCAGTTTGTGAATTGCTGTGCCCCTGAGCTCCATTTTTCAACTCGTTTTTGGTGAGCTGACCGCAAGTCCAAAATTTTGGTTCAGGATCTATACTGGTTCCCGGTGGGTGGCTGAGACTTTGGTTAATTCTTCTTCCTGCCTGGAAATTACAGTGATATGTGCCCGTCCAAATGCCTAACAGCTACTCTCTCATTGGTTCTCCCTCTTCCCTTTCATCCTCTGCCAAATTGGCAACCTGTGCGAACCAAGAGGTTAAAGGGGCTGTCTCTCCAGTTGGGAGCTTGATAGTAAAGCAGATGGAAAGTCAAACCGGAGCACCAGGAGAGGGACTATTCGTTGAGTTTTAGAAACCTTTCGTATTCACAGTGTGTCCGTTCTCTAGGTTTCCCGCACATGTTATAGCTGTAGTTATATTCCCTTCAACCTGGAGAGTTCGGACCCATGGAATGGGTGCCATGCATTATTGCTTTAAAGGGTCTGCATTTGCTCACCCAATCTCACCAATCTTCTCAGTCCCAAGTGTCCCTCCTTATGCCACATCCAGCTGTAGTTGTAGATAGGGTCATTCCAGCTTTCATCAGAGACCCTGAAGGAATTGTAAAGAATTTCCCAGTTTTTTGTTTTGTTTTTGAAATTCCTTTTTATAGTGGGTTTGAGCTGATTCTCGCTGCCATGTTTATGCCAGTCTAGACACACTTGATTCCCTTACAGAGACATATCAATAAATAGGTTTTAAGATTCTTACTAGTCAGATATATTCCTCTGCGGGAAATATGGGGTTTTGAGTCCCTTTCACTAAGGACGGTGTAGGTCTTGTCTATTCCATAGTTGGTTTTTGGAACGGTACCTGAGCTTATATCAAACTCTGGTTTTATGCATCACCCCACCTCTCCTTCCCCCTTAAGCAGGCATAAGAGTGTTTTCTAAATGTGAGACACTGCTCTCTTTTCTAACTCAGTTGAAGTGTAGCCATGTTTACAGGATCTTCATAAGTGATATCTTATGATAAGTTTCTTTTTCTGTGTGACTTATTTCACTTAGAATCATCGTACCTGAATCCACCCATTTTGCTGCTACTGGTCTTATGACATTGATTTCATGGCTGAGGGATATTCCATCGTACGTAACTACCACAATTTTTTGAACCATTTTTATATTTCCCGTGATATTTAAGGCGTACCCAAGTTGAGGTCCTTGTAAGCAGTGCAGCCCTAAATTTTGGGGTGGCTCTGTCTTATTGATTTTCAGTTTTCCCAAGGTATATTCCCTAGACTGGAAGTGCCCTTGGCTCTGTACCTCTGTTCTTTACTTGTTTTAGAGAACACAATGCACTCCTCCAGAGGGGCAGTTGGCAACTTACATCCCGCCCATCAGCATAACAAGGCTCCCTGTTCTCCAGGGCCTGTCTTGCCTTTTTGATTTTTACAAATTTTGTGGATGTCCCTTTTGACCGGTGGGAAGTGATACTTCTTTGTAGTGCAGATTTGCATTGCCCGATTGCTTGCTTGGCCAAAAAGGGCGTATGCGTTTTCTCTTGAATATATTCAGGAGAAAACACATACGCCCTTTTTGGCCAAGTGCATCATTATCGAAGTTGTGCCCCTCTTCCTGTGCTTTAAAGGCAATTCCAACGTACCTCTTGAAATCTGTTTCTGGCTATTCTGCCTCGCTTTCAAGTCCGCCTCGTTTCCTACCCTCAACAGATTTTTGGACGATAGTTGTCCTTTATTACTCGGCCAGTTTGTGAATTGCTGTGCCCCTGAGCTCCATTTTTCAACTCGTTTTTTGTGAGCTGACTGCAAGTCCAAAATTTTGGTTCAGGACCTATACTGGTTCCCGGTGGTTGGCTGAGACTTTGGTTAATTCTTCTTCCTGCCGGGAAATTACAGTGATATGTGCCCGTGCAAACGCCTAACAGCTACTCTCTCATTGGTTCTCCCTCTTCCCTTTAATCCTCTGCCAAATTGGCAACCTGTGGAAACCAGGTGGTTAAAGGGGTGGTCTCTCCAAGTTGGGAGGTTATAGTAAAGCAGATGGAAAGTCAAACCGGGGCTCCAGGAGAGGGACTATTCGTTGAGTTTTAGAAACCTTTCATATTCACAGTGTGTAATATTCCCTTCAACTTGGAGAGTTGGGACCCATGGAATGGGTGCCAGGCATTTGTGCTTTAAAGGGTCTGCATTTGCTCACCCAATCTCACCAATCTTCTCAGTGTCAAATATCCCTCCTTATGCCACATCCAGCTGTCATTGTACATAGGGTCATTCCAGGTTTCATCAGAGACCCCGAAGGAATTGTAAAGAATTTCGCAGTATTTTCGTTTTGTTTTTGAAATTCCTTTTTATAATGGGTTTGAGCTGATTCTCGCTGCCATGTTTATGCCAGTCTAGACACACTTGATTCCCTTACGGAGACATATCAATACATAGGTTTTAAGATTCTTACTAGTCAGATATATTCCTCTGCGGGAAATATGGGATTCTGATTCCCTTTCACTGAGGAAGGTGTAGGTCTTGTCTATTCCATAGTTGGTTTTTGGAACGGTACCTGTGCTTATATCAAACTCTGGTTTTATGCATCACCCCACCTCTCCGTCCCACTTAAGCAGGCATAAGAGTGTTTTCTAAATGTGAGACACTGTTCTCTTTCCTAACTCAGTTCAAGTGTAGCCATGTTTACAGGATCTTCATAAGTGATATTTTATGATAAGTTTCTTTTCCTGTGTGACTTATTTCACTTAGAATCATCGTACATGAATCCACCCATTTTGCTGCTACTGGTCTTATGACATTGATTTCATGGCTGAGGGATATACCATCATACGTAAGTACCACAATTTTTTGAACCATTTTTATATTTCCTGGGATATTTAAGGTGTACCCAAGTTGAGGTCCTTGTGAGCAGTGCAGCCTTAAATTTTGGGGTGGCTCTGTCTTATTGATTTTCAGTTTTCCCAAGGTATATTCCCTAGACTGGAAGTGCCCTTGGCTCTGTAGCTCTGTTGTTTACTTGTTTTAGGGAAAGCAATGCACTCCACCAGAGAGGCATTTGGCAATTTACATCCCGCCCATCAGCATAACAAGGCTCCCGGTTCTCCAGGGCCTGTCTTGCCTTTCTGGTATTTACACATTTTGTGGATGTCCCTTTTGACCGGTGGGAAGTGATACTTCTTTGTAGTGCAGATTTCCATTGCCCGCTTGCTTGCTTGGCCAAAAATAGAGTATGCGTTTTCTCCTGAATATATTCAGGAGAAAACGCATACGCCATTTTTGGCCAAGTGCATCATTGTCGAAGTTGTGCCCCTCTTCCTGTGCTTTAAAGGCGATTCCAACGTACCTCTTGAAATCTGTTTCCTGCTATTCTGCCTCGCTTTCAAGTCCGCCTCGTTGCCTTCCCTCAACAGATTTTTGGACGATTGTTGTCCTTTATTACTCGGCCAGTTTGGGAATTGCTGTGCCCCTGAGCTCCATTTTTCAACTCGTTTTTGGTGAGCTGACCGCAAGTCCAAAATTTTGATTCAGCACCTATACTGGTTCCCAGTGGGTGGCTGAGACTTTGGTTAATTCTTCTTCCTCCCGGGAAATTAGAGTGATATGTGCCCGTCCAAATGCCTAACAGCTACTCTCTCATTGGTTCTCCCTCTTCCCTTTCATCCTCTGCCAAATTGGCAACCTGTGTGAACCAGGAGGTAAAAGGGGCTGTCTCTCCAAGTTGGGAGGTTGATAGTAAAGCAGATGGAAAGTCAAACCGGAGCACCAGGAGAGGGACTATTCGTTTAGTTTTAGAAACCTTTCGTATTCACAATGTGTCCGTTCTCTAGGTTTCCCATACATGTTATAGCTGTAGTAATCTTCCCTTCAACCTGAAGAGTTGGGACCAACGGAATGGGTGCCAGGCATTTGTGCTTTAAAGGGTCTGCATTTGCTCACCCAATCTCACCAATCCTCTCAGTCCCAAGTGTCCAGCCTTCTGCCACATCCAGCTGTCATTGTAGATAGGGTCATTCCAAGTTTCATCAGAGACGCTGAAGGAATTGTAAAGAATGTCCAAGTTTTTTTGTTTTGTTTTTGAAATTACTTTTTATAGTGGGTTTGAGCTGATTCTCGCTGCCATGTTTATGCCAGTCTAGACACACTTGATTCCCTTACGGAGACATATCAATACATAGGTTTTAAGATTCTTACTAGTCAGATATATTCCTCTGCGGGAAATATGGGGTTTTGAGTCCCTTTCACTGAGGAAGGTGTAGGTCTTGTCTATTCCATAGTTGGTTTTTGGAACCGTACCTGTGCTTATATCAAACTCTGGTTTTATGCATCACCCCACCTCTCCTTCCGCCTTAAGCAGGCATAAGAGTGTTTTCTAAATGTGAGACACTGTTCTCTTTCCTAACTCATTTCATGTGTAGCCATGTTTACAGGATCTTCATAAGTGATATGTTATGATAAGTTTCTTTTTCTGTGTGACTTATTTCACTGAGAATCATCGTACCTGAATCCAACCATTTTGCTGCTACTGGTGTTATGACATTGATTTCATGGCTGAGGGATATTCCATCGTATGTACGTACCACAATTTTTTGAACCATTTATATATTTCCTGGGATATTTAAGGTGTACCCAAGTTGAGGTCCTTGTAAGCAGTGCAGCCCTAAATTTTGGGGTGTCTCTGTCTTATTGATTTTCAGTTTTCCCAAGGTATATTCCTTAGACTGGAAGTGCCCTTGGCTCTGTAGCTCTGTTGTTTACTTGTTTTAGGGAACACAATGCACTCCTCCAGAGAGGCAGTTGGCAATTTACATCCCGCCCATCAGCATAACAAGGCTCCCTGTTCTCCAGGGCCTGTCTTGCCTTTCTGGTTTTTACACATTTTGTGGATGTCCCTTTTGACCGGTGGGAAGTGATACTTCTTTGTAGTGCAGATTTGCATTGCCCGCTTGCTTGCTTGGCCAAAAAGGGCGTATGCGTTTTCTCCTGAATATATTCAGGAGAAAACGCATACGCCCTTTTTGGCCAAGTGCATCATTGTCGAAATTGTGCCCCTCTTCCTAGCTTTAAAGGCGATTCCAACGTACCTCTTGAAATCTGTTTCCTGCTATTCTGCCTCGCTTTCATGTCCACCTCGTTGCCTTCCCTCAACGGATTTTTGGACCATAGTTTTCCTTTAATACTCAGCCAGTTTTTGAATTGCTGTGCCCCTGAGCTCCATTTTTCAACTCGTTTTTGGTGAGCTGACCGCATGTCCAAAATTTTGGTTCAGGACCTATACTGGTTCCCGGTGGGTGGCTGAGACTTTGGTTAATTCTTCTTCCTGCCGGGAAATTACAGTGATATGTGCCCATCCAAATGCCTAACAGCTACTCTCTCATTGGTTCTCCCTCTTCCCTTTCATCCTCTGCCAAATTGGCAACCTGTGGGAACCAGGAGGTTAAAGGGGCTGTCTCTCAAAGTTGGGAGGTTGATAGTAAAGCAGATGTAAAGTCAAACCGGAGCACCAGGAGAGGGACTATTCGTTGAGTTTTAGAAACCTTTCGTGTTCACAGTGTGTCCGTTCTCTAGGTTTCCCGTACATGTTATAACTGTATTAATATTTCCTTCAACATGGAGAGTTGGGACCCATGGAATGGGTGCCAGGCATTTGTGCTTTAAAGGGTCTGCATTTGCTCACCCAATCTCACCAATCCTCTCAGTCCCATGTGTCCAGCCTTATGCCACATCCAGCTGTCGTTGTAGATAGGGTCATTCCAGGTTTCATCAGAGACCCTTAAGGAATTGTAAAGAATTTCCCAGTTTTTTGTTTTGTTTTTCAAATTCCTTTTTATAGTGGGTTTGAGCTGATTCTCGCTGCCATGTTTATGCCAGTCGAGACACACTTGATTCCCTTACGGAGACATATCAATACATAGGTTTTAAGATTCTTACTAGTCAGATATATTCCTCTTCGGGTAATATGGGGTTTTGAGTCCCTTTCACTGAGGAAGGTGTAGGTCTTGTCTATTCCATAGTTGGTTTTTGGAACGGTACCAGTGCTTATATCAAACTCTGGTTTTATGCATCACCCCACCTCTCCTGCCCCCTTAAGCAGGCATAAGAGTGTTTTCTAAATGTGAGACACTGTTCTCTTTCCTAACTCAGTTCAAGTGTAGCCATGTTTACAGGATCTTCATAAGTGATATCTTATGATAAGTTTCTTTTTCTGTGTGACTTATTTCACTTAGAATCATCGTACCTGAATCCACCCATTTTGCTGCTACTGGTCTTATGACATTGATTTCATGGCTGAGGGATATTCCATCGTACGTAAGTACCACAATTTTTTGAACCATTTTTATATTTCCTGGGATATTTAAGGTGTACCCAAGTTGAGGTCCTTGTAAGCAGTGCAGCCCTAAATTTTGGTGTGGCTCTGTCTTATTGATTTTCAGTTTTCCCAAGGAATATTCGCTAGACTGGAAGTGCCCTTGGCTCTGATGCTCTGTTCTTTACTTGTTTTAGGGAACACAATGCACTCCTCCAGAGAGGCAGTTGGCAATTTACATCCCGCCCATCCGCATAACAAGGCTCCCTGTTCTCCAGGGCCTGTCTTGCCTTTCTGGTTTTTACACATTTTGTGGATGTCCCTTTTGACCGGTGGGAAGTTATACTTCTTTGTAGTGCAGATTCGCATTGCCCGCTTGCTTGCTTGGCCGAAAAGGGCATATGCGTTTTCTCCTGTATATATTCAGGAGAAAACGCATACGCCCTCTTTGGCCAAGTGCATCATTGTCGAAGTTGTGCCCCTCTTCCTGTGCTTTAAAGGCGATTCCAACGTACCTCTTGAAATCTGTTTCCTGCTATTCTGCATCGCTTTCAAGTCCGCTTCGTTGCCTTCCCTCACAGATTTTTGGACGATAGTTGTCCTTTATTACTCGGCCAGTTTGTGAATGGCTGTGCCCCTGAGCTCCATTTTTCAACTCGTTTTTGGTGAGCTGACCGCAAGTCCAAAATTTTGGTTCAGGACCTATGCTGGTTCCCGGTGGGGGGCTGAGACTTTGGTTAATTCTCCTTACTGCCGGGAAATTACAGTGATATGTGCCCGTCCAAATGCCTAACAGCTACTCTCTCATTGGTTCTCCGTATTCCCTTTCATCCTCTGCCAAATTGGCAACCTGTGTGAACCAGGAGGTTAAAGGGTCTGTCTCTCCAAGTTGGGAGGTTGATAGTAAAGCAGATTGAAAGTCAAACCGGAGCACCTGGAGAGGGACTATTCGTTGAGTTTTAGAAACCTTTCGTATTCACAGTGTGTCCGTTCTCTAGGTTTCCCATACATGTTATAACTGTAGTAATATTCCCTTCAACCTGGAGAGTTGGGACCCATGGATTGGGTACCATGCATTATTGCTTTAAAGTGTCTGCATTTGCTCACCCAATGTCACCAATCCTCTCAGTCCCAAGAGTCCAGCCTTATGCCACATTCAGCTGTCGTTGTAGATAGGGTCATTCCAGGTTTCATCAGAGACCCTGAAGGAATTTTAAAGAGTTTCCCATTTTTCTGTTTTGTTTTTGAAATTCCTTTTTATAGTGGGTTTGAGCTGATTCTCGCTGCCATTTTTATGCCAGTCTAGACACACTTGATTCCCTTACGGAGACATATCAATACATAGGTTTTAAGATTCTTACGAGTCAGATATATTCCTCTGCGGGAAATATGGGGTTTTGAGTCCCTTTCACTGAGGAAGGTGTAGGTCTTGTCTATTCCATAGTTGGTTTTTGGAACGGTACATGTGCTTATATCAAACTCTGGTTTTATGCATCACCCCACCTCTCCTTCCCCCTTAAGCAGGCATAAGAGTGTTTTCTAAATGTGAGACACTGTCCTCTTTCCTAACTCAGTTCAAGTGTAGCCATGTTTACAGGATCTTCATAAGTGATATCTTATGATAAGTTTCTTTTTCTGTGTGACTTATTTCACTTAGAATCATCGTACCTGAATCCACCCATTTTGCTGCTACTGGTCTTATGACATTGATTTCATGGCTGAGGGATATTCCATCGTACGTAAGTACCACAATTTTTTGAACCATGTTTATATTTTCTGGGATACTTAAGGTGTATCCAAGTTGAGGTCCTTGTATGCAGTGCAGCCCTAAATTTTGGGGTGGCTCTGTCTTATTGATTTTCAGTTTTCCCAAGGTATATTCCCTAGACTGGTAGTGCCCTTGGCTCTGTAGCTCTGTTCTTTACTTGTTTTAGGGAACAGAATGCACTCCTCCAGAGAGGCAGTTGGCAATTTACATCCCGCCCATCAGCATAACAAGGCTCCCTGTTCTCCAGGGCCTGTCTTGCCTTTCTTGTTCTTACACATTTTGTGGATGTCCCTTTTGACCGGTGGGAAGTGATACTTCTTTGTAGTGCAGATTTGCATTGCCCGCTTGCTTGCTTGGCCAAAAAGGGCGTATGCGTTTTCTCCTTAATATATTCAGGAGAAAACGCATACGCCCTTTTTGGCCAAGTGCATCATTGTCAAAGTTGTGCCCCTCTTCCTGTGCTTTAAATGCGATTCCAACGTACCTCTTGTAATCTGTTCCCTGCTATGCTGCCTCGCTTTCAAGTCCGCCTCGTTGCCTTCCCTCAACAGATTTTTGGAAGATAGTTGTCCTTTATTACTCGGCCAGGTTGTGAATTGCTGTGCCCCTGAGCTCCATTTTTCAACTCGTTTTTGGTGAGCTGACCGCAAGTCCAAAATTTTGGTTCAGGACCTATACTGGTTCCCGGTGGGTGGCTGAGAATTTGGTTAATTCTTCTTCCTGCCGGGAAATTACAGTGATATGTGCCCGTCCAAATGCCTAACAGCTACTCTCTCATTGGTTCTCCCTCTTCCCTTTCATCCTCTGCCAAATTGGCAACCTGTGCGAACCAAGAGGTTAAAGGGGCTGTCTCTCCAAGTTGGGAGGTTGATAGTAAAGCAGACGGAAAGTCAAACCGGAGCACCAGGAGAGGGACTATTCGTTGAGTTTTAGAAACCTTTCGTATTCACAGTGTGTCCGTTCTCTAAGTTTCCTGCACATGTTATGGCTGTAGTAATATTCCCTTCAACCTGGAGAGTTCGGACCCATGGAATGGGTGCCATGCATTATTGATTTAAAGGGTCTGCATTTGCTCACCCAATCTCACCAATCGTCTCAGTCCCAAGTGTCCCTCCTTATGCCACATCCAGCTGTCGTTGTAGATAGGGTCATTCCAGCTTTCATCAGAGACCCTGAAGGAATTGTAAAGAATTACCCAGTTTTTTTGTTTTGTTTTTGAAATTCCTTTTTATAGTGGGTTTGAGCTGATTCTCGCTGCCATGTTTATGCCAGTCTAGACACACTTGATTTCCTTACGGAGACATATCAATACATAGGTTTTAAGATTCTTACTAGTCAGATATTTTCCTCTGCGGGAAATATGGGATTTTGAGTCCCTTTCGCTGAGGACGGTGTAGGTCTTGTCTATTCCATAGTTGGTTTTTGGAGCGGTACCTGTGCTTATATCAAACTCTGGTTTTATGCATCACCCCACCTCTCCTTCCCCCTTAAGCAGGTATAAGTGTGTTTTCTAAATGTGAGACACTGTTCTCTTTCCTAACTCAGTTCAAGTGTAGCCATGTTTACAGGATCTTCATAAGTGATAACTTATGATAAGTTTCTTTTTCTGTGTGACTTATTTCACTTAGAATCATCGTACCTGAATCCACCCATTTTGCTGCTACTGGTCTTATGACATTGATTTCCTGGCTGAGGGATATTCCATCGTACGTAAGTACCACAATTTCTTGAACCATGTTTATATTTTCTGGGATACTTAAGGTGTATCCAAGTTGAGGTCCTTGTATGCAGTGCAGCCCTAAATTTTGGGGTGGCTCTGTCTTATTGATTTTCAGTTTTCCCAAGGTATATTCCCTAGACTGGTAGTGCCCTTGGCTCTGTAGCTCTGTTCTTTACTTGTTTTAGGGAACAGAATGCACTCCTCCAGAGAGGCAGTTGGCAATATACATCCCGCCCATCAGCATAACAAGGCTCCCTGTTCTCCAGGGCCTGTCTTGCCTTTCTTGTTCTTACACATTTTGTGGATGTCCCTTTTGACCGGTGGGAAGTGATACTTCTTTGTAGTGCAGATTTGCATTGCCCGCTTGCTTGCTTGGCCAAAAAGGGCGTATGCGTTTTCTCCTTAATATATTCAGGAGAAAATGCATACGCCCTTTTTGGCCAAGTGCATCATTGTCGAAGTTGTGCCCCTCTTCCTGTGCTTTAAAGGTGATTCCAACGTACCTCTTGTAATCTGTTTCCTGCTATGCTGCCTCGCTTTGAAGTCCGCCTCGTTGCCTTCCTTCAACAGATTTTTGGAAGATAGTTGTCCTTTATTACTCGGCCAGGTTGTGAATTGCTGTGCCAATGAGCTCCATTTTTCAACTCGTTTTTGGTGAGCTGACCGCAAGTCCAAAATTTTGGTTCAGGACCTATACTGGTTCCCGGTGGGTGGCTGAGAATTTGGTTAATTCTTCTTCCTGCCGGGAAATTACAGTGATATGTGCCCGTCCAAATGCCTAACAGCTACTCTCTCATTGGTTCTCCCTCTTCCCTTTCATCCTCTGCCAAATTGGCAACCTGTGCGAACCAAGAGGTTAAAGGGGCTGTCTCTCCAAGTTGGGAGGTTGATAGTAAAGCAGACGGAAAGTCAAACCGGAGCACCAGGAGAGGGACTATTCGTTGAGTTTTAGAAACCTTTCGTATTCACAGTGTGTCCGTTCTCTAGGTTTCCCGCACATGTTATAGCTGTAGTAATATTCCCTTCAACCTGGAGAGTTCGGACCCATGGAAAGGGTGCCATGCATTATTGATTTAAAGGGTCTGCATTTGCTCACCCAATCTCACCAATCGTCTCAGTCCCAAGTGTCCCTCCTTATGCCACATCCAGCTCTCATTGTAGATAGGGTCATTCCAGCTTTCATCAGAGACCCTGAAGGAATTGTAAAGAATTTCCCAGTTTTTTTGTTTTGTTTTTGAAATTCCTTTTTATAGTGGGTTTGAGCTGATTCTCGCTGCCATGTTTATGCCAGTCTAGACACACTTGATTCCCTTACGGAGACATATCAATACATAGGTTTTAAGATTCTTACTAGTCAGATATTTTCCTCTGCGGGAAATATGGGGTTTTGAGTCCCTTTCACTGAGGAAGGTATAGGTCTCGTCTATTCCATAGTTGGTTTTTGGAGCGGTACCTGTGCTTATATCAAACTCTGGTTTTATGCATCACACCACCTCTCCTTCCCCCTTAAGCAGGCATAAGAGTGTTTTCTAAATGTGAGACTCTGTTCTCTATCCTAACTCAGTTCAAGTGTAGCCATGTTTACAGGATCTTCATAAGTGATATCTTATGATAAGTTTCTTTTTCTGTGTGACTTATTTCACTTAGAATCATCGTACCTGAATCCACCCATTTTGCAGCTACTGGTCTTATGACATTGATTTCCTGGCTGAGGGATATTCCATCGTACGTAAGTACCACAATTTTTTGAACCATTTTTGTATTTCCTTGGATACTTAAGGTGTACCCAAGTTGAGGTCCTTGTAAGCAGTGCAGCCCTAAATTTTGGGGTGGCTCTGTCTTATTGATTTTCAGTTTTCCCAAGGTATATTCCCTAGACTGGTAGTGCCCTTGGCTCTGTAGCTCTGTTCTTTACTTGTTTTAGGGAACAGAATGCACTCCTCCAGAGAGGCAGTTGGCAATTTACATCCCGCCCATCAGCATAACAAGGCTCCCTGTTCTCCAGGGCCTGTCTTGCCTTTCTTCTTCTTACACATTTTGTGGATGTCCCTTTTGACCGGTGGGCAGTGATACTTCTTTGTAGTGCAGATTTGCATTGCCCGCTTGCTTGCTTGGCCAAAAAGGGCGTATGCGTTTTCTCCTGAATATATTCAGGAGAAAACGCATACGCCCTTTTTGGCCAAGTGCATCATTGTCGAAGTTGTGCCCCTCTTCCTGTGCTTTAAAGGTGATTCCAACGTACCTCTTGTAATCTGTTTCCTGCTATGCTGCCTCGCTTTCAAGTCCGCCTCGTTGCCTTCCCTCATCAGATTTTTGGACGATAGTTGTCCTTTATTACTCGGCCAGTTTGTGAATTGCTGTGCCCCTGAGCTCCATTTTTCAACTCGTTTTTGGAGAGCTGACCGCAAGTCCAAAATTTTGGTTCAGGACCTATACTGGTTCCCGGTGGGGGGCTGAGAATTTGGTTAATTCTTCTTCCTGCCGGGAAATTACAGTGATATGTGCCCGTCCAAATGCCTAACAGCTACTCTCTCATTGGTTCTCCCTCTTCCCTTTCATCCTCTGCCAAATTGGCAACCTGTGCGAACCAAGAGGTTAAAGGGGCTGTCTCTCCAAGTTGGGAGGTTGATAGTAAAGCAGACGGAAAGTCAAACCGGAGCACCAGGAGAGGGAGTATTCGTTGAGTTTTAGAAACCTTCCGTATTCACAGTGTGTCCGTTCTCTAGGTTTCCTGCACATGTTATAGCTGTAGTAATATTCCCTTCAACCTGGAGAGTTCGGACCCATGGAATGGGTGCCATGCATTATTGCTTTAAAGGGTCTGCATTTGCTCACCCAATCTCACCAATCGTCTCAGTCCCAAGTGTCCCTCCTTATGCCACATCCAGCTGTCGTTGTAGATAGGGTCATTCCAGCTTTCATCAGAGACCCTGAAGGAATTGTAAAGAATTTCCCAGTTTTTTTGTTTTGTTTTTGAAATTCGTTTTTATAGTGGGTTTGAGCTGATTCTCGCTGCCATGTTTATGCCAGT
The DNA here is from genome assembly GCF_949752795.1 of Hyperoodon ampullatus. Taxonomy (NCBI): domain Eukaryota; kingdom Metazoa; phylum Chordata; class Mammalia; order Artiodactyla; family Ziphiidae; genus Hyperoodon; species Hyperoodon ampullatus. The sequence goes on along the minus strand of NW_027640838.1, from coordinate 940,419 downwards.
CTAGACACACTTGATTCCCTTACGGAGACATATCAATACATAGGTTTTAAGATTCTTACTAGTCAGATATATTCCTCTGCGGGAAATATGAGGTTTTGAGTCCCTTTCACTGAGGAAGGTGTAGGTCTTGTCTATTCCATAGTTGGTTTTTGGAACGGTACCTGTGCTTATATCAAACTCTGGTTTTATGCATCACCCCACCTCTCCTTCCCCCTTAAGCAGGTATAAGAGTGTTTTCTAAATGTGAGACACTGTTCTCTTTCCTAACTCAGTTCAAGTGTAGCCATGTTTACAGGTTCTTCATAAGTGATATCTTATGATAAGTTTCTTTTTCTGTGTGACTTATTTCACTTAGAATCATCGTACCTGAATCCACCCATTTTGCTGCTACTGGTCTTATGACATTGATTTCATGGCTGAGGGATATTCCATCGTACGTAAGTACCACAATTTTTTGAACCATGTTTATATTTTCTGGGATACTTAAGGTGTATCCAAGTTGAGGTCCTTGTATGCAGTGCAACCCTAAATTTTGGGGTGGCTCTGTCTTATTGATTTTCAGTTTTCCCAAGGTATATTCCCTAGACTGGTAGTGCCCTTGGCTCTGTAGCTCTGTTCTTTACTTGTTTTAGGGAACAGAATGCACTCCTCCAGAGAGGCAGTTGGCAATTTACATCCCGCCCATCAGCATAACAAGGCTCCCTGTTCTCCAGGGCCTGTCTTGCCTTTCTTGTTCTTACACATTTTGTGGATGTCCCTTTTGACCGGTGGGAAGTGATACTTCTTTGTAGTGCAGATTTGCATTGCCCGCTTGCTTGCTTGGCCAAAAAGGGCGTATGCGTTTTCTCCTTAATATATTCAGGAGAAAACGCATACGCCCTTTTTGGTCAAGTGCATCATTGTCAAAGTTGTGCCCCTCTTCCTGTGCTTTAAATGCGATTCCAACGTACCTCTTGTAATCTGTTCCCTGCTATGCTGCCTCGCTTTCAAGTCCGCCTCGTTGCCTTCCCTCAACAGATTTTTGGAAGATAGTTGTCCTTTATTACTCGGCCAGGTTGTGAATTGCTGTGCCCCTGAGCTCCATTTTTCAACTCGTTTTTGGTGAGCTGACCGCAAGTCCAAAATTTTGGTTCAGGACCTATACTGGTTCCCGGTGGGTGGCTGAGAATTTGGTTAATTCTTCTTCCTGCCGGGAAATTACAGTGATATGTGCCCGTCCAAATGCCTAACAGCTACTCTCTCATTGGTTCTCCCTCTTCCCTTTCATCCTCTGCCAAATTGGCAACCTGTGCGAACCAAGAGGTTAAAGGGGCTGTCTCTCCAAGTTGGGAGGTTGATAGTAAAGCAGACGGAAAGTCAAACCGGAGCACCAGGAGAGGGACTATTCGTTGAGTTTTAGAAACCTTTCGTATTCACAGTGTGTCCGTTCTCTAGGTTTCCTGCACATGTTATGGCTGTAGTAATATTCCCTTCAACCTGGAGAGTTCGGACCCATGGAATGGGTGCCATGCATTATTGATTTAAAGGGTCTGCATTTGCTCACCCAATCTCACCAATCGTCTCAGTCCCAAGTGTCCCTCCTTATGCCACATCCAGCTGTCGTTGTAGATAGGGTCATTCCAGCTTTCATCAGAGACCCTGAAGGAATTGTAAAGAATTACCCAGTTTTTTTGTTTTGTTTTTGAAATTCCTTTTTATAGTGGGTTTGAGCTGATTCTCGCTGCCATGTTTATGCCAGTCTAGACACACTTGATTCCCTTACGGAGACATATCAATACATAGGTTTTAAGATTCTTACTAGTCAGATATTTTCCTCTGCGGGAAATATGGGATTTTGAGTCCCTTTCGCTGAGGACGGTGTAGGTCTTGTCTATTCCATAGTTGGTTTTTGGAGCGGTACCTGTGCTTATATCAAACTCTGGTTTTATGCATCACCCCACCTCTCCTTCCCCCTTAAGCAGGTATAAGAGTGTTTTCTAAATGTGAGACACTGTTCGCTTTCCTAACTCAGTTCAAGTGTAGCCATGTTTACAGGATCTTCATAAGTGATATCTTATGATAAGTTTCTTTTTCTGTGTGACTTATTTCACTTAGAATCATCGTACCTGAATCCACCCATTTTGCTGCTACTGGTCTTATGACATTGATTTCCTGGCTGAGGGATATTCCATCGTACGTAAGTACCACAATTTCTTGAACCATGTTTATATTTTCTGGGATACTTAAGGTGTATCCAAGTTGAGGTCCTTGTATGCAGTGCAGCCCTAAATTTTGGGGTGGCTCTGTCTTATTGATTTTCAGTTTTCCCAAGGTATATTCCCTAGACTGGTAGTGCCCTTGGCTCTGTAGCTCTGTTCTTTACTTGTTTTAGGGAACAGAATGCACTCCTCCAGAGAGGCAGTTGGCAATATACATCCCGCCCACCAGCATAACAAGGCTCCCTGTTCTCCAGGGCCTGTCTTGCCTTTCTTGTTCTTACACATTTTGTGGATGTCCCTTTTGACCGGTGGGAAGTGATACTTCTTTGTAGTGCAGATTTGCATTGCCCGCTTGCTTGCTTGGCCAAAAAGGGCGTATGCGTTTTCTCCTTAATATATTCAGGAGAAAATGCATACGCCCTTTTTGGCCAAGTGCATCATTGTCGAAGTTGTGCCCCTCTTCCTGTGCTTTAAAGGTGATTCCAACGTACCTCTTGTAATCTGTTTCCTGCTATGCTGCCTCGCTTTGAAGTCCGCCTCGTTGCCTTCCTTCAACAGATTTTTGGAAGATAGTTGTCCTTTATTACTCGGCCAGGTTGTGAATTGCTGTGCCAATGAGCTCCATTTTTCAACTCGTTTTTGGTGAGCTGACCGCAAGTCCAAAATTTTGGTTCAGGACCTATACTGGTTCCCGGTGGGTGGCTGAGAATTTGGTTAATTCTTCTTCCTGCCGGGAAATTACAGTGATATGTGCACGTCCAAATGCCTAACAGCTACTCTCTCATTGGTTCTCCCTCTTCCCTTTCATCCTCTGCCAAATTGGCAACCTGTGCGAACCAAGAGGTTAAAGGGGCTGTCTCTCCAAGTTGGGAGGTTGATAGTAAAGCAGACGGAAAGTCAAACCGGAGCACCAGGAGAGGGACTATTCGTTGAGTTTAGAAACCTTTCGTATTCAGTGTGTCCGTTCTCTAGGTTTCCCGCACATGTTATAGCTGTAGTAATATTCCCTTCAACCTGGAGAGTTCGGACCCATGGAAAGGGTGCCATGCATTATTGATTTAAAGGGTCTGCATTTGCTCACCCAATCTCACCAATCGTCTCAGTCCCAAGTGTCCCTCCTTATGCCACATCCAGCTCTCATTGTAGATAGGGTCATTCCAGCTTTCATCAGAGACCCTGAAGGAATTGTAAAGAATTTCCCAGTTTTTTTGTTTTGTTTTTGAAATTCCTTTTTATAGTGGGTTTGAGCTGATTCTCGCTGCCATGTTTATGCCAGTCTAGACACACTTGATTCCCTTACAGAGACATATCAATACATAGGTTTTAAGATTCTTACTAGTCAGATATTTTCCTCTGCGGGAAATATGGGGTTTTGAGTCCCTTTCACTGAGGAAGGTATAGGTCTCGTCTATTCCATAGTTGGTTTTTGGAGCGGTACCTGTGCTTATATCAAACTCTGGTTTTATGCATCACACCACCTCTCCTTCCCCCTTAAGCAGGCATAAGAGTGTTTTCTAAATGTGAGACTCTGTTCTCTATCCTAACTCAGTTCAAGTGTAGCCATGTTTACAGGATCTTCATAAGTGATATCTTATGATAAGTTTCTTTTTCTGTGTGACTTATTTCACTTAGAATCATCGTACCTGAATCCACCCATTTTGCAGCTACTGGTCTTATGACATTGATTTCATGGCTGAGGGATATTCCATCGTACGTAAGTACCACAATTTTTTGAACCATTTTTGTATTTCCTTGGATACTTAAGGTGTACCCAAGTTGAGGTCCTTGTAAGCAGTGCAGCCCTAAATTTTGGGGTGTCTCTGTCTTATTGATTTTCAGTTTTCCCAAGGTATATTCCCTAGACTGGTAGTGCCCTTGGCTCTGTAGCTCTGTTCTTTACTTGTTTTAGGGAACAGAATGCACTCCTCCAGAGAGGCAGTTGGCAATTTACATCCCGCCCATCAGCATAACAAGGCTCCCTGTTCTCCAGGGCCTGTCTTGCCTTTCTTCTTCTTACACATTTTGTGGATGTCCCTTTTGACCGGTGGGAAGTGATACTTCTTTGTAGTGCAGATTTGCATTGCCCGCTTGCTTGCTTGGCCAAAAAGGGCGTATGCGTTTTCTCCAGAATATATTCAGGAGAAAATGCATACGCCCTTTTTGGCCAAGTGCATCATTGTCGAAGTTGTGCCCCTCTTCCTATGCTTTAAAGGCGATTCCAACGTACCTCTTGAAATCTGTTTCCTGCTATTCTGCCTCGCTTTCAAGTCCGCCTCGTTGCCTTCCCTCAACAGATTTTTGGACGATAGTTGTCCTTTATTACTCGGCCAGTTTGTGAATTGCTGTGCCCCTGAGCTCCATTTTTCAACTCGTTTTTGGTGAGCTGAACGCAAGTCCAAAATTTTGGTTCAGGACCTATACTGGTTCCCGGTGGGTGGCTGAGAATTTGGTTAATTCTTCTTCCTGCCGGGAAATTACAGTGATATGTGCCCGTCCAAATACCTAACAGCTACTCTCTCATTGGTTCTCCCTCTTCCCTTTCATCCTCTGCCAAATTGGCAACCTGTGCGAACCAAGAGGTTAAAGGGGCTGTCTCTCCAAGTTGGGAGGTTGATAGTAAAGCAGACGGAAAGTCAAACCGGAGCACCAGGAGAGGGACTATTCGTTGAGTTTTAGAAACCTTTCGTATTCACAGTTTGTCCGTTCTCTAGGTTTCCTGCACATGTTATGGCTGTAGTAATATTCCCTTCAACCTGTAGAGTTCGGACCCATGGAATGGGTGCCATGCATTATTGATTTAAAGGGTCTGCATTTGCTCACCCAATCTCACCAATCGTCTCAGTCCCAAGTGTCCCTCCTTATGCCACATCCAGCTGTCGTTGTAGATAGGGTCATTCCAGCTTTCATCAGAGACCCTGAAGGAATTGTAAAGAATTACCCAGTTTTTTTGTTTTGTTTTTGAAATTCCTTTTTATAGTGGGTTTGAGCTGATTCTCGCTGCCATGTTTATGCCAGTCTAGACACACTTGATTCCCTTACGGAGACATATCAATACATAGGTTTTAAGATTCTTACTAGTCAGATATTTTCCTCTGCGGGAAATATGGGATTTTGAGTCCCTTTCGCTGAGGACGGTGTAGGTCTTGTCTATTCCATAGTTGGTTTTTGGAGCGGTACCTGTGCTTATATCAAACTCTGGTTTTATGCATCACCCCACCTCTCCTTCCCCCTTAAGCAGGTATAAGAGTGTTTTCTAAATGTGAGACACTGTTCTCTTTCCTAACTCAGTTCAAGTGTAGCCATGTTTACAGGATCTTCATAAGTGATATCTTATGATAAGTTTCTTTTTCTGTGTGACTTATTTCACTTAGAATCATCGTACCTGAATCCACCCATTTTGCTGCTACTGGTCTTATGACATTGATTTCCTGGCTGAGGGATATTCCATCGTACGTAAGTACCACAATTTTTTGAACCATGTTTATATTTTCTGGGATACTTAAGGTGTATCCAAGTTGAGGTCCTTGTATGCAGTGCAGCCCTAAATTTTGGGGTGGCTCTGTCTTATTGATTTTCAGTTTTCCCAAGGTATATTCCCTAGACTGGTAGTGCCCTTGGCTCTGTAGCTCTGTTCTTTACTTGTTTTAGGGAACAGAATGCACTCCTCCAGAGAGGCAGTTGGCAATTTACATCCCGCCCATCAGCATAACAAGGCTCCCTGTTCTCCAGGGCCTGTCTTGCCTTTCTTGTTCTTACACATTTTGTGGATGTCCCTTTTGACCGGTGGGAAGTGATACTTCTTTGTAGTGCAGATTTGCATTGCCCGCTTGCTTGCTTGGCCAAAAAGGGCGTATGCGTTTTCTCCTTAATATATTCAGGAGAAAATGCATACGCCCTTTTTGGCCAAGTGCATCATTGTCGAAGTTGTGCCCCTCTTCCTGTGCTTTAAAGGTGATTCCAACGTACCTCTTGTAATCTGTTTCCTGCTATGCTGCCTCGCTTTGAAGTCCGCCTCGTTGCCTTCCTTCAACAGATTTTTGGAAGATAGTTGTCCTTTATTACTCGGCCAGGTTGTGAATTGCTGTGCCAATGAGCTCCATTTTTCAACTCGTTTTTGGTGAGCTGACCGCAAGTCCAAAATTTTGGTTCAGGACCTATACTGGTTCCCGGTGGGTGGCTGAGAATTTGGTTAATTCTTCTTCCTGCCGGGAAATTACAGTGATATGTGCCCGTCCAAATGCCTAACAGCTACTCTCTCATTGGTTCTCCCTCTTCCCTTTCATCCTCTGCCAAATTGGCAACCTGTGCGAACCAAGAGGTTAAAGGGGCTGTCTCTCCAAGTTGGGAGGTTGATAGTAAAGCAGACGGAAAGTCAAACCGGAGCACCAGGAGAGGGACTATTCGTTGAGTTTAGAAACCTTTCGTATTCAGTGTGTCCGTTCTCTAGGTTTCCCGCACATGTTATAGCTGTAGTAATATTCCCTTCAACCTGGAGAGTTCGGACCCATGGAAAGGGTGCCATGCATTATTGATTTAAAGGGTCTGCATTTGCTCACCCAATCTCACCAATCGTCTCAGTCCCAAGTGTCCCTCCTTATGCCACATCCAGCTCTCATTGTAGATAGGGTCATTCCAGCTTTCATCAGAGACCCTGAAGGAATTGTAAAGAATTTCCCAGTTTTTTTGTTTTGTTTTTGAAATTCCTTTTTATAGTGGGTTTGAGCTGATTCTCGCTGCCATGTTTATGCCAGTCTAGACACACTTGATTCCCTTACGGAGACATATCAATACATAGGTTTTAAGATTCTTACTAGTCAGATATTTTCCTCTGCGGGAAATATGGGGTTTTGAGTCCCTTTCACTGAGGAAGGTATAGGTCTCGTCTATTCCATAGTTGGTTTTTGGAGCGGTACCTGTGCTTATATCAAACTCTGGTTTTATGCATCACACCACCTCTCCTTCCCCCTTAAGCAGGCATAAGTGTGTTTTCTAAATGTGAGACTCTGTTCTCTATCCTAACTCAGTTCAAGTGTAGCCATGTTTACAGGATCTTCATAAGTGATATCTTATGATAAGTTTCTTTTTCTGTGTGACTTATTTCACTTAGAATCATCGTACCTGAATCCACCCATTTTGCAGCTACTGGTCTTATGACATTGATTTCATGGCTGAGGGATATTCCATCGTACGTAAGTACCACAATTTTTTGAACCATTTTTGTATTTCCTTGGATACTTAAGGTGTACCCAAGTTGAGGTCCTTGTAAGCAGTGCAGCCCTAAATTTTGGGGTGGCTCTGTCTTATTGATTTTCAGTTTTCCCAAGGTATATTCCCTAGACTGGTAGTGCCCTTGGCTCTGTAGCTCTGTTCTTTACTTGTTTTAGGGAACAGAATGCACTCCTCCAGAGAGGCAGTTGGCAATTTACATCCCGCCCATCAGCATAACAAGGCTCCCTGTTCTCCAGGGCCTGTCTTGCCTTTCTTCTTCTTACACATTTTGTGGATGTCCCTTTTGACCGGTGGGCAGTGATACTTCTTTGTAGTGCAGATTTGCATTGCCCGCTTGCTTGCTTGGCCAAAAAGGGCGTATGCGTTTTCTCCTGAATATATTCAGGAGAAAACGCATACGCCCTTTTTGGCCAAGTGCATCATTGTCGAAGTTGTGCCCCTCTTCCTGTGCTTTAAAGGCGATTCCAACGTACCTCTTGTAATCTGTTTCCTGCTATGCTGCCTCGCTTTCAAGTCCTCCTCGTTGCCTTCCCTCATCAGATTTTTGGACGATAGTTGTCCTTTATTACTCGGCCAGTTTGTGAATTGCTGTGCCCCTGAGCTCCATTTTTCAACTCGTTTTTGGAGAGCTGACCGCAAGTCCAAAATTTTGGTTCAGGACCTATAGTGGTTCCCGGTGGGGGGCTGAGAATTTGGTTAATTCTTCTTCCTGCCGGGAAATTACAGTGATATGTGCCCGTCCAAATGCCTAACAGCTACTCTCTCATTGGTTCTCCCTCTTCCCTTTCATCCTCTGCCAAATTGGCAACCTGTGCGAACCAAGAGGTTAAAGGGGCTGTCTCTCCAAGTTGGGAGGTTGATAGTAAAGCAGACGGAAAGTCAAACCGGAGCACCAGGAGAGGGAGTATTCGTTGAGTTTTAGAAACCTTCCGTATTCACAGTGTGTCCGTTCTCTAGGTTTCCTGCACATGTTATAGCTGTAGTAATATTCCCTTCAACCTGGAGAGTTCGGACCCATGGAATGGGTGCCATGCATTATTGCTTTAAAGGGTCTGCATTTGCTCACCCAATCTCACCAATCGTCTCAGTCCCAAGTGTCCCTCCTTATGCCACATCCAGCTGTCGTTGTAGATAGGGTCATTCCAGCTTTCATCAGAGACCCTGAAGGAATTGTAAAGAATTTCCCAGTTTTTTTGTTTTGTTTTTGAAATTCGTTTTTATAGTGGGTTTGAGCTGATTCTCGCTGCCATGTTTATGCCAGTCTAGACACACTTGATTCCCTTACGGAGACATATCAATACATAGGTTTTAAGATTCTTACTAGTCAGATATATTCCTCTGCGGGAAATATGAGGTTTTGAGTCCCTTTCACTGAGGAAGGTGTAGGTCTTGTCTATTCCATAGTTGGTTTTTGGAACGGTACCTGTGCTTATATCAAACTCTGGTTTTATGCATCACCCCACCTCTCCTTCCCCCTTAAGCAGGTATAAGAGTGTTTTCTAAATGTGAGACACTGTTCTCTTTCCTAACTCAGTTCAAGTGTAGCCATGTTTACAGGTTCTTCATAAGTGATATCTTATGATAAGTTTCTTTTTCTGTGTGACTTATTTCACTTAGAATCATCGTACCTGAATCCACCCATTTTGCTGCTACTGGTCTTATGACATTGATTTCCTGGCTGAGGGATATTCCATCGTACGTAAGTACCACAATTTCTTGAACCATGTTTATATTTTCTGGGATACTTAAGGTGTATCCAAGTTGAGGTCCTTGTATGCAGTGCAGCCCTAAATTTTGGGGTGGCTCTGTCTTATTGATTTTCAGTTTTCCCAAGGTATATTCCCTAGACTGGTAGTGCCCTTGGCTCTGTAGCTCTGTTCTTTACTTGTTTTAGGGAACAGAATGCACTCCTCCAGAGAGGCAGTTGGCAATATACATCCCGCCCATCAGCATAACAAGGCTCCCTGTTCTCCAGGGCCTGTCTTGCCTTTCTTGTTCTTACACATTTTGTGGATGTCCCTTTTGACCGGTGGGAAGTGATACTTCTTTGTAGTGCAGATTTGCATTGCCCGCTTGCTTGCTTGGCCAAAAAGGGCGTATGCGTTTTCTCCTTAATATATTCAGGAGAAAATGCATACGCCCTTTTTGGCCAAGTGCATCATTGTCGAAGTTGTGCCCCTCTTCCTGTGCTTTAAAGGTGATTCCAACGTACCTCTTGTAATCTGTTTCCTGCTATGCTGCCTCGCTTTGAAGTCCGCCTCGTTGCCTTCCTTCAACAGATTTTTGGAAGATAGTTGTCCTTTATTACTCGGCCAGGTTGTGAATTGCTGTGCCAATGAGCTCCATTTTTCAACTCGTTTTTGGTGAGCTGACCGCAAGTCCAAAATTTTGGTTCAGGACCTATACTGGTTCCCGGTGGGTGGCTGAGAATTTGGTTAATTCTTCTTCCTGCCGGGAAATTACAGTGATATGTGCCCGTCCAAATGCCTAACAGCTACTCTCTCATTGGTTCTCCCTCTTCCCTTTCATCCTCTGCCAAATTGGCAACCTGTGCGAACCAAGAGGTTAAAGGGGCTGTCTCTCCAAGTTGGGAGGTTGATAGTAAAGCAGACGGAAAGTCAAACCGGAGCACCAGGAGAGGGACTATTCGTTGAGTTTTAGAAACCTTTCGTATTCACAGTGTGTCCGTTCTCTAGGTTTCCCGCACATGTTATAGCTGTAGTAATATTCCCTTCAACCTGGAGAGTTCGGACCCATGGAATGGGTGCCATGCATTATTGCTTTAAAGGGTCTGCATTTGCTCACCCAATCTCACCAATCGTCTCAGTCCCAAGTGTCCCTCCTTATGCCACATCCAGCTGTCATTGTAGATAGGGTCATTCCAGCTTTCATCAGAGACCCTGAAGGAATTGTAAAGAATTTCCCAGTTTTTTTGTTTTGTTTTTGAAATTCCTTTTTATAGTGGGTTTGAGCTAATTCTCGCTGCCATGTTTATGCCAGTCTAGACACACTTGATTCCCTTACGGAGACATATCAATACATAGGTTTTAAGATTCTTACTAGTCAGATATTTTCCTCTGCGGGAAATATGGGGTTTTGAGTCCCTTTCACTGAGGACGGTGTAGGTCTTGTCTATTCCATAGTTGGTTTTTGGAACGGTACCTGTGCTTATATCAAACTCTGGTTTTATGCATCACCCCACCTCTCCTTCCCCCTTAAGCAGGTATAAGAGTGTTTTCTAAATGTGAGACACTGTTCTCTTTCCTAACTCAGTTCAAGTGTAGCCATGTTTACAGGATCTTCATAAGTGATATCTTATGATAAGTTTCTTTTTCTGTGTGACTTATTTCACTTAGAATCATCGTACCTGAATCCACCCATTTTGCTGCTACTGGTCTTATGACATTGATTTCATGGCTGAGGGATATTCCATCGTACGTAAGTACCACAATTTTTTGAACCATGTTTATATTTTCTGGGATACTTAAGGTGTATCCAAGTTGAGGTCCTTGTATGCAGTGCAGCCCTAAATTTTGGGGTGGCTCTGTCTTATTGATTTTCAGTTTTCCCAAGGTATATTCCCTAGACTGGTAGTGCCCTTGGCTCTGTAGCTCTGTTCTTTACTTGTTTTAGGGAACAGAATGCACTCCTCCAGAGAGGCAGTTGGCAATTTACATCCCGCCCATCAGCATAACAAGGCTCCCTGTTCTCCAGGGCCTGTCTTGCCTTTCTTGTTCTTACACATTTTGTGGATGTCCCTTTTGACCGGTGGGAAGTGATACTTCTTTGTAGTGCAGATTTGCATTGCCCGCTTGCTTGCTTGGCCAAAAAGGGCGTATGCGTTTTCTCCTGAATATATTCAGGAGAAAACGCATACGCCCTTTTTGGCCAAGTGCATCATTGTCGAAGTTGTGCCCCTCTTCCTGTGCTTTAAAGGTGATTCCAACGTACCTCTTGAAATCTGTTTCCTGCTATTCTGCCTCGCTTTCAAGTCCGCCTCGTTGCCTTCCCTCAACAGATTTTTGGACGATAGTTGTCCTTTATTACTCGGCCAGTTTGTGAATTGCTGTGCCCCTGAGCTCCATTTTTCAACTCGTTTTTGGTGAGCTGACCGCAAGTCCAAAATTTTGGTTCAGGACCTATACTGGTTCCCGGTGGGTGGCTGAGAATTTGGTTAATTCTTCTTCCTGCCGGGAAATTACAGTGATATGTGCCCGTCCAAATGCCTAACAGCTACTCTCTCATTGGTTCTCCCTCTTCCCTTTCATCCTCTGCCAAATTGGCAACCTGTGCGAACCAAGAGGTTAAAGGGGCTGTCTCTCCAAGTTGGGAGGTTGATAGTAAAGCAGACGGAAAGTCAAACCGGAGCACCAGGAGAGGGACTATTCGTTGAGTTTTAGAAACCTTTCGTATTCACAGTGTGTCCGTTCTCTAGGTTTCCCGCACATGTTATAGCTGTAGTAATATTCCCTTCAACCTGGAGAGTTCGGACCCATGGAATGGGTGCCATGCATTATTGCTTTAAAGGGTCTGCATTTGCTCACCCAATCTCACCAATCGTCTCAGTCCCAAGTGTCCCTCCTTATGCCACATCCAGCTGTCGTTGTAGATAGGGTCATTCCAGCTTTCATCAGAGACCCTGAAGGAATTGTAAAGAATTTCCCAGTTTTTTTGTTTTGTTTTTGAAATTCCTTTTTATAGTGGGTTTGAGCTGATTCTCGCTGCCATGTTTATGCCAGTCTAGACACACTTGATTCCCTTACGGAGACATATCAATACATAGGTTTTAAGATTCTTACTAGTCAGATATTTTCCTCTGCGGGAAATATGGGGTTTTGAGTCCCTTTCACTGAGGACGGTGTAGGTCTTGTCTATTCCATAGTTGGTTTTTGGAACGGTACCTGTGCTTATATCAAACTCTGGTTTTATGCATCACCCCACCTCTCCTTCCCCCTTAAGCAGGTATAAGAGTGTTTTCTAAATGTGAGACACTGTTCTCTTTCCTAACTCAGTTCAAGTGTAGCCATGTTTACAGGATCTTCATAAGTGATATCTTATGATAAGTTTCTTTTTCTGTGTGACTTATTTCACTTAGAATCATCGTACCTGAATCCACCCATTTTGCTGCTACTGGTCTTATGACATTGATTTCATGGCTGAGGGATATTCCATCGTACGTAAGTACCACAATTTTTTGAACCATGTTTATATTTTCTGGGATACTTAAGGTGTATCCAAGTTGAGGTCCTTGTATGCAGTGCAGCCCTAAATTTTGGGGTGGCTCTGTCTTATTGATTTTCAGTTTTCCCAAGGTATATTCCCTAGACTGGTAGTGCCCTTGGCTCTGTAGCTCTGTTCTTTACTTGTTTTAGGGAACAGAATGCACTCCTCCAGAGAGGCAGTTGGCAATTTACATCCCGCCCATCAGCATAACAAGGCTCCCTGTTCTCCAGGGCCTGTCTTGCCTTTCTTGTTCTTACACATTTTGTGGATGTCCCTTTTGACCGGTGGGAAGTGATACTTCTTTGTAGTGCAGATTTGCATTGCCCGCTTGCTTGCTTGGCCAAAAAGGGCGTATGCGTTTTCTCCTTAATATATTCAGGAGAAAACGCATACGCCCTTTTTGGCCAAGTGCATCATTGTCAAAGTTGTGCCCCTCTTCCTGTGCTTTAAATGCGATTCCAACGTACCTCTTGTAATCTGTTCCCTGCTATGCTGCCTCGCTTTCAAGTCCGCCTCGTTGCCTTCCCTCAACAGATTTTTGGAAGATAGTTGTCCTTTATTACTCGGCCAGGTTGTGAATTGCTGTGCCCCTGAGCTCCATTTTTCAACTCGTTTTTGGTGAGCTGACCGCAAGTCCAAAATTTTGGTTCAGGACCTATACTGGTTCCCGGTGGGTGGCTGAGAATTTGGTTAATTCTTCTTCCTGCCGGGAAATTACAGTGATATGTGCCCGTCCAAATGCCTAACAGCTACTCTCTCATTGGTTCTCCCTCTTCCCTTTCATCCTCTGCCAAATTGGCAACCTGTGCGAACCAAGAGGTTAAAGGGGCTGTCTCTCCAAGTTGGGAGGTTGATAGTAAAGCAGACGGAAAGTCAAACCGGAGCACCAGGAGAGGGACTATTCGTTGAGTTTTAGAAACCTTTCGTATTCACAGTGTGTCCGTTCTCTAGGTTTCACGCACATGTTATAGCTGTAGTAATATTCCCTTCAACCTGGAGAGTTCGGACCCATGGAAACGGTGCCATGCATTATTGATTTAAAGGGTCTGCATTTGCTCACCCAATCTCACCAATCGTCTCAGTCCCAAGTGTCCCTCCTTATGCCACATCCAGCTCTCATTGTAGATAGGGTCATTCCAGCTTTCATCAGAGACCCTGAAGGAATTGTAAAGAATTTCCCAGTTTTTTTGTTTTGTTTTTGAAATTCCTTTTTATAGTGGGTTTGAGCTGATTCTCGCTGCCATGTTTATGCCAGTCTAGACACACTTGATTCCCTTACGGAGACATATCAATACATAGGTTTTAAGATTCTTACTAGTCAGATATTTTCCTCTGCGGGAAATATGGGGTTTTGAGTCCCTTTCACTGAGGAAGGTATAGGTCTCGTCTATTCCATAGTTGGTTTTTGGAGCGGTACCTGTGCTTATATCAAACTCTGGTTTTATGCATCACACCACCTCTCCTTCCCCCTTAAGCAGGCATAAGAGTGTTTTCTAAATGTGAGACTCTGTTCTCTATCCTAACTCAGTTCAAGTGTAGCCATGTTTACAGGATCTTCATAAGTGATATCTTATGATAAGTTTCTTTTTCTGTGTGACTTATTTCACTTAGAATCATCGTACCTGAATCCACCCATTTTGCAGCTACTGGTCTTATGACATTGATTTCATGGCTGAGGGATATTCCATCGTACGTAAGTACCACAATTTTTTGAACCATTTTTGTATTTCCTTGGATACTTAAGGTGTACCCAAGTTGAGGTCCTTGTAAGCAGTGCAGCCCTAAATTTTGGGGTGGCTCTGTCTTATTGATTTTCAGTTTTCCCAAGGTATATTCCCTAGACTGGTAGTGCCCTTGGCTCTGTAGCTCTGTTCTTTACTTGTTTTAGGGAACAGAATGCACTCCTCCAGAGAGGCAGTTGGCAATTTACATCCCGCCCATCAGCATAACAAGGCTCCCTGTTCTCCAGGGCCTGTCTTGCCTTTCTTCTTCTTACACATTTTGTGGATGTCCCTTTTGACCGGTGGGCAGTGATACTTCTTTGTAGTGCAGATTTGCATTGCCCGCTTGCTTGCTTGGCCAAAAAGGGCGTATGCGTTTTCTCCTGAATATATTCAGGAGAAAACGCATACGCCCTTTTTGGCCAAGTGCATCATTGTCGAAGTTGTGCCCCTCTTCCTGTGCTTTAAAGGCGATTCCAACGTACCTCTTGTAATCTGTTTCCTGCTATGCTGCCTCGCTTTCAAGTCCTCCTCGTTGCCTTCCCTCATCAGATTTTTGGACGATAGTTGTCCTTTATTACTCGGCCAGTTTGTGAATTGCTGTGCCCCTGAGCTCCATTTTTCAACTCGTTTTTGGAGAGCTGACCGCAAGTCCAAAATTTTGGTTCAGGACCTATACTGGTTCCCGGTGGGGGGCTGAGAATTTGGTTAATTCTTCTTCCTGCCGGGAAATTACAGTGATATGTGCCCGTCCAAATGCCTAACAGCTACTCTCTCATTGGTTCTCCCTCTTCCCTTTCATCCTCTGCCAAATTGGCAACCTGTGCGAACCAAGAGGTTAAAGGGGCTGTCTCTCCAAGTTGGGAGGTTGATAGTAAAGCAGACGGAAAGTCAAACCGGAGCACCAGGAGAGGGAGTATTCGTTGAGTTTTAGAAACCTTCCGTATTCACAGTGTGTCCGTTCTCTAGGTTTCCTGCACATGTTATAGCTGTAGTAATATTCCCTTCAACCTGGAGAGTTCGGACCCATGGAATGGGTGCCATGCATTATTGCTTTAAAGGGTCTGCATTTGCTCACCCAATCTCACCAATCGTCTCAGTCCCAAGTGTCCCTCCTTATGCCACATCCAGCTGTCGTTGTAGATAGGGTCATTCCAGCTTTCATCAGAGACCCTGAAGGAATTGTAAAGAATTTCCCAGTTTTTATGTTTTGTTTTTGAAATTCGTTTTTATAGTGGGTTTGAGCTGATTCTCGCTGCCATGTTTATGCCAGTCTAGACACACTTGATTCCCTTACGGAGACATATCAATACATAGGTTTTAAGATTCTTACTAGTCAGATATATTCCTCTGCGGGAAATATGAGGTTTTGAGTCCCTTTCACTGAGGAAGGTGTAGGTCTTGTCTATTCCATAGTTGGTTTTTGGAACGGTACCTGTGCTTATATCAAACTCTGGTTTTATGCATCACCCCACCTCTCCTTCCCCCTTAAGCAGGTATAAGAGTGTTTTCTAAATGTGAGACACTGTTCTCTTTCCTAACTCAGTTCAAGTGTAGCCATGTTTACAGGTTCTTCATAAGTGATATCTTATGATAAGTTTCTTTTTCTGTGTGACTTATTTCACTTAGAATCATCGTACCTGAATCCACCCATTTTGCTGCTACTGGTCTTATGACATTGATTTCATGGCTGAGGGATATTCCATCGTACGTAAGTACCACAATTTTTTGAACCATGTTTATATTTTCTGGGATACTTAAGGTGTATCCAAGTTGAGGTCCTTGTATGCAGTGCAACCCTAAATTTTGGGGTGGCTCTGTCTTATTGATTTTCAGTTTTCCCAAGGTATATTCCCTAGACTGGTAGTGCCCTTGGCTCTGTAGCTCTGTTCTTTACTTGTTTTAGGGAACAGAATGCACTCCTCCAGAGAGGCAGTTGGCAATTTACATCCCGCCCATCAGCATAACAAGGCTCCCTGTTCTCCAGGGCCTGTCTTGCCTTTCTTGTTCTTACACATTTTGTGGATGTCCCTTTTGACCGGTGGGAAGTGATACTTCTTTGTAGTGCAGATTTGCATTGCCCGCTTGCTTGCTTGGCCAAAAAGGGCGTATGCGTTTTCTCCTTAATATATTCAGGAGAAAACGCATACGCCCTTTTTGGCCAAGTGCATCATTGTCAAAGTTGTGCCCCTCTTCCTGTGCTTTAAATGCGATTCCAACGTACCTCTTGTAATCTGTTCCCTGCTATGCTGCCTCGCTTTCAAGTCCGCCTCGTTGCCTTCCCTCAACAGATTCTTGGAAGATAGTTGTCCTTTATTACTCGGCCAGGTTGTGAATTGCTGTGCCCCTGAGCTCCATTTTTCAACTCGTTTTTGGTGAGCTGACCGCAAGTCCAAAATTTTGGTTCAGGACCTATACTGGTTCCCGGTGGGTGGCTGAGAATTTGGTTAATTCTTCTTCCTGCCGGGAAATTACAGTGATATGTGCCCGTCCAAATGCCTAACAGCTACTCTCTCATTGGTTCTCCCTCTTCCCTTTCATCCTCTGCCAAATTGGCAACCTGTGCGAACCAAGAGGTTAAAGGGGCTGTCTCTCCAAGTTGGGAGGTTGATAGTAAAGCAGACGGAAAGTCAAACCGGAGCACCAGGAGAGGGACTATTCGTTGAGTTTTAGAAACCTTTCGTATTCACAGTGTGTCCGTTCTCTAGGTTTCCCGCACATGTTATGGCTGTAGTAATATTCCCTTCAACCTGGAGAGTTCGGACCCATGGAATGGGTGCCATGCATTATTGATTTAAAGGGTCTGCATTTGCTCACCCAATCTCACCAATCGTCTCAGTCCCAAGTGTCCCTCCTTATGCCACATCCAGCTGTCGTTGTAGATAGGGTCATTCCAGCTTTCATCAGAGACCCTGAAGGAATTGTAAAGAATTACCCAGTTTTTTTGCTTTGTTTTTGAAATTCCTTTTTATAGTGGGTTTGAGCTGATTCTCGCTGCCATGTTTATGCCAGTCTAGACACACTTGATTCCCTTACGGAGACATATCAATACATAGGTTTTAAGATTCTTACTAGTCAGATATTTTCCTCTGCGGGAAATATGGGATTTTGAGTCCCTTTCGCTGAGGACGGTGTAGGTCTTGTCTATTCCATAGTTGGTTTTTGGAGCGGTACCTGTGCTTATATCAAACTCTGGTTTTATGCATCACCCCACCTCTCCTTCCCCCTTAAGCAGGTATAAGAGTGTTTTCTAAATGTGAGACACTGTTCTCTTTCCTAACTCAGTTCAAGTGTAGCCATGTTTACAGGATCTTCATAAGTGATATCTTATGATAAGTTTCTTTTTCTGTGTGACTTATTTCACTTAGAATCATCGTACCTGAATCCACCCATTTTGCTGCTACTGGTCTTATGACATTGATTTCCTGGCTGAGGGATATTCCATCGTACGTAAGTACCACAATTTTTTGAACCATGTTTATATTTTCTGGGATACTTAAGGTGTATCCAAGTTGAGGTCCTTGTATGCAGTGCAGCCCTAAATTTTGGGGTGGCTCTGTCTTATTGATTTTCAGTTTTCCCAAGGTATATTCCCTAGACTGGTAGTGCCCTTGGCTCTGTAGCTCTGTTCTTTACTTGTTTTAGGGAACAGAATGCACTCCTCCAGAGAGGCAGTTGGCAATATACATCCCGCCCACCAGCATAACAAGGCTCCCTGTTCTCCAGGGCCTGTCTTGCCTTTCTTGTTCTTACACATTTTGTGGATGTCCCTTTTGACCGGTGGGAAGTGATACTTCTTTGTAGTGCAGATTTGCATTGCCCGCTTGCTTGCTTGGCCAAAAAGGGCGTATGCGTTTTCTCCTTAATATATTCAGGAGAAAATGCATACGCCCTTTTTGGCCAAGTGCATCATTGTCGAAGTTGTGCCCCTCTTCCTGTGCTTTAAAGGTGATTCCAACGTACCTCTTGTAATCTGTTTCCTGCTATGCTGCCTCGCTTTGAAGTCCGCCTCGTTGCCTTCCTTCAACAGATTTTTGGAAGATAGTTGTCCTTTATTACTCGGCCAGGTTGTGAATTGCTGTGCCAATGAGCTCCATTTTTCAACTCGTTTTTGGTGAGCTGACCGCAAGTCCAAAATTTTGGTTCAGGACCTATACTGGTTCCCGGTGGGTGGCTGAGAATTTGGTTAATTCTTCTTCCTGCCGGGAAATTACAGTGATATGTGCCCGTCCAAATGCCTAACAGCTACTCTCTCATTGGTTCTCCCTCTTCCCTTTCATCCTCTGCCAAATTGGCAACCTGTGCGAACCAAGAGGTTAAAGGGGCTGTCTCTCCAAGTTGGGAGGTTGATAGTAAAGCAGACGGAAAGTCAAACCGGAGCACCAGGAGAGGGACTATTCGTTGAGTTTAGAAACCTTTCGTATTCAGTGTGTCCGTTCTCTAGGTTTCCCGCACATGTTATAGCTGTAGTAATATTCCCTTCAACCTGGAGAGTTCGGACCCATGGAAAGGGTGCCATGCATTATTGATTTAAAGGGTCTGCATTTGCTCACCCAATCTCACCAATCGTCTCAGTCCCAAGTGTCCCTCCTTATGCCACATCCAGCTCTCATTGTAGATAGGGTCATTCCAGCTTTCATCAGAGACCCTGAAGGAATTGTAAAGAATTTCCCAGTTTTTTTGTTTTGTTTTTGAAATTCCTTTTTATAGTGGGTTTGAGCTGATTCTCGCTGCCATGTTTATGCCAGTCTAGACACACTTGATTCCCTTACAGAGACATATCAATACATAGGTTTTAAGATTCTTACTAGTCAGATATTTTCCTCTGCGGGAAATATGGGGTTTTGAGTCCCTTTCACTGAGGAAGGTATAGGTCTCGTCTATTCCATAGTTGGTTTTTGGAGCGGTACCTGTGCTTATATCAAACTCTGGTTTTATGCATCACACCACCTCTCCTTCCCCCTTAAGCAGGCATAAGAGTGTTTTCTAAATGTGAGACTCTGTTCTCTATCCTAACTCAGTTCAAGTGTAGCCATGTTTACAGGATCTTCATAAGTGATATCTTATGATAAGTTTCTTTTTCTGTGTGACTTATTTCACTTAGAATCATCGTACCTGAATCCACCCATTTTGCAGCTACTGGTCTTATGACATTGATTTCATGGCTGAGGGATATTCCATCGTACGTAAGTACCACAATTTTTTGAACCATTTTTGTATTTCCTTGGATACTTAAGGTGTACCCAAGTTGAGGTCCTTGTAAGCAGTGCAGCCCTAAATTTTGGGGTGTCTCTGTCTTATTGATTTTCAGTTTTCCCAAGGTATATTCCCTAGACTGGTAGTGCCCTTGGCTCTGTAGCTCTGTTCTTTACTTGTTTTAGGGAACAGAATGCACTCCTCCAGAGAGGCAGTTGGCAATTTACATCCCGCCCATCAGCATAACAAGGCTCCCTGTTCTCCAGGGCCTGTCTTGCCTTTCTTCTTCTTACACATTTTGTGGATGTCCCTTTTGACCGGTGGGAAGTGATACTTCTTTGTAGTGCAGATTTGCATTGCCCGCTTGCTTGCTTGGCCAAAAAGGGCGTATGCGTTTTCTCCAGAATATATTCAGGAGAAAATGCATACGCCCTTTTTGGCCAAGTGCATCATTGTCGAAGTTGTGCCCCTCTTCCTATGCTTTAAAGGCGATTCCAACGTACCTCTTGAAATCTGTTTCCTGCTATTCTGCCTCGCTTTCAAGTCCGCCTCGTTGCCTTCCCTCAACAGATTTTTGGACGATAGTTGTCCTTTATTACTCGGCCAGTTTGTGAATTGCTGTGCCCCTGAGCTCCATTTTTCAACTCGTTTTTGGTGAGCTGAACGCAAGTCCAAAATTTTGGTTCAGGACCTATACTGGTTCCCGGTGGGTGGCTGAGAATTTGGTTAATTCTTCTTCCTGCCGGGAAATTACAGTGATATGTGCCCGTCCAAATACCTAACAGCTACTCTCTCATTGGTTCTCCCTCTTCCCTTTCATCCTCTGCCAAATTGGCAACCTGTGCGAACCAAGAGGTTAAAGGGGCTGTCTCTCCAAGTTGGGAGGTTGATAGTAAAGCAGACGGAAAGTCAAACCGGAGCACCAGGAGAGGGACTATTCGTTGAGTTTTAGAAACCTTTCGTATTCACAGTTTGTCCGTTCTCTAGGTTTCCTGCACATGTTATGGCTGTAGTAATATTCCCTTCAACCTGTAGAGTTCGGACCCATGGAATGGGTGCCATGCATTATTGATTTAAAGGGTCTGCATTTGCTCACCCAATCTCACCAATCGTCTCAGTCCCAAGTGTCCCTCCTTATGCCACATCCAGCTGTCGTTGTAGATAGGGTCATTCCAGCTTTCATCAGAGACCCTGAAGGAATTGTAAAGAATTACCCAGTTTTTTTGTTTTGTTTTTGAAATTCCTTTTTATAGTGGGTTTGAGCTGATTCTCGCTGCCATGTTTATGACAGTCTAGACACACTTGATTCCCTTACGGAGACATATCAATACATAGGTTTTAAGATTCTTACTAGTCAGATATTTTCCTCTGCGGGAAATATGGGATTTTGAGTCCCTTTCGCTGAGGACGGTGTAGGTCTTGTCTATTCCATAGTTGGTTTTTGGAGCGGTACCTGTGCTTATATCAAACTCTGGTTTTATGCATCACCCCACCTCTCCTTCCCCCTTAAGCAGGTATAAGAGTGTTTTCTAAATGTGAGACACTGTTCTCTTTCCTAACTCAGTTCAAGTGTAGCCATGTTTACAGGATCTTCATAAGTGATATCTTATGATAAGTTTCTTTTTCTGTGTGACTTATTTCACTTAGAATCATCGTACCTGAATCCACCCATTTTGCTGCTACTGGTCTTATGACATTGATTTCCTGGCTGAGGGATATTCCATCGTACGTAAGTACCACAATTTTTTGAACCATGTTTATATTTTCTGGGATACTTAAGGTGTATCCAAGTTGAGGTCCTTGTATGCAGTGCAGCCCTAAATTTTGGGGTGGCTCTGTCTTATTGATTTTCAGTTTTCCCAAGGTATATTCCCTAGACTGGTAGTGCCCTTGGCTCTGTAGCTCTGTTCTTTACTTGTTTTAGGGAACAGAATGCACTCCTCCAGAGAGGCAGTTGGCAATTTACATCCCGCCCATCAGCATAACAAGGCTCCCTGTTCTCCAGGGCCTGTCTTGCCTTTCTTGTTCTTACACATTTTGTGGATGTCCCTTTTGACCGGTGGGAAGTGATACTTCTTTGTAGTGCAGATTTGCATTGCCCGCTTGCTTGCTTGGCCAAAAAGGGCGTATGCGTTTTCTCCTTAATATATTCAGGAGAAAATGCATACGCCCTTTTTGGCCAAGTGCATCATTGTCGAAGTTGTGCCCCTCTTCCTGTGCTTTAAAGGTGATTCCAACGTACCTCTTGTAATCTGTTTCCTGCTATGCTGCCTCGCTTTGAAGTCCGCCTCGTTGCCTTCCTTCAACAGATTTTTGGAAGATAGTTGTCCTTTATTACTCGGCCAGGTTGTGAATTGCTGTGCCAATGAGCTCCATTTTTCAACTCGTTTTTGGTGAGCTGACCGCAAGTCCAAAATTTTGGTTCAGGACCTATACTGGTTCCCGGTGGGTGGCTGAGAATTTGGTTAATTCTTCTTCCTGCCGGGAAATTACAGTGATATGTGCCCGTCCAAATGCCTAACAGCTACTCTCTCATTGGTTCTCCCTCTTCCCTTTCATCCTCTGCCAAATTGGCAACCTGTGCGAACCAAGAGGTTAAAGGGGCTGTCTCTCCAAGTTGGGAGGTTGATAGTAAAGCAGACGGAAAGTCAAACCGGAGCACCAGGAGAGGGACTATTCGTTGAGTTTAGAAACCTTTCGTATTCAGTGTGTCCGTTCTCTAGGTTTCCCGCACATGTTATAGCTGTAGTAATATTCCCTTCAACCTGGAGAGTTCGGACCCATGGAAAGGGTGCCATGCATTATTGATTTAAAGGGTCTGCATTTGCTCACCCAATCTCACCAATCGTCTCAGTCCCAAGTGTCCCTCCTTATGCCACATCCAGCTCTCATTGTAGATAGGGTCATTCCAGCTTTCATCAGAGACCCTGAAGGAATTGTAAAGAATTTCCCAGTTTTTTTGTTTTGTTTTTGAAATTCCTTTTTATAGTGGGTTTGAGCTGATTCTCGCTGCCATGTTTATGCCAGTCTAGACACACTTGATTCCCTTACGGAGACATATCAATACATAGGTTTTAAGATTCTTACTAGTCAGATATTTTCCTCTGCGGGAAATATGGGGTTTTGAGTCCCTTTCACTGAGGAAGGTATAGGTCTTGTCTATTCCATAGTTGGTTTTTGGAGCGGTACCTGTGCTTATATCAAACTCTGGTTTTATGCATCACACCACCTCTCCTTCCCCCTTAAGCAGGCATAAGAGTGTTTTCTAAATGTGAGACTCTGTTCTCTATCCTAACTCAGTTCAAGTGTAGCCATGTTTACAGGATCTTCATAAGTGATATCTTATGATAAGTTTCTTTTTCTGTGTGACTTATTTCACTTAGAATCATCGTACCTGAATCCACCCATTTTGCAGCTACTGGTCTTATGACATTGATTTCATGGCTGAGGGATATTCCATCGTACGTAAGTACCACAATTTTTTGAACCATTTTTGTATTTCCTTGGATACTTAAGGTGTACCCAAGTTGAGGTCCTTGTAAGCAGTGCAGCCCTAAATTTTGGGGTGGCTCTGTCTTATTGATTTTCAGTTTTCCCAAGGTATATTCCCTAGACTGGAAGTGCCCTTGGCTCTGTAGCTCTGTTGTTTACTTGTTTTAGGGAACACAATGCACTCCTCCAGAGAGGCAGTTGGCAATTTACATCCCGCACATCAGCATAACAAGGCTCCCTGTTCTCCAGGGCCTGTCTTGCCTTTCTGGTTTTTACACATTTTGTGGATGTCCCTTTTGACCGGTGGGAAGTGATACTTCTTTGTAGTGCAGATTTGCATTGCCCGCTTCCTTGCTTGGCCAAAAAGGGCGTACGCGTTTTCTCCTGAATATATTCAGGAGAAAACGCGTACGCCCTTTTTGGCCAAGTTCATCTTTGTCGAAGTTGTGCCCCTCTTCCTGTGCTTTGAAGGCGATTCCAACGTACCTCTTGAAATCTGTTTCCTGCTATTCTACCTCGCTTTCAAGTCCGCCTCGATGTCTTCCCTCAACAGATTTTTGGACGATAGTTCTCCTTTATTACTCTGCCAGTTTGTGAATTGCTGTGCCCCTGAGATCCATTTTTCAACTCGTTTTTTGTGAGCTGAACGCAAGTCCAAAATTTTGGTTCAGGATTTATGCTGGTTCCTGGTGGGTGGCTGAGACTTTGGTTAATTCTTCTTCCTGCCGGGAAATTAGAGTGATATGTGCCCGTCCAAATGCCTAACAGCTACTCTCTCATTGGTTCTCCCTCTTCCCTTTCATCCTCTGCCAAATTGGCAAACTGTGCGAACCAGGAGGTTAAACGGGCTGTCTCTCCAAGTTTGGAGGTTGATAGTAAAGCAGATGGAAAGTCAAACTGGAGCACCAGGAGAGGGCCTATTCGTTGAGTTTTAGAAACCTTTCGTATTCACAGTGTGTCCGTTCTCTAGGTTTCCTGTACATGTTATAGCTGTAGTAATATTCCCTTCAACCTGGAGAGTTGGGACCCATGGAATGGTTGCCAGGCAATTGTGCTTTAAAGGGTCTGCATTTGCTCACCCAATCTCACCAATCCTCTCAGTCCCAAGTGTCCAGCCTTATGCCACATCCAGCTGTCGTTGTAGATAGGGTCATTCCAGGTTTCATCAGAGACACTGAAGGAATTGTAAAGAATTTCCCAGTTGTTTTGTTTTGTTTTTGAAATTCCTTTTTATAGTGGGTTTGAGCTGATTCTCGCTGCCATGTTTATGCCAGTCTAGACACACTTGATTCCCTTATGGAGGCATATCAATACATACGTTTTAAGATTCTTACTAGTCAGATATATTCCTCTGCAGGAAATATGGGGTTTTGAGTCCCTTTCACTGAGGAAGGTGTAGGTCTCGTCTATTCCATAGTTGGTGATTTTATTGGTACCAGTGCTTATATTAAACTCTGGTTTTATAGATCACGCCACCTCTCCTTCCCCCTTTATCAGGCATAAGAGTTTTTTCTAAATGTGAGACTCTGTTCTCTTTCCTAACTCAGTTCAAGTGTAGCCATGTTTACAGGATCTTCATAAGTGATATCTTATGATAAGTTGCTTTTTCTGTGTGATGCATTTCACTTAGAGTCATCATACCAGAATCCACTCATTTTGCTGCTACTGGTCTTATGACATTGTTTTCATGGCTGAGGGATATTCCTTCGTACGTAAGTACCACAGTTTTTTGAACCATTTTTATATTTCCGGGGATATTTAAGGTGTACCCAAGTTGAGGTTTTTGTAAGCAGTGCAGCCCTAAACTTTGGGGTGGCTCTGTCTTATTCATTTTCAGTTTTCCCAAGGTATATTCCCTAGACTGGAAGTGCCCTTGGCTCTGTAGCTCTGTTGTTTAATTGTTTTAGGGAACACAATGCACTCCTCCAGAGAGGCAGTTGGCAATTTACATCCCGCCAATCAGCATAACAAGGCTCCCTTTTCTCCATGGCATGTCTTGCCTTTCTGGTTTTTACACATGTTGTGGATGTCCCTTTTAACCGGTGGGAAGTGATACTTCCTTGTAGTGCAGATTTGCATTGCCTGCTTTGTTGCTTGGCCAAAAAGGGCGTATGCGTTTTCTCCTGAATATATTCAGGAGAAAACGTATACGCCCTTTTTGGCCAAGTGCATCATTGTCGAAGTTGTGCCCCACTTCTGGTGCTTTAGAGGTGATTCCAACATACCTCTTGAAATCTGTTTCCTGCTATTCGGCCTTGCTTTCAACTCCACCTCATTGCCTTCCCTCAACAGATTTTTGGACGATAGTTGTCCTTTATTATTCTGCCAGTTTGTGAATTACTGTGGCCCTGAGCTCTATTTTTCAACTCGTTTTTTGTGAGCTGACCGCAAGTCCAAAATTTTGTTTCAGGACTTATACTGGTTCCAGGTGGGTGGCGGAGACTTTGGTTAATTCTTCTTCCAGCCGGGAAATTAGAGTGACATGTGACCGTCTAAATGCCTAACAGCTACTCTCTCATTGGTTCTCCCCCTTTCCTTTCATCCTCTGCCAAATTGGCAACCTGTTCGAACCAGGAGGTTAAAGGTGTTGTCTCTACAATTTGGGAGATTGATAGAAAAGTTGTTGGAAAGTCAAACCTGAGCACCAGGATAGGGACTATTCGTTGAGTTTTAGAAACCTTTCGTATTCCCAGTGTGTCCATTATCTAGGTTTCCCGTATATGTTAGAATGGAAGTAATATTCCCTTCAACCTGGAGAGTTGGGACCCATGGAATGGGTGCCATGCGTTATTGTTTTAAAGGGTCTGCATTTGCTCACCCAATCTCACCAATTCTCTCATTCCCAAGTGTCCAGCCTTATGCCATATCCAGCTGTCATTGTAGTTAGGGTCATTCCAGGGTTCATCAGAGACCCTGAAGGAATTGTAAAGAATTTCCATGTTTTTTTTGTTTTGTTTTTTAAATTCCTTTTTATAGTGAGTTTAGGCTGATTCTCGCTGCCATGTTTATGCCAGTCTAGAAACACTTGATTCCCTTATGGTGTCATATCAATACATAGGTTTTAAGATTCTTACTAGTCACATATATTCCTCTGCGGGAAATATGGGGTTTTGAGTCCCTTTCACTGAGGAAGGTGTATGTCTTCTGTAGTCCATAGTTGGTTTTCGGAACAGTACCTGTGCTTATATCAAACTCTGGTTTTATGCATCACCCCACCTCTCATTCCCCCTTAAGAAGGAATAAGAGTGTTTTCTAAATGTGAGACTCTGTTCTCTTTCCTATCTAAGTTCAGGTGTAGCCATGTTGACATGATCATCATAAGTGATATCTTATGATAAGTTTCTGTTTCTGTGTGACTTTGTTCACTTAGAATCATCGTACCTGAATCCACTCATTTTGCTGCTACTGGTCTTATGACATTGATTTCATGGCTGAGGGATATTCCATCGTACGTATGTACCACAAATTTTTGAACCATTTTTATATTTCCTGGGATATTTAAGGTGTACCCAGGTTGTGGTTCTTGTAGGCAGTGCCGCCCTAAATTTTGGGGTGGCTCTGTATTATTGTTTTTCAGTTTTCCCAAGGTATATTCCCTAGAATGGAAGTGCCCTTGGCTCTGTAGCTCTGTTCTTTACTTGTTTTAGGGAACACAATACACTCCTCCAGGGAGGCAGTTGGCAATTTACATCCCGCCCATCAGCATAACAAGGCTCCCTGTTCTCCAGGGCCTCTCTTGCCTTTCTGGTTTTTACATATTTTGTGGATGTCCATTTTGACCGGTGGGAAGTGATACTTCTTTGTAGTGCCAATTTGCATTGCCTTCTTGCTTGCTTGGCCAAAAAAGGCGTATGCGTTTTCTCCTGAATATCTTCAGGAGAAAACGAATACACCCTTTTTGGCCAAGTGCATCATTGTCGAAGTTGTGCCCCTCTTCGTGTGCTTTAAAGGCAATTCCAATGTACCTCTTGAAATCTGTTTCCTGCTATTCTGCCTCGATTTCAAGCCCACCTCGTTGCCTTCCCTCAACAGATTTTTAGACGATAGTTTTCCTTTATTATTCTGTCAGTTTGTGAATTGCTGTGCCCCTGAGCTCCATTTTTCAACTCGTTTTTTGTGAACTGACCGCAAGTCCAAAATTTTGGTGCAGGACCTATACTGGTTCCCGGTGGGTGGCTGAGACTTTGGTTAATTCTTCTTCCTGCCGGGAAATTAGATTGACATGTGCCCGTCCAAATGCCTAACAGCTACTCTCTCAATGGTTCTCCCTCATGCCTTTCATCCTCTGCCAATTTCGCAACGTGTGTGAACCAGGATGTTAAAGGGGCTGTCTCTCCAAGTTGGGAGATTGATAGTAAAGCAGTTGGAAAGTGAAACCGGAGCACCAGGAGAGGGACTATTCGTTGAGTTTTAGAAACCTTTCGTATTCTCAGTGTGTCCATTCTCTAGATTTCCTGTATATGTTATTGCTGTAGTAATATTCTCTTCAACCTGCAGAGTTGGGACCCATGGAAAGGTTGCCATGCATTATTGCTTTAAAGGGTCTGCATTTGCTCACCCAATCTCACCAATCCTCTCAGTCCCAAGTGTCCAGCCTTATGCCACATCCAGCTGTCATTGTAGATACGGTCATTCAAGGTTTCATCAGCGACCCTGAAGGAATTGTAAAGAATTTCCCAGTTTTTTTGTTTTGTTTTTGAAATTCATTTTTATAGTGGGTTTGATCTGATTCTCGCTGCCATGTTTATGCCAGTCTAGACACACTTGATTCCCTTACGGAGACATATCAATACATAGGTTTTAAGATTCTTACTAGTCAGATGTATTCCTCTGCGGGAAATATGGGGTTTTGAGTCCCTTTCACTGAGGAAGGTGTAGGTTTTGTCTATTCCATAGTTGGTTTTTGGGACGGTATCTGTGCTTATATCAAACTCTGGTTTTATGCATCCCCCCCACCTCTCCTTCACCCTTAAGCAGGCATAAGTGTGTTTTCTAAATGTGAGACTCTGTTCTCTTTCCTAACTCAGTTCATGTGTAGCCATGTTTACAGGATCTTCATAAGTGATATCTTATGATAAGTTTCTTTTCCTGTGTGACTTATTTCACTTAGAATCATCGAACCTGAATCCACTCCTTTTGCTTCTACTGTCCTTATGACATTGATTTCATGGCTGAGGGATATTCCATCATACGTAAGTACCACAATTTATTTACCATTTTTGTCTTTCCTTGGATATTTAAGGTGTCCCGGATTCGAGGTTCTTGTAAGCAGTGCTGCCCTAAATTTTGCGGTGGCTGTGTCTTATTGATATTCAGTTTTCCCAAGGTATATTCCCATGACTGGAAGTGACTTAGGTTGTGAAGCTCTGTTGTTTACTTCTTTTAGAGAACACAATGCACTCCTCCAGGGTGGCTGTTGGCAATTTACATCCCACCCATGAGCATAACAAGGCTTACTGTTCTCCAGAGCCTGTCTTGCCTTTCTGGTTTTTACACATTTTGCAGATGACCCTTTTGACCGGTGGGAAGTGATACTTATTTGTAGTGCAGATTTGCATTGTGCAGTTGCTTGGTTGGTCAAAATCGGCTTATGCGTTTTCTCCTGAATATATTCAGGTGAAAACGCATACGCCCTTTATGGACAATTCCATAATTGTCGAAGTTGTGATGCTTTTCCTGTGTTTAAAGGCAATTCCAATATACTTCTTGAAATCTGTTTCGTGCAATTCTGCATCATTTTAAAGTCTGCCTCGTGGCTTTCCCTCAACAGATTTTTGGAAGAGAGTAGTCCTTTATAACTCTGCAAGTTAGTGAAATGCTGTGCCACTGTGCTCCGGTTCGCAACTCGCGTTTTTGTGAGCTGACCGCAAATCCATAGTTTTGCTTCAGGACCTGTACAGGTTCTGGGGTGGGGGGGCAGGCTGAGAGTTTGGTTAATTCTTCTTCGTGACGGGAAATTAGAGTGACATGTGGCCGTCCAAATGCCTACAGCTACTCTCTCATTGGTTCTCCCTTTTCCCTTATATCCTCTGAACAATGTGCCAACTGTGCGAAACAGGAGGTTATAGGGGTTGACTCTCCAAGTTGGGAGATTGATATTAAAGCAGTAGGAATGTCAAGTTGGAGCACAAGGAGAGAAAAAAAATTAGTAGAGTTTTAGAAACCTTTCTCCATCAGAGGGTGTCCATTCTCTAGGTTTCCCATACATGTTATAACTGTAGTGATATTCCCTTCTACCTGGAGAGTTGGGAACCATGGAATGATGGGCAGGAATTATTGCTTTAGAGGGTCTGCCTTTTCTCACCCAATCTCACCAATCGTCTCAGTCCCAAGTGACCAGCCTTATGCCACATCCAGCTGTCGTTGTAGACAGGGTCATTCCAAGTTTCATCAGAACCCCTGAAGGTATTGTGTAAGAATTAAACTGTTTTTTGTTTTGTTTTGAAATTCATTTTTATAGTGGGTTTGAGCTGCTTCTCACTGCCGTGTTTATGTCGTGCTAGACACACTTGGTTCCTTTACGGAGACATATCAATACATAGGTTTTAAGATTCTTACTAGTCAGATATATTTCTCTGCCGGGAATTAGGGTGTTGAGTCCCGTTCACTGAGGAAGGAGTAGGGCTTGTCTCTTCTGTATTTGGATTATGGAATGTTACCTGTGCTAATATCAAACTCTGGTTTTGTGTGTCTCCCCACCTCTCCTTTCCCCTTAAGCAAGCATAAGTGTGTTTTCTATATCTGAGACACTGTTCTCTTTCCTAATTCAGTTCATATGTAGCCATGTTTACATTCCCTTCATAAGTGATATCTTATGTCAGAATGCACTATGGCCCTTGTCATAATAATGCTCCATGACACCTGTCATCACAATGCTCTATGCCCTGCTCATCACAATGCTCCATGTCCCTTGTCATCACAATTCTCCACGTCCTTGTCATCACAATGCTACATGACACTTCTCATCACAATGTTACATGCTCTTGTCATCACAATTCTCCATGCACTTGTCATTGCAATGTTCCATGCCCCCTGTCATAGCAAGCTCCAAGTGTTTGTCATCACAATGCTTCATGACCTTGTCATCAAAATTCTCAATGGCCCTTGTCATCACAATGCTCCGTGCCCTTGTCATCACAATGCTCCATGACCCCTGTCATCACAATGCTCCCTGACACCTGTCATCACAATGCTTCATGCCCCTTGTCATTACAGTGCTTCATGATGCTCGTCATCACAGTTACGCAAGGTCTTCTCATCACAATGCTCCACGGTTTTGCCATCACAATTCTCCATGCCCTGGTCATCTCAAAGCTCAATGTCCCTCGTCCTCACAATTCTCCACTTCCTTGTCATCACAATGCTCCATGGCACTTCTCATCACAATGTTATATGCTCTTGTCATCACAATACTCCATGCACTTGTCATCGCAATGCTCCATGACCCCTGTCATAGGAAGCTCCATGCGCTTGTCATCACAATGTTTCACGACCTGGACATTAAAATTATCAGTGGACCTTGTCATCTCAATGCTCCATGCCCTTGTCATCAAAATGCTCCTTTACGTTTGTCACAACAATCCTCCATGACACTTGGCATCACAATGCTCCGTGTTATTGTCATCACAATGGAACATGACATATGTCATCACAATGCTCCCTGACACCTGTCTTCACAATACTCCATGACCTTGTCATCACAATGCTTCATGCCCTTGTCATCACAATGTGCCATGCCCACTGTCATCACAATAATCCATGAAACTTGTCAGACAAATGCTCCATGACCCTTTTCATCAAAATGCTCCATGAACACTGTCATCACAATGCACCATGCCCATCATCATAATGCTTCATGCTATTGTCATCACAATGAAATCAAAATGCTCCATGACCTCTGTCATCACAATGCTCCAAACCCTTGTGATCACAATGTTCCATAACACTTGTCATCACAATGCCCCATGATGCTGGTCATCACAATTATCCATGGACTTCTCATCACAATGCCCCATGACATTTGTCATCACAATGCTCAATACACATGTCATCACAATGCTCCCTTACTCTTGCCATCGGTATGCACCTTGAACCCTTTCATGACAAGGCTCCATGCCTTTTTCATCACAATGATCCATGCACTTTTCATCACAATGCTCCATGCCCTTGTCATCACAATGGTCCTAGACCCCTGTAATCACAATGCTCCATGCCCCTTTTCATCAGAATGCTCCATGAGACTTGTCATCACAAGGCTCCATGGTCTTCTCATCACAATGCTCCAGGACATTGTCATCAAAAAGCTCCATTCCCTTATCATCACAATGCTCCATGACGCCTGTCATCACAATACTCCATGAACGTTTTCAGCCCAATGCTCCATGACCTTCTCATTACAATGCTCCTTGACCAATATCATCACAATGCTCCATGACCACTGTCATCACAACGCTCCATGACACCTGACAACACAATGATCCGGTACTCTTGTCATCACAATGCTCCATTCCCTAGTCATCACAATGCTCCATGACCCCTGTCATCACAAAACTCCATGAACATTTTCAGCCCAATGCTCCATGACACTTGGCATCACAATGATGCATGCCCTTGTCATCCCAATGCTCCTTGACCCCTGTAAACACAATGCTCCTTGACGCTTGCCATCACAGTGCTCCTGGACACCTGTCATCTCAATGCTCCATGCCTTTGTCAGCAAAATGCTACATGACCCTGTCATTACGATGCTCTATGCGCTTGTCATCACAATACTCCATGAACCTTGGGATCACGTTGCTTCCTGCCCTTGTCATCACAATGCTCCATGTTCCTTGAAATCAAAATGATCTAAGACCTCTGTCCTCACAATGCTCCAAACCCTTGTGATCACAATGTTCCATAACACTTGTCATCACAATGCTCCATGATGCCTTTCATCACAATACTCCATGCCCTTTTCATCACAATGCTCCATGACCTTTGTCATCATAATTTTCAATACACTTGTCATCACAATGCTCCCTGACACTTGTCGTCAGAATGCTCCTTGAACCCTGTCACGAAAAGGCTCCATGCCTTTTTCATCACAATGCCCCATGCCGTTTTCATCACAATGCTCCATGCCAATGTCATCAAATTACTCCACAAGCTTGTCATCAGAATGCTCCCTGACCCTTGTCATCACAATGCTCCAAGCCATTGTCATCACAATGCTCCATTACCTTTGTCATCAGAATCCTCCATGACACTTGGCAACACAATGCTCCATGCCATTGTCATCACAATGGGCCATTACATATGTCATCACAATGCTCCCTGACACCTGTCTTCACAATACTGCATGACCTGGTCATCACAGTGCTCCATGCCCTTGTCATCAAAATGCGCCATTCCAACTGTCATCACAATAATCCATGAAACTTATTAGACCAATGCTCCATGCCCTTGTCATCACAATGTTCCATGCCCTTCTTATCACAATGCTCCACGACCCCTGTCATCACAATTCTCCGTGACTCCAGTCATCACAATGCTTCATGACCTTTGTCATCACAATGGTCCATGCCCTCCTCATCTACAGTCTCTGTGACTTTTTAACCACAATGCTCCATGAACTTTTCATCACAATGCTCTTTGACCCTTGTCATCACAATGCTCTATGCCTTTCTCAGCACAATGCTCCATGACCCTTGTCATCACAATGCTCCATGCGCTTGTCAGCACAATGCTCCATGACCCATGTCATCACAATGCGCCATGCACTTGTCATCACAGTGCTCCACAATCTTGTCATCACAATGCTCCATAAACCTTGTCATCACAATGCTCCATGCACTTCTCATCAAAATGCTCTCTCACCACTGATATCACAATGTTACATCACTATTCATCACAATACTCCCTCACCCCTGTCATCACAATGTTCCATGACTCCTGTCATCAAAATGCTCCATGAACCATTTCATCAAAATGCTCAATGACCCCTGACATCACAATGTTCCATAACCCCTGTCATCAAAATGCTCCATGAACCATTTCATCAAAATGCTCAATGACCCCTGACATCACAATGTTCCATAACCCCTGTCATCAAAATGTTGCATGACCCTTTTCATCAAATTGTTCCATGACCCTGTCATCACAATGCTCCCTGCCCTTCTCATCACAATGCACCACGCCCTTGTCATCA
Source organism: Hyperoodon ampullatus (assembly GCF_949752795.1). NCBI lineage: Eukaryota > Metazoa > Chordata > Mammalia > Artiodactyla > Ziphiidae > Hyperoodon > Hyperoodon ampullatus. The sequence goes on along the minus strand of NW_027640838.1, from coordinate 907,171 downwards.
AAATGCTCCATGACCTTTGTCATCACAAAGATCCATGACCCTTTGCATCACAATGCTCCATGTCATGGTCATCACAATGCTCCATGAACGCTCTCATCACATTGCTCCATGCCATTGTCATCACAATGCTACCTGACACATGTCATCAGAATGCTCCATGGCCTTCTCATCACAATGCTCCATGCCCTTGCCATCACAATGCTCCATTACACCTGTGATAACAATGCTCCATTACCCCTGCCATCACGATGTTCCATGGCCTTGTCATTACAAGGCTCCATGACCCTTCTCATCACAATGCTCCAAGACCCCTGTAATCACAATGCTCCATGTCCCTTTTCATCTCAATGATCCATGAACCCTGTCATCATAATGCACCATGCCCATCATCATAATGCTTCATGCTATTGTCATCACAATGAAATCAAAATGATCCATGACCTCTGTCATCACAATGCTCCAAACCCTTGTGATCACAATGTTCCATAATACTTGTCATCACAACGCCCCATGATGCTGGTCATCACAATTATCCATGGACTTCTCATCACAATGCTCCATGACCCTTGTCATCACAATTCTCAATACACTTGTCATCACAATGCTCCCTGACACCTGTCGTCAGTATGCTCATTGAACCCTGTCATGACAAGTCTCCATGCCTTTTTCATCACAGTGATCCATGCCCTTTTCATCACAATGCTCCATGCCATTGTCATCACAATACTCCACAAGCTTGTCATCAGAATGCTCCGTGACACTTGTCATCACAATGATCCATGACCCCTGTCGTCACAATGCTCCATGACACCTGTCATCACAATGCTCCATGCCCCTTGTCATTACAGTGTTCCATGATGCTCGTCCTCACAATTATCCATGGTCTTCTCATCACAGTGCTCCACGGTCTTGCCATCACAATGCTCCATGCCCTGGTTATGACAATGCACCATGTCCCTTGTCATCACAATTCTCCACGTCCTTGTCATCACAGTGCTCCATGACAGTTCTCATCACTATGTTACATGCTCTTGTCATCACAATTCTCCATGCACTTGTCATCGCAATGCCCGTGACCCCTGTCATAGCAAGCTCCATGCCTTTGTTATCACAATGCTTCACGACCTTTTCATCAAAATTCTCACTGCCCGTTGTCATCACAATGCTCCATGCCCTTGTCATCACAATGATCCAAGCCCTTGTCATCACAATGCTCCATTACCTTTGTCATCACAATCCTCTATAACACTTGGCATCACAATGCTCCATGCCATTGTCATCACAATGGACCATGAAATATGTCATCACAATGCTCCCTGACACCTGTCTTCACAATACTCCATGACCTTGTCTTCACAATGCTCCATGACCTTGTCATCACAATGTGCCATGCCCACTGTCAACACAATTATCCATGAAACTTGTCAGACCAATGCCCTATGCCCCTGTCATCACAAAGCTCCATGCCCTTGTCATCACAATGCTCCATGACCCCAGTCATCACAATTCTCCGTGACTCCAGTCTTCACAAGGCTTCATGACCTGTGTCATCACAATGGTCCATGCCCTCATCATCACAAGGCTCTGTGAACTTTGTCACCACAATGCTCCATGAACTTTTCATCACAATGCTCCATGACACTTGTCATCACAATGCTCTGTGCCTTTGTCAACTCAATGTTCCATGACCCTTGTCATCACAATGCTCCACAACCTTGTCATCACAATGCTCCATAAAGATTGTCATCACAATGCTCCATGCACTTCTTATAAAAATGCTCTCTCACCACTGATATCAACATGTTCCCTCACTAGTCATCACAATACACCCACTCCCCTGTCATCACAATGGTCCTTAAACCCTGTCATGGAAATGTTCCATGACCCTTGATATCTCAATGTTCCATAACCCCTGTCATCAAAATGTTCCATGACACTTTTCATCAAATTGCTCCATGACCCTGTTATCACAATGCTCCCTGCCCTACACAACAGAATGCACCACACCTCTTGTCATCAAAATGCTCCATGACCTTTGTCATCAAAAAGCTCCATGACCCTTGGCATCACAATGCTGCATGCCATTGTCATCACAATGCTCCTTGAAACCTCCATCACATTGTTCCATGCCCTTGTCATCACAGGCTACATGATGCTTTTCATCACAATGCTCGATGCCATTCTTATCACAATGCTCCATGCGCTTGTCATTACAATCCTCCATGACTCATGTATCACAGTGTTCCACGCCCTGGTCATCACAATGCTCCATGACCCCTGTCATAAAAATGCTCCATGACCACTGCCATCACAATGTTCCAAGGCCTTGTCATCACAAGGCTCCATGACCCTTGTCATCACAGTGCTCCAAGACCCCTGTAATCACAATGCTCCATGCCCTTGTCATCACAAAGCTCCATGACGCATGTCATCAGAATTCTCCATGGCCTTCTCATTCACGATGCTCCATGCCCTTGTCATCACAATGCTCCAAGACTCCTGTAATCACAATGCTCCATGCCCCTTTTCATCTCAATGCTCCATGAACCCTGTCATCACAATGCAGCATGCCCATCATCATAATGCTTCAGGCTATTGTCATCACAATGAAATCAAAATGCCCCATGACCTCTGTCATCACAATGCTCCAAATCCTTGTGATCAAAATGTTCCATAACACTTATCATCACAACGCCCCATGACGCTCGTCATCACAATTATCCATCGTCTTCTCATCACAATGCTCCATGACCTTTGTCATCACAATGCTCAATACCCTTGTCATCACAATGCTCCCTGACACTTGTCGTCAGTATGCTCCTTGAACCCTGTCATGACCAGGCTCCATGCCTTTTTCATCACAATGATCCATGCCCTTTTTATCACAGTGCTCCAAGACCCCTGAAAACACAATGCTCCATGCCCTTGTCCTCACAAAGCTCCATGATGCATGTCATCAGAAGGCTCCATGGCCTTCTCATCCCAATGCTCCATGCCCTTGTCATCACAATGCTCCAAGACCTCTGTAATCACAATGCTGCATGCCCCTTTTCCTCAGAATGCCCCATGAGACATGTCATCACAAGGCTCCATGGTCTTCTCATCACAATGCTCCAGTACCTTGTCATCACAATGCTCCATGACGCCTCTCATCACAATACTCCATGAACATTTTCAGCCCAATGGTCCATGACCTTCTCATCACAATGCTCCCTGACCCCTGTCATCACAATGCTCCATGACCACTGTCATCACAACGCTCCATGAACCCTGACGACACAATGATCCGGGACTCTTGTCATCAAAATGCTCCATGAACCTTGTCATCACAATGATCCATGCTCTTGTCATCCCAATGCTCCATGACCCCTGTAATCACAATGCTCCATGATGCTTGTCATCAAAGTGCTCCATGAACCTTGTCATCACAATGCTCCTTGCCTTTGTCAGCAAAATGCTACATAATCTTGTCATCACAATGCTCCATGCGCTTGTCATCACAATCCTCCATGACCCTTGGGATCACATTGCTTCATGCCCTTGTCATCTCGCTCTTGCCTTTCTGGTTTTTACAGATATACAGATGTCCCTTTCGACCGGTGGGAAGTGACAATTCTTTGTAGTGTGGATTTGCATTGCATGCTTGCTTCATTGGCCAGAAAGGACGTATGCGTTTTCTCCTGAATATATTCAGGGGAAAAGGCATACGCCCTTTTTGGCCAAGTGCATCACCGTCCAAGTTGGGATGCTTTTTCTGTGCTTCAAAGGCGATTCCAATTTACCTCTTGAAATATGTTTTGTGCAATTCTGCCTCATTTTCAAGTCCGCTTCATTGCCTTCCCTCAACAGATTTCTGGAAGAGAGTAGTCCTTTATAACTCTGCAGGTTTTTGAATTGCTGGGCCCCTGAGCTCCAATTTTCAAATCCCATTTTTGTGAGCTGGCCGCAAATCCACAATTTTGCTTCAGGACCTATACTGGTTCCAGGGGTGGCTTTATTGGTTCCCTGTGGGTGGCTGAGGCTTTGGTTAATTCTTCTTCCTGACGGGAAATTAGAGTGACATGTGCCCGTCCAAATGCCTACATCTACTCTCTGATTGGTTCTCCCTCTTCCCTTTCATCATCTGCACAAATAGCAAACTGTGCGAACCAGGAGGTTATAGGGGCTGACTCTCCTAAGTTGGGAGATTGATAGTAAAGCAGTTGGAATGCCAAAGTGGAGCACAAGGAGAGGAAAAATTAGGAGAGTTTTAGAAACCTTTCGCCATCACAGGGTGTCCATTCTCTAGGTTTCCCATACATGTTATAACTGTAGTGATATTCCCTTCTACCTGGAGATTTGGGACCCATGGAATGGTGGCATGCATTACTACTTTAAAGGGTCTGCATTTTCTCTCCCAATCTCACCAGTCCTCTCAGTCCCAAGTGTCCAGCCTTATGTCTCATCCAGCTGTCTTTGCAGATAGGGTCATTCCAGGTTTCATTAGAACCCCTGAAGGAATTGTGTAAGAATTTTGCTGTTTTTTGGTTTTGTTTTTGAAATTCATTTTTATTATGGGGTTGAGCTGGTTTTCACTGACCTGTTTATGCCAGTCTAGACACAATTGATTTCCTTACGGAGACATATGAATACATAGGTTTTAAGATTCTTACTAGTCAGATATATTCCTCGGCGGGGAATAGGGGTGTTGAGTCCCATTCACTGAGGAAGGTGTAGGTCTTGTCTATTCTGTATTTGGTTTATGGAATGGTACCTGTGCTAATATCATACTCTGGTTTTATGCATCACCCCACCTCTCCTTTCCCCTGAAGCAGACATAAGTGTTTTTTTCTAAATGTGAGACTCTGTTCTCTTTCCTAATTCAGTTCATGTGTTGTGATATTGACATTCCCTCTATAAGTGATATCTTATGATAAGATTCTTTTTCTGTGTGACTAATTTCCCTTAGAATCATCATACCTAAATCCACTCATTATGCTGCTACTGGCCTTATATACACTGATTTCACGTCTGAGTGATATTCTGTTGTACAAAATTACCACAAGTTCTTTATGCATTTCTCTTTTTCCTGGGATATTTTAGGTGTACCAAAGTTGAGGTTCTTGTATGCAGAGCAGCCCTAAACTTTGGGGTGCCTGTGTCTTATTGATATTTAGTCTTCCCAAGTCATATGCCCGTGAGTTGAAGTCCCCTTTGCTTGGGGGCTTTGTATTTTAGAAGTTTTAGGAAACAGCATACACTTCTTCAGAGTGGCTCTTGGATATTTATACCCCACCCATCAGCGTGACTAGGCTCCCTGTTTTCCATGGCCTCTCCTGCATTTCTGGTTTGTACACGTTTTTTGGATTTCCTTTCTGAGCAGTGGAAATTGAGACTCCTTTGTTGTGCAGATTTACATTTCCCTCTTGCTTGGTTGGCCAAAAACTCTGCATGTGTTTTTTTCCTGAAGATATTCACGAAAAAAACGCATACACCCTTTTGCCCAACTGCATCATTTTAGAAATTCTGCTGCTTTTCATATGCTTTAAATGTGAGTACAATCTACCTTTTGAAATCTGTTTCCTGCAATTCTGCCTCTCATTCAAATCCTCTTCGTTGCCTTACCTGAATATATTTTTGGACGTTGGTTATCATTTATATCTTTGCAGGTCTTTGAATTGTCTGCTCCTGAGCTCCATTTTGCAACTCGCTTTTTTTGTGAGCTGGCCGCCAAACCATTGGATTTCTTCCGGCCCTATTCTGGTTCTGGGGAGGCAGGCTGAGCCTTTGGTTAATTCTTCTTCCTAATGGGAAATTAGAGTGACATGTGCCTGTCAAAACTCCTACAGCTAATCTCTCATTGGTTCCCCCTCTTTCCATTTACCCTCTGCACAAATTGCAAACTGTGTGAAACAGGAGGTTAAAGGTGCTGATTCTCCAAGTGGGGAGGTTGTTAGTAATGTGGCTGGAATGGCGAACCCCAGCACCAGGAGATCAAAAATGAGGTGCATTTTAGACACCTTTCCTGAGCACACGGTGTACATTCATCTCGGTTTCCCAGGCATGTTTTCGCTGTCAGAAGATTCCCTTGAACCTGCAGATTTGGGACCCATGGAATGGGTACCAGGCAGTATTACTTTAAAAGGTCTGCATTTCCTCACCCAGCCTCTCTAACATCTCTTAGCGTGCATAGCTTCCAGCCTTATATAATCATCCTGCTGTGGGTCTACATGTGTTCAATCCATGTTACATCGTAGCCCTTCAACAAAAGTTGTAAGAATTTTTGTCTGTCTCACTGTTTTTATAAATAGTTTTAAATTTATTTTTATATTGGTTACAGCTGATTTTCAAAGCTCTGTTTTTTGCTGCTGTACATCCACTTGATTCATGTACTGTGAGACAACAATAACTTCTTTTTCAGATGCTTACCAGTCATATGTATTATTTTCCAGTGACTTGAGTGGGCTGAGTGCAGTTCTTTGAGGTACCGTGTAGGCCTTGTCAGTTATTCAATTTGGTACTTGGAATGGTATCTTTGCTAATTTCAACCTCCTGGATAATACCTCACCATTCCCCACCTTTCCCATTTAGCAGCCTTATGTCTATTTTCTACATATTTGACTATGTTACTGTTTTGTAATTTATTTCATGTGTAGCCATTTTTGATTCCACCTTTAAGTGACATCTTATGATATGTGTCTTTTTCTTTCTGACATATGTCACTTAGAATGATCGTATGTAACTCCTCCAGAGTTGTTACAACTGGCCTTATTTCATTGATTTCTGGATGAGTAATATTCCACTCTACATAAGTACCCCATCTCTTTTATCCATTTTATCCTTCCAGGGACATTTAGGTTATATCCAAGTTGAGGCCCTTTTTAACAGAGAGGTGGTAAACGTTCGGGTGCCTGTTTTCTGTCGATTTTTGTTTTTCCCAAGGTACACGCCCATGAGTGCAAGTGCCCTATGCTCTGTAGCTCATTTTTTAGATGTTTTAGCAAACACAATACACTTCTCCAGAGTGGCCGTTGGCAAATTACATTTCCACTATCAGCCTCACAGGGCTCCCTTTTCTCCTCGCCCTGTCCTGCATTTCTGGTGTTTACACTTTATGTGGATGGCCCTTCTGACTGATGTGAAGTGATACATTTTGTGATATTGATTTCCAGTGCCCACCTGTTTGGTTGGATAAAAAGTGTGTATGGCCTTTACTTGAATATATTCAGAAAAAATGCATACACCCTTTTTGGCCAACTGCATCATTGGCGATGTTCAGCCCCTTTTCTTGTGCTTTAATGGGGAGTCCTTTCTACCTCTTCAAATCTGTTTCCTGCCACTCTCCCTTGCTTACAAGTCCTTTTCTGTGACTTACCTCAAGACATTTTTCGACGATAGATATTTTCAACTCTGCAGTTTCATGAATTTTAGTGCCCCTGAGTTCCATTATTCAACTTGTGTTTTTGGAAACTGGACACAAAACAGCGGGATTTCCTCTAGCCCTATTCTGTTTCCGTGGGCAATTCTAGCCTTTGATGAATTTGTCTTCTGGATTGGAAATTAGAGTGGCATGTGCCTGTCCGAACACCTAAGACATGTCTCTATATTTTTCTCATCCTTAGGCTACATCCTCTGGACAAATTCCAAACTGTGTGCAACAGGATGTTGACGGTGCTGATATCACCAAGTGAGGAGATTGTTAGGAAAGATGCTGGAGGGTTGAACCCGAGCACCAGGCAATGAGGAGATGAGGTGCCTTTTCCAAACTCTTTCCGATCAAATGGTGTACCATCCTCTAGATGTGACAGGCATGTTTTAGCTGTAGGAAGGGTCCCGTGCATGTAAGGAGAACACCAGGGATTTTTCCAAATCAGTGCCTCCCCGAACCCCAAACTGGGGAATTTTTAAGCTACGGCTACACGTATGTCCTTTAAGGGCCTTGGGAAATAGGCAGAGCCCAAACTTTAGATGACTGAAATCTTCAGGGTCAGAAGCGCTCACCATCGGCCTTGCTTAGGTTACATTTTATCTGTCATTGATAGATGATGTCAATAAAAATATCTATTCTTTTTCAGATTATTTCCCCTTATAGGTTATTGCAAAATATTCAGTGTAGTTCCCTGTGCTATACAGTAGTTCCCTGTTGATGATCTATTTTATACATAGCAGTGTGTATGTGTTAATCCCAAACTGTTAATTTATCCCTTCTCCTACCTTTCCCCTTTGGTAATAATAAATTATAAGGTTTTATACTTCTCAGAAATGGGGGAGCTGAAAGAGAGGTATCATTTTCAATGGAAAAGCATTCAAAACAAGATTGAAGCTTCAGCCAAGAGTATTCGATGTACATCCATGAAAATAAATCACTTCATTTCTCTAATGTTGACCTGACAAATAAGACAGACATCTTCACTGAACTTGCTTATAGGAAAGTGATGGAAATATCAAATGTAAGTCTTAGAAACATCTTATTTTACCCGAGCATTATACACTGCTCTATGTTAACTACAGTTTGGCTCACACATCTGTTCATTGAAGTTACAATGTTCTCAATTTCTGTTACTGATCCTCCAGAGTGGACCCCAACAGGAGTCCCCGTGCCCAGTGTCATTGGAGCCAACAGATCAAGACTGAGTTTGGTTCAGAAGCAAAGGAAACATTATTTTGAAAACAGAATGGAGAGGTGAGAGCGTGCACTCCCCCATGGGCTGTGGCTGGGCTGCTGTGTAGGGTCCCCGGCAGCGTCAGTGGGAGGGAGGGGATGGAGCTCTTGAGGGCTGAGTTGGCTGCAGCTCAGGCTCTATGCCGCGGAGTCTGCATGGGACCCCGCTAGCTGAGGTGTCGACCCAGCCATTCTGCACTAGGAAATCGGGTCTGAAGTGCCGGGTGTGGGACCTCTGCATGCGGAACCCTAGGAGCACGTGAAATTAGACAAAGCACAAAGGAAAAACATGTTAGACTTTATTTTATTGCCCAGATTCTCTTTATATCTCCCAGGAATTTTTAATGAACGTTGCCGGAGACGAACACCTCCTCTGCTTTTTGTTCCGTTCCTTATTCTTGGGGTGTTGAGGGTGCAGACCCCTCTTTTGTAACTGCTTCATGCTGTGGTGGGAGCCCTGATACATGGGGGGAGGGGCAAAACATCTCCCCTCCAGCCTCCTGGTGAGGTTGATTGTCCCAAGGCCTCCTGCCTCACTTCTCGTCCGCCTGAGCACCAGCATTGGAAGTGTTACAGATTCTAATGACCTTTATGGGTCCAGGAAAGAGAGGCGCAGGGATGCTGCGGTGGCAGGTTTCACCCCACCCCACATATGTTCGGCGACCTTAGGCTGACGGTTTTTGCCAGACTAGATGCTCTGACCAGTAGTCTGTGCTTTCTTTAATTAGGTCCCTGAATTAATGTACAAACAGCACCATGTGTCAGAGCCCTGCCCGCGCAACTCCCAGACAGTCCAGGGTCAGTGGTGATCCAGGACCATGACGTCCACTGAGTCAACGGCCTTTAGAAGTAGCCAGCAGTCCAGCCGGTCATATTGGCCACCATCACCGCGGTGTCTGTAGGGTTTTCTATGGTGAAAGCATGATATACGTTTCCCCCGCCAAGCTTATTAGCTCCCCTCTGGGTGCAGTAAGTCCTGCAAGCAGTAGTCTGCTCTTTCGGGACACAGTCTTGTCGTTTTCTGAGAGAAACTCCAGGTCAAGTGATGGTCACACGAGTCATCTTGGGGGCCCGTTGCCCCCGTTTATCTCTCTGGAGGTTGGAGTTGGAGGGCCTCCTCACTCGAGGTCAGTGTGTCCACAGAGCGACCCCTGCAACTTCAGGGCATGATGGGTGGTTAGGATCACCACGTGGGGTCCTTTTCCTTGCGGGCTGCTGATTTCCAGCTTTTTAGATACCCCAGTATCCTGGCCTGATGAGTCGGGTGGCAAAGCCCTTGGTGACCATATTTTATCATACCTGAAGGGCATTCTTGTGTTGCTCCATTTCAAGTGGTCCCAGTTTTTGCACTAAGGCTCCAAGGGCGATTAACCTTTGACCGGGTATGTAAAGGTCAAAGGGTTTAGCTAAATTAGGCAGTTCCTGGGCAAGGGTCTGTATTGACTGCTCTTTCCATTCTTGAAAGGCTGCTTCTGGATTCTATTCAAAAGGATAATCATCTTTTCGTGTCAGTGTTTCATGTAGAGGCCCAGCTATTAGACTGTAGTTAGGGATCCAGATGCAGAAAACCTTGGCCTCCCCAGGAACCCCTAAGCTGTCTTCTAGTTTTAGAAGAGGTAAGGCTGCAAATGGCTTCTTCCCTATCCTGGGATGCGTTTCTCCGAATATCTGTGAGAATGAAGCCCAGGCATGTCACCTTAGCCTGGGATATTTGAGCGTTTTTCTTGGACACCTTCTATCCTTTCTTGGCTAGGTAGTTCAGAGGCGTCTTTAGTAGGCCTGGCGATCAGAATGTCATCTGCATATTGAAGGAGGGTTCCCTTTTACAGAGGTTGAACTTTTAGGTCTTTAGAGGACATTTCCCCAATGATGGTGTGGGTATTTTTGAACCATTGGGGCAGGACGGCCCAGCATTATTGCTTTTGTTGCATGTTGTGTCCTGCCACTCACAAGCCAAAAATTCTTGTGACTCTGAGATGAATGGAATGCAGAAGAAGGCATCATTGAAGTCTAATACAGAATGCCATGGCCTGGTGGAAGGTAGAATGACCAGCAGGGAGTAGGAAATAGGAGCTACTGGAGGTATATCCTCGGTGGCTTCACTGACTGTCCTGATATCCTTTACCAGGTCTCCAGCAGCCCATGGGGCTCTCGTGGTCAGGCCAATCCCAGGATATGGAGCTCACCTGGGCGGCACCCCTACCCCACAGCCCACGGGGCTCTCGTGGTCAAGTCCCTCCCAGGGTATGGAGCTCACCTCTGCAGCTACCCAGCAGCCCATGGGGCTCTCCTACTCAGGCCCTTCCCAGGATACAGAGCTCCCCTGGGCAGGTACCCCAGCAGGGCTGGACACACAGGAACTGTGCACATAGCCCACCTTGCAGAGAACCCACAGCTCACCTGTCGCTCACAGCTGACACAGAACACCTCAGAGCAGGATTTGAACTAACAAACAGCAGCTCTGACAGGTCTGTGACCATGGCTATCACTCTCTTCAGGCTCTTTCTGCCTGGTCTTCCAGACACTTCCAATGCAGCCAGGGCAACAGGCCTCTGTCTCCACCCACCATCACTCCTCTCCCTGACTCCTGGGTTCCTCTCATTAGGATAAGGTCTTCTTGAAGTTGTTTTCCACTCATGGACCAGATAAAATGATAAGAAAAGAAGCCGCAGCTGCAGCCCCTTGTCTATCCTGACTCTCAAGAGCCCACACCTGTTCCTAGGGCCTGGCCCGTTTAGCAAGTTTCATTTTCTGCAACTGTGAACCCTGAGGGGTGAGGATTGGCTGATTTTGGCAGCCTGAAACTGCCTGCCGGCCCGCCACAGGTGTCCCTGGGTTGAGGGCAATATAAACAGCACTCCAGTGAGCGACAGCCCTTGTAGCTGTGACTGACGGCATATTCTCTGCCCCGTAGGCAGTTCCGGAGCTGTGCTGGTGGAGGGAGTGAGGGTCCGTGGCTTTGTGGGTGGCCCAGTGTGAGTGGGGCTCTGCTGGACTTTCTGCAGGAGTTGCCAGGCTGCCACCTGCTAAAGAAGAGGATGTGTCACTGATACCTGCCACTGGAATTTCTCCCCAGGCAGAGGTGAGGAAGTAAAAAAGCAGTGGGGGCCGTGGCAGGAGGGGTATCTCAGGCAGGGAAATGGAAAGCTTCCAGAAGAGCATCTGGGGACAGGACCATCCTGACTGGCGTGCAGGCACCAAGTCGGCCTGCGTGCTGTCGCTGTTGTGGCTCCACGGCCCTTTCTCTAGGCTTTCAAGCCCTTGTACATATTCAGGTGTTTTACCTGGGAAGGGTGGCAAAAGTTCAACAGCAGCTGGCCTGGGGCTCAGCTCACGGTTACTCACAGATGCCTCGGCATGGCCCCCTCTTTGCAATGAGGATGCTCCTTGCGTAGGAGTGGGCTGCTGGCTCTATGGGAGATGATTCCCCACCACTGACCAATTTCAGAATTGTTTACCGCTGGAGCAAGTGCCCTGGTAGTGTTTTCCTCTGTCTAACTGGTGGGTTCAGGTTATTTTTTTTCTTTTTTTGTTCAAGTTAGATTTTATTCCTCTTTTATGTATTTATAGATATAAGCATGGAAATCATTCATTCATATAAATACATCTGTGTGAAGGGAAGAACTTTTTTCTGTTTTATTTTTAAATTTTATTTTTTAAATTTTGAAATTTAATTTTATTTATTTTTTTATACAGCAGGTTATTATTAGTTATGTATTTTATGCATATACATGTATACAGGTCAATCCCAATCTCCCAACTCATCCCACGACCACCACCCCATGGCTTCCCACACTAGGTTTCCATACGTGTGTTCTCTACCTCTGTGTCTCTATTTCTTCCCTGCAAACCAGTTCATCTGTACCATTTTTCTATGTTCCACATATATGCATTAATATACCATATTTGTTTTTCTCTTTCTGACTTACTTCATTCTGTATGACAGTCTCTAGATCCATCAACGTCTCTACAAATGACCCAGTTTCATTCCTTCTTATGGCTGAGTAATATTCCATTTTATATATGTACCACATCTTTATCCATTCGTCTGTCTGTGGGTATTTAGGTTGCTTCCATTACCTGGCTATCATAAATAGTGCTGAAATGAGCATTGTGGTGAATGTGCCTTTTTAATTTATGGTTTTCTCTGGGTATATGCCCAGAAGCGGGATTGCTGGATCATATGGTAATTCTATATCTAGGTTTTTTAAGGAAACTCCATACTGTTCTCCATCGTGACTGTATCAATTTACATTTCCACCACTAGTGGAAGAGGGATCCTTTTGTCCACACCCTCCCCAGAATTTGTTGTTTGTAGATTTTCTGATGATGCCGATTCTAACAGGTGTGAGGTGATACCTCATTGTAGTTTTGATTTGCATTTCTCTAATAATTAGTGATGTTGAGCAGCTTTTCATGTGCGTCTTGGCCATCTCTGTGTCTTCTTTGAAGAAACGTCTCTTTAGATCTTCTGCCCATTTTTGTATTGGGTTGTTTGTTTTTTTTAATATTAAGCTGCATGAGCTCTTTATATATATTGGAGATTAAACCTTTGTCCATTGATTCGTTTGCAAATATTTTCGCCCATTCTGAGGGATGCTTTTTGCCATTCCCATTTTTTTAACAAAAAAAGAAAGAAAGAAAAAGAAGCAGAACACTAATGTGTGTAAAATATGCCTTTTGAAACTGTCGTTTTGAAATATGGACATACTTTGAATTTTTTGGTCGATATATGAACCCGGTATTTGTTTTCAGGGCAGGTGTCCTTTACAGGCCTGCAATGATTTTGAATATCAACTGACCATTAGCGCTGGGATTAAAGCTGCTGTTTTGTGAAACGGCCACAAGGTGGCAGCAGTTCTCCCTTACCAAATCTGCTTACTAGAGCAACAGAGCCTCAATGGAAGTCATGTTCTAGATTGGAATTTAGAATGGAATGTGCCAGGAGAAAGCCCCTCAAGTTTGTCTCACTGCTTCTTGTTCGAGTTTTTAATGTAATTTTTTATTTTTTATTACAGCAAATATGATTACAATGTTTGGCTTGTTGTAGGTGTGGAAGATGTGGTTCTTTTACACATATACATATGTCTGTTCTACCTGGGATCCTTTTCCCATGTACCTTATGACAGAATGTTGAGTAGTCTTCTCGTGGTATTCTGTAGGTCTTTGGTGATTATATATGTCACCTGTGTTTGTATATGTCTGTTAACCCCAATATCATAATGAAACCAATCTTCACACCTTTCCATTGGTGAACCATAAGTTTGTTGAATGAATCTGTGATTGCCCTTCTCCGTGGAAATATCTGCCCTGGTATCCATTTTTCGGTCACACCTATAAGAGATATGATATGATATGTGTCTTTCACTTTCTGACTTACTACAAGTCACGTGATTACCTCTAGACACACCTACGGTGCTGCAAATGGCATTGTGTCCTTTTATTCCTTGGCTTCTATTCTGCCTTAGCGAGGTCCATTTTCAACAATGTGATTCCCTGAGGGCTGAGGATTAGCTGACTTGGGTAGCCTGACCCTGCTGGCCGGCCCTCCCCAGGTGTGCCTGGGTTGAGGTCAATATAAACAGCGCTGCAGGCAGCAATAGCCCCTGAAGCTGTGCCTGACTCCATATTCTCTGCCCCGTCAGCAGTCTCGGGGCTGTGCTGGTGGGAGGGAGTGAGGGGCCACGGCTTTGTGGGTGGCCCGGTGTGAGTGGGTCTCTGCTGGACTTTCTGCAGGAGTTGCCAGGTTTCCACCTGTAAAGAAGAGGATGTGTCACCCATACCTTCCGCTGGAATTTCTCTCCGGAGAGAGGTGCGGAAGGAAAAAAGCAGTGGGGGCCGGGACAGATGGGGTATCTCAGGCAGGGCAATGGAAAGCTTCCAAAAGAGTGCCCAGGGCCAGGACCATCCTGGCTGGCCTGCAGGCCCCAAGTTGGCCTGCGTGCTGTCGCTGGTGTGGCTCCACACCCCTTCCTCTAGGCTTTCAAGCCCTTGTACATATTCAGGTGTTTTACCTGGGAAGGGTGGGAAAAGTTCAACAGCAGCCGGCCTGGGGCTCAGCTCACGGTTACTCACAGATGCCTCGGGTCCCTTTCACTGAGGAAGGTGTAGGTCTTGTCTATTCCATAGTTGGTTTTTGGAACGGTACCTGTGCATATATCAAACTCTGCTTTTATGCATCACCCCACCTCTCCTTCCCCCTTAAGAAGGCATCAGAGTGTTTTCTAAATGTGAGACACTGTTCTCTTTCCTAACTCAGTTCAAGTGTAGCCATGTTTACAGGATCTTCATAAGTGATATCTTATGATAAGATTCCTTTTCTGTGTTACATATTTCACTTAGAATCATCATACCTGAATCCACCCATTTTGCTGCTACTGGTCTTATGACATTGATTTCATGGCTGAGGGATATTCCATCGTATGTAAATACCACAATTTTTTGAACCATTAATATATTTCCTGGGATATTTAAGGTGTACCCAAGTTGAGGTCCTTGTAAGCAGTGCAACCCTAAATTTTGGGGTGGCTCTGTCTTATTGATTTTCAGTTTCCCAAGGTATATTCCCTAGACTGGAAGTGCCCTTGGCTCTGTAGGTCTGTTCTTTACTTGTTTTAGGGAACACAATGCACTCCTCCAGAGAGGCAGTTGGCAATTTATATAACGCCAAACAGCATAACAAGTCTCCTTGTTCTCCAGGGCCTGTCTTGCTTTTCTGGTTTTTACACATTTTGTGGATGTCCCTTTTGACCGGTGGGAAGTGATACTTCTTTGTAGTGCAGATTTGCATTGCCCGCTTGATTGCTTGGCCAAAAAGGGCGTATGCGTTTTCTCCTGAATATATTCAGGAGAAAACCCATACATACTTTTTGGCCAAGTGCATCATTGTCGAAGTTGTGCCCCTCTTCCTGTGCTTCAAAGGCGATTCCAACGTACCTCTTGAAATCTATTTCCTGCTATTCTGCCTTGCTTTCAAGTCCGCCCCGTTGCCTTCCCTCAACAGATTTTTGGACAATAGTTGTCCTTTATTACTAGGCCAGTTTGTGAATTGCTGTGCCCCTGAGCTCCATTTTTCAACTCGTTTTTTGTGAGCTGACCGCAAGTCCAAAATTTTGGTTCATGACCTATGCTGGTTCCCGGTGGGGGGCTGAGACTTTGGTTAATTCTTCTTCCTGCCGGGATGTTAGAGTGACATGTGCCCATCCAAATGCCTAACAGCTACTCTCTCATTGGTTCTCCCTCTTCCCTTTCATCCTCTGCCAAATTGGAAACCTATGCGAACCAGGAGGTTAAAGGGGCTGTCTCTCCAAGTTGGGAGGTTGATAGTAAAGCAGATGGAAAGTCAAACTGGAGCACCAGGGTAGGGACTATTCGTTGAGTTTTAGAAATTTTTCGTATTCACAGTCTGTTCGTTCTCTATGTATCCCGTACATGTTTAGCTGTAGTAATATTCCTTTCAACCTGGAGAGTTGGGACCCATGGAATGGGTGCCAGGCATTTGTGCTTTAAAGGGTCTGCATTTGCTCACCCAATCTCACCAATCCTCTCAGTCCCAAGTGTCCAGCCTTATGCCACATCCAGCTGTCATTGTAGATAGGGTCTTTCCAGGTTTCATCAGAGACCCTGAAGGAATTGTTAATAATTTCCCAGTTTTTTGTTTTGTTTTTGAAATTCCTTTTTATAGTGGGTTTGAGCTGATTCTCGCTGCCATGTTTATGCCAGTCTAGACACACTTGATTCCCTTACGGAGACATATCAATACATAGGTTTTAAGTTTCTTACTAGTCAGATATATTCCTCTGCGGGAAATATGGGGTTTTGAGTCCCTTTCACTGAGGAAGGTGTAGGTCTTGTCTATTCCATAGTTGGTTTTTGGAACGGTACCTGTTCTTATATCAAGCTCTGGTTTTATGCATCACCCCACCTCTCCTTCCCGCTTAAGCAGGCATAAGAGTGTTTTCTAAATGTGAGACACTGTTCTCTTTCCTAACT
Organism: Hyperoodon ampullatus; assembly: GCF_949752795.1. Taxonomy (NCBI): domain Eukaryota; kingdom Metazoa; phylum Chordata; class Mammalia; order Artiodactyla; family Ziphiidae; genus Hyperoodon; species Hyperoodon ampullatus. The sequence continues at coordinate 890,538 of NW_027640838.1, read as the reverse complement.
CAGTTCAATTGTAGCCATGTTTACAGGATCTTCATAAGTGATATCTTATGATAACTTTCTTTTTCTGTGTGACTTATTTCACTTAGAATCATCGTACAGGAATCCACCCATTTTGCTGCTACTGGTCTTATGACATTGATTTCATGGCTGAGGGATATTCCATCATATGTAAGTACCACAATTTTTTGAGCCATTTTTATATTTCCTGCGATAAATAAGGTGTACCCAAGTTGAGGTCCTTGTAAGCAGTGCAGCCCTAAATTTTGGGGTGGCTCTGTCTTAATGATTTTCTGTTTTCCCAAGGTATATTCCCTAGACTGGAAGTGCCCTTGGCTCTGTAGCTCTGTTGTTTACTTCTTTTAGGGAACACAATGCACTCCTCCAGAGAGGCAGTTGTCAATTTACATCCCGCCCTTCAGCATAACAAGGCTCCCTGTTCTCCAGGGTCTGTCTTGCCTTTCTGGTTTTTACACATTTTGTGGATGTCTCTTTTGACCGGTGGGAAGTGATACTTCTTTGTAGTGCAGATTTGCATTGCCCGCTTGATTGCTTGGCCAAAAAGTGCCTATGCGTTTTCTCCTGAATATATTCAGGAGAAAACCCAAACGCCCTTTTTGACCAAGTGCATCATTGTCAAAGTTGTGCCCCTCTTCCTGTGCTTTAAAGGCGATTCCAACGTACCTCTTGAAATCTGTTTCCTGCTATTCTGCCTCACTTTCAAGTCGGCCTCGTTGCCTTCCCTCAACAGATTTTTAGACGATACTTGTCCTTTATTACTCAGTCAGTTTGCGGATTGCTGTGCCCCTGAGCTCCATTTATCAACTCGTTTTTTGTGAGCTGACCGCAAGTCCAAAATTTTGGTTCATGACCTATGCTGGTTCCCGGTGGGGGGCTGAGACTTTGGTTAATTCTTCTTCCTGCCGGGATGTTAGAGTCATATGTGCCCGTCCAAATGCCTAAGAGCTACTCTCTCATTGGTTCTCCCTCTTCCCTTTCATCCTCTGCCAAATTGGCAACCTGTGCGAACCAGGAGGTTAAAGGGGCTGTCTCTCCAATTTGGGAGGTTGATAGTAAAGCAGATGGAAAGTCAAACCGGAGCACCAGGAGAGGGACTATTCGTTCAGTTTTAGAAACATTTCGTATTCACAGTGGGTCCATTCTCTAGGTTTCCCGTACAAGTTATAGCTGTAGTAATATTCCCTTCAACCTGGAGAGTTGGGACCCATGGAATGGGTGCCAGGCATTTGTGCTTTAAAGGGACTGCATTTGCTCACCCAATCTCACCAATCCTCTCAGTCCCAAGTGTCCAGCCTTATGCCACATCCAGCTGTCGTTGTAGATAGGGTCATTCCAGGTTTCATCAGAGACCCTGAAGGAATTGTAAAGATTTCCCAGTTGTTTTGTTTTGTTTTTGAAATTCCTTTTTATAGTGGGTTTGAGCTGATTCTCGCTGCCATGTTTATGCCAGTCTAAACACACTTGATTCCATAACGGAGACATATCTATACATAGGTTTTAAGATTCTTACTAGTCAGATATATTCCTCTGCGGGTCATATGGTGTTGTGAGTCCCTTTCACTGAGGAAGGTGTAGGTCTTGTCTATTCCATAGTTGGTTTTTGGAAAGGTACCTGTGCTTATATCAAACTCTGGTTTTATGCATCACCCCACCTCTCCTTCCCCCTTAAGCAGGCATAAGAGTGTTTTCTAAATGTGAGACACTGTTCTCTTTCCTAACTCAGTTCAAGTGTAGCCATGTTTACAGGATCTTCATAAGTGATATCTTATGATAAGTTTCTTTTTCTCTGTGACTTATTTCACTTAGAATCATCGTACCTGAATCCACCCATTTTGCTGCTACTGGTCTTATGACATTGATTTCATGGCTGAGGGATATTCCATCGTACATAAGTACCACAATTTTTTGAACCATTTATATATTTCCTGGGATATTTAAGGTGGACACAAGTTGAGGTCCTTGTAAGCAGTGCAGCCCTAAATTTTGGGATGACTCTGTCTTATTGATTTCCAGTTTTCCCAAGGTATATTCCCTAGACTGGAAGTGCCCTTGGCTCTGTAGCTCTGTTGTTTACTTGTTTTAGGGAACACAATGCACTCCTCCAGAGAGGCAGTTGGCAATTTACATCCCGCCCATCAGCATAGCAAGGCTCCCTGTTCTCCAGGGCCTGTCTTGCCTTTCTGGTTTTTACACATTTTGTGGATATCCCTTTTGACCGTTGGGAAGTGATACTTCTTTGTAGTGCAGATTTGCATTGCCCGCTTGCTTGCTTGGCCAAAAAGGGTGTATGCGTTTTCTCCTGGATATATTCAGGAGGAAATGCATACGCCCTTTTTGGCCAAGTGCCTCATTGTCGAAGTTGGGCCCCTCTTCCTGTGCTTTAAAGGCGATTCCAACGTACCTGTTCAAATCTGTTTCCTGCTATTCTGCCTCGCTTTCAAGTCCGCCTCGCTGCCTTCCCTCAACAGATTTTTGGACGATAGTTGTCCTTTATTACTCGGCCAGTTTGTGAATTGCTGTGCCCCTGAGATCCATTTTTCAACTCGTTTTTGGTGAGCTGACCGCAAGTCCAAAATTTTGGTTCAGGACCTATACTGGTTCCGGGTGGGTGGCTGAGACTTTGGTTAATTCTACTTCCTGCGGTAAATTACACTGATATGTGCCCGTCCAAATGCCTAACAGCTACTCTCTCATTGGTTCTCCCTCTTCCCTTTAATCCTCTGCCAAATTGGCAACCTGTGCAAACCAGGAGGTTAAAGGGGCTGTCTCTCCAAGTTGGGAGGTTGATAGTAAAGCAGATGGAAAGTCAAACCGGAGCACCAGGAGAGGGACTATTGGTTGAGTTTTAGAAACCTTTCGTATTCTCAGTGTGTCCATTCTCTAGGTTTCCCGTACATGTTATAACTGTAGTAATATTCCCTTCAACCTGGAGAGTTGGGACCCATGGAATGGGTGCCATGCATTATTGCTTTAAAGGGTCTGCATTTGCTCACCCAATCACACCAATCCTCTCAGTCCCATGTGTCCAGCCTTATGCCATATCGAGCTGTCGTTGTAGATAAGGTCATTCCAGGTTTCATCAGAGACCCTGAAGGAATTGTAAAGAATTTCCCAGTTTTTTTGTTTTGTTTTTGAAATTCCTTTTTATAGTGGGTTTGAGCTGATTCTCGCTGCCATGTTTATGCCAGTCTAGACACACTTGATTCCGTAACGGAGACATATCAATACATAGGTTTTAATATTCTTACTAGTCAGATATATTCCTCTGCGGGAAATATGGTGTTGTGAGTCCCTTTCACTGAGGAAGGTGTAGGTCTTGTCTATTCCATAGTTGGTTTTTGGAACGGTACCTGTGCTTATATCAAACTCTGGTTTTATGCATCACCCCACCTCTCCCTCCCCCTTAAGCAGGCATAAGAGTGTTTTCTAAATGTGAGACACTGTTCTCTTTCCTAACTCAGTTCAAGTGTAGCCATGTTTACAGGATCTTCATAAGTGATATCTTATGATAAGTTTCTTTTTCTGTGTGACTTATTTCACTTAGAATCATCGTACCTGAATCCACCCATTTTGCTGCTACTGGTCTTATGACATTGATTTCATGGCTGAGGGATATTCCATCGTACGTAAGTACCACAATTTTTGGAACCATTTTTATATTTCCTGGGATATTTAAGGTGTACCCAAGTTGAGGTCCTTGTAAGCAGTGCAGCCCTAAATTTTGGGATGGCTCTGTCTTATTGATTTCCAGTTTTCCCAAGGTATATTCCCTAGACTGGAAGTGCCCTTGGCTCTGTAGCTCTCTTCTTTACTTGTTTTAGGGAACACAATGCACTCCTCCAGAGAGGCAGTTGGCAATTTACATCCCGCCCTTCAGCATAGAAAGGCTCCCTGTTCTCCAGGGCCTGTCTTGCCTTTCTGGTTTTTACACATTTTGTGGATGTCCCTTTTGACCGGTGGGAATTGATACATATTTGTAGTGCAGATTTGCATTGCCCGCTTGCTTGCTTGGCCAAAAAGGACGTATGCGTTTTCTCCTGAATATATTCAGGAGAAAACGCATACGCACTTTTTGGCCAAGTGCATCATTGTCGAAGTTGTGCCCCTCTTCCTGTGCTTTAAAGGCGATTCCAACGTACCTCTTGAAATCTGTTTCCTGCTAATCTGCCTCGCTTTCAATTCCGCCTCGTTGCCTTCCCTCAACAGATTTTTGGACGATAGTTGTCCTTTATTACTCGGCCAGTTTGTGAATTGCTGTGCCCCTGAGCTCCATTTTTCAACTCGTTTTTGTTGAGCTGACTGCAAGTCCAAAATTTTGGTTGAGGACCTATACTGGTTCCCGGTGGGTGGCTGAGACTTTGGTTAATTCTTCTTCCTGCCGGGAAATTACAGTGATATGTGCCCGTCCAAATGCCTAACAGCTACTCTCTCATTGGTTCTCCCTCTTCCCTTTCATCCTCTGCCAAATTGGCAACCTGTGCGAACCAGGAGGTTAAAGGGGCTGTGTCTCCAAGTTGGGAGGTTGATAGTAAAGCAGATGGAAGTCAAACCGGAGCACCAGGAGAGGGACTATTCGTTGAGTTTTAGAAACCTTTCGTATTCACAGTGTGTCCGTTCTCTAGGTTTCCCGTACATGTTATAGCTGTAGTAATATTCCCTTCAACCGGGAGAGTTGGGACCCATGGAATGGGTGCCAGGCGCTTGTGCTTTAAAGGGTCTGCATTTGCTCACCCAATCTCACCAATCGTCTCAGTCCCAAGTGTCCCTCCTTATGCCACATCCAGCTGTCATTGTAGATAGGGTCATTCCAGGTTTCATCAGAGACCCTGAAGGAATTGTAAAGAATTTCCCAGTTTTTTTGTTTTGTTTTTGAAATTCCTTTTTATAGTGGGTTTGAGCTGATTCTCGCTGCCATGTTTATGCCAGTCTAGACACACTTGATTCCGTAACGGAGACATATCAATACATAGGTTTTAAGATTCTTACTAGTCAGATTTATTCCTCTGTGGGAAATATGGTGTTGTGAGTCCCTTTCACTGAGGAAGGTGTAGGTCTTGTCTATTCCATAGTTGGTTTTTGGAACGGTACCTGTGCTTATATCAAACTCTGGTTTTATGCATCACCCCACCTCTCCTTCCCCCTTAAGGAGGCATAAGAGTGTTTTCTAAATGTGAGACACTGTTCTCTTTCCTAACTCAGTTCAAGTGTAGCCATGTTTACAGGATCTTCATAAGTGATATCTTATGATAAGTTTCTTTTTCTGTGTGACTTATTTCACTTACAATCATCGTACCTGAATCCACCCATTTTGCTGCTACTGGTCTTATGACATTGATTTCATGGCTGAGGGATATTCCATCGTACATAAGTACCACAATTTTTTGAACCATTTTTATATTTCCTGGGATATTTAAGGTGGACCCAAGTTGAGGTCCTTGTAAGCAGTGCAGCCTTAAATTTTGGGGTGGCTCTGTCTTATTGATTTTCAGTTTTCCCAAGGTATATTCCCTAGACTGGAAGTGCCCTTGGCTCTGTAGCTCTGTTGTTTACTTGTTTTAGGGAACACTATGTACTCCTCCAGAGAGGCAGTTGGCAATTTACATCCCACCTTTCAGCATAACAAGGCTCCCTGTTCTCCAGGGCCTGTCTTGCCTTTCTGGTTTTTACACATTTTGTGGATGTCCCTTTTGACCGGTGGGAAGTGATACTTCTTTGTAGTGCAGATTTGCATTGCCCGCTTGCTTGCTTGGCCAAAAAGGGCGTATGCGTTTTCTCCTGAATATATTCAGTAGAAAACGCATACGCCCTTTTTGGCCAAGTGCATCATTGTCGAAGTTGGGCCCCTCTTCCTGTGCTTTAAAGGCGATTCCAACGTACCTCTTGAAATCTGTTTCCTGCTATTCTGCCACGCTTTCAAGTCCGCCTCGTTGCCTTCCCTCAACAGATTTTTGGACGATAGTTGTCCTTTATTACTCGGCCAGTTTGTGAATTGCTGTGCCCCTGAGCTCCATTTTTCAACTCGTTTTTGGTGAGCTGACCGCAAGTCCAAAATTTTGGTTCAGGACCTATGCTGGTTCGCGGTGGGGGGCTGAGACTTTGGTTAATTCTTCTTCCTGCCGGGAAATTACAGTGATATGTGCCCGTCCAAATGCCTAACAGCTACTCTCTCATTGGTTCTCCCTCTTCCCTTTCATCCTCTGCCAAATTGGCAACCTGTGAGAACCAGAAGGTTAAAGGGGCTGTCTCTCCAAGTTGGGAGGTTGATAGTAAAGCAGGTGGAAAGTCAAACCGGAGCACCAGGAGAGGGACTATTCGTTGAGTTTTAGAAACCTTTCGTATTCACAGTGTGTCCGTTCTCTAGGTTTTCCGTACATGTTATAACTGTAGTAATATTCCCTTCAACCTGGAGAGTTGGGACCCATGGAATGGGTGCCATGCATTATTGCTTTAAAGGGTCTGCATTTGCTCACCCAATCACACCAATCCTCTCAGTCCCAAGTGTCCAGCCTTATGCCATATCGAGCTGTCATTGTAGATAAGGTCATTCCAGGTTTCATCAGAGACCCTGAAGGAATTGTAAAGAATTTCCCAGTTTTTTTGTTTTGTTTTTGAAATTCCTTTTTATAGTGGGTTTGAGCTGATTCTCGCTGCCATGTTTATGCCAGTCTAGACACACTTGATTCCGTAACGGAGACATATCAATACATAGGTATTAATATTCTTACTAGTCAGATATATTCCTCTGCGGGAAATATGGTGTTGTGAGTCCCTTTCACTGAGGAAGGTGTAGGTCTTGTCTATTCCATAGTTGGTTTTTGGAACGGTACCTGTGCTTATATCAAACTCTGGTTTTATGCATCACCCCACCTCTCCCTCCCCCTTAAACAGGCATAAGTGTGTTTTCTAAATGTGAGACACTGTTCTCTTTCCTAACTCAGTTCAAGTGTAGCCATGTTTACAGGATCTTCATAAGTGATATCTTATGATAAGTTTCTTTTTCTGTGTGACTTATTTCACTTAGAATCATCGTACCTGAATCCACCCATTTTGCTGCTACTGGTCTTATGACATTGATTTCATGGCTGAGGGATATTCCATCGTACGTAAGTACCACAATTTTTGGAACCATTTTTATATTTCCTGGGATATTTAAGGTGTACCCAAGTTGAGGTCCTTGTAAGCAGTGCAGCCCTAAATTTTGGGATGGCTCTGTCTTATTGATTTCCAGTTTTCCCAAGGTATATTCCCTAGACTGGAAGTGCCCTTGGCTCTGTAGCTCTCTTCTTTACTTGTTTTAGGGAACACAATGCACTCCTCCAGAGAGGCAGTTGGCAATTTACATCCCGCCCTTCAGCATAGAAAGGCTCCCTGTTCTCCAGTGCCTGTCTTGCCTTTCTGGTTTTTACACATTTTGTGGATGTCCCTTTTGACCGGTGGGAATTGATACATATTTGTAGTGCAGATTTGCATTGCCCGCTTGCTAGCTTGGCCAAAAAGGACGTATGCGTTTTCTCCTGAATATATTCAGGAGAAAACGCATACGCACTTTTTGGCCAAGTGCATCATTGTCGAAGTTGTGCCCCTCTTCCTGTGCTTTAAAGGCGATTCCAAGGTGCCTCTTGAAATCTGTCTCCTGCTATTCTGCCTCGCTTTCAATTCCGCCTCGTTGCCTTCCCTCAACAGATTTTTGGACGATAGTTGTCCTTTATTACTCGGCCAGTTTGTGAATTGCTGTGCCCCTGAGCTCCATTTTTCAACTCGTTTTTGTTGAGCTGACTGCAAGTCCAAAATTTTGGTTGAGGACCTATACTGGTTCCCGGTGGGTGGCTGAGACTTTGGTTAATTCTTCTTCCTGCCGGGAAATTACAGTGATATGTGCCCGTCCAAATGCCTAACAGCTACTCTCTCATTGGTTCTCCCTCTTCCCTTTCATCCTCTGCCAAATTGGCAACCTGTGCGAACCAGGAGGTTAAAGGGGCTGTGTCTCCAAGTTGGGAGGTTGATAGTAAAGCAGATGGAAGTCAAACCGGAGCACCAGGAGAGGGACTATTCGTTGAGTTTTAGAAACCTTTCGTATTCACAGTGTGTCCGTTCTCTAGGTTTCCCGTACATGTTATAGCTGTAGTAATATTCCCTTCAACCGGGAGAGTTGGGACCCATGGAATGGGTGCCAGGCGCTTGTGCTTTAAAGGGTCTGCATTTGCTCACCCAATCTCACCAATCGTCTCAGTCCCAAGTGTCCCTCCTTATGCCACATCCAGCTGTCATTGTAGATAGGGTCATTCCAGGTTTCATCAGAGACCCTGAAGGAATTGTAAAGAATTTCCCAGTTTTTTTGTTTTGTTTTTGAAATTCCTTTTTATAGTGGGTTTGAGCTGATTCTCGCTGCCATGTTTATGCCAGTCTAGACACACTTGATTCCGTAACGGAGACATATCAATACATAGGTTTTAAGATTCTTACTAGTCAGATTTATTCCTCTGTGGGAAATATGGTGTTGTGAGTCCCTTTCACTGAGGAAGGTGTAGGTCTTGTCTATTCCATAGTTGGTTTTTGGAACGGTACCTGTGCTTATATCAAACTCTGGTTTTATGCATCACCCCACCTCTCCTTCCCCCTTAAGGAGGCATAAGAGTGTTTTCTAAATGTGAGACACTGTTCTCTTTCCTAACTCAGTTCAAGTGTAGCCATGTTTACAGGATCTTCATAAGTGATATCTTATGATAAGTTTCTTTTTCTGTGTGACTTATTTCACTTAGAATCATCGTACCTGAATCCACCCATTTTGCTGCTACTGGTCTTATGACATTGATTTCATGGCTGAGGGATATTCCATCGTACATAAGTACCACAATTTTTTGAACCATTTTTATATTTCCTGGGATATTTAAGGTGGACCCAAGTTGAGGTCCTTGTAAGCAGTGCAGCCCTAAATTTTGGGATGGCTCTGTCTTATTGATTTTCAGTTTTCCCAAGGTATATTCCCTAGACTGGAAGTGCCCTTGGCTCTGTAGCTCTGTTGTTTACTTGTTTTAGGGAACACAATGCACTCCTCCAGAGAGGCCGTTGGCAATTTACATCCCGCCCATCAGCATAGCAAGGCTCCCTGTTCTCCAGGGCCTGTCTTGCCTTTTTGATTTTTACACATTTTGTGGATATCCCTTTTGACCGGTGGGAAGTGATAATTCTTTGTAGTGCAGATTTGCATTGCCCGCTTGCTTGCTTGGCCAAAAAGGGCGTATGCGTTTTCTCCTGGATATATTCAGGAGGAAATGCATACGCCCTTTTTGGCCAAGTGCATAATTGTCGAAGTTGGGCCCCTCTTCCTGTGCTTTAAAGGCGATTCCAACGTACCTGTTCAAATCTGTTTCCTGCTATTCTGCCTCGCTTTCAAGTCTGCCTCGCTGCCTTCCCTCAACAGATTTTTGGACGATAGTTGTCCTGTATTACTCGGCCAGTTTGTGAATTGCTGTGCCCCTGAGCTCCATTTTTCAACTCGTTTTTGGTGAGCTGACCGCAAGTCCAAAATTTTGGTTCAGGACCTATACTGGTTCCCAGTGGGTGGCTGAGAATTTGGTTAATTCTTCTTCCTGCCGGGAAATTACAGTGATATGTGCCCGTCCAAATGCCTAACAGCTACGCTCTCATTGGTTCTCCCTCTTCCCTTTCATCCTCTGCCAAATTGTCAACCTGTGTGAACCAGGAGGTTAAAGGGGCTGTCTCTCCAAGTTGGGAGGTTGATAGTAAAGCAGACGGAAGTCAAACCGGAGCACCAGGAGAGGGACTATTCGTTGAGTTTTAGAAACCTTTCGTATTCACAGTGTGTCCGTTCTCTAGGTTTCTCGTACATGTTATAGCTGTAGTAATATTCCCTTCAACCTGGAGAGTTGGGACCCATGGAATGGGTGCCAGGCGTTTGTGATTTAGAGGGTCTGCATTTGCTCACCCAATCTCACCAATCGTCTCAGTCCCAAGTGTCCCTCCTTATGCCACATCCAGCTGTCATTGTAGATAGGGTCATTCCAGGTTTCATCAGAGACCCTGAAGGAATTGTAAATAATTTCCCAGTTTTTTTGTTTTGTTTTTGAAATTCCTTTTTATAGTGGGTTTGAGCTGATTCTCGCTGCCATGTTTATAACAGTCTAGACACACTTGATTCCATAACGGAGACATATCAATACATAGGTTTTAAGATTCTTACTAGTCAGATATATTCCTCTGTGGGAAATATGGGATTTTGAGTCCCTTTCATTGAGGAAGGTGTAGGTCTTGTCTATTCCATAGTTGGTTTTTGGAACGGTACCTGTGCTGATATCAAACTCTGGTTTTATGCATCACCCCACCTCTCCTTCCCCCTTAAGCAGGCATAAGAGTGTTTTCTAAATGTGAGACACTGTTCTCTTTCCTAACTCAGTTCAAGTGTAGCCATGTTTACAGGATCTTCATAAGTGATATCTCATGATAAGTTTCTTTTTCTCTGTGACTTATTTCACTTAGAGTCATCGTACCTGAATCCACCCATTTTGCTGCTACTGGTCTTATGACATTGATTTCATGGCTGAGGGATATTCCATCGTACGTAAGTACCACAATTTTTTGAACCATTTTTATATTTCCTGGGATATTTAAGGTGTACCCAAGTTGAGGTCCTTGTAAGCAGTGCAGCCTTAAATTTTGGGGTGGCTCTGTCTTATTGATTTTCAGTTTTCCCAAAGCATATTCCCTAGACTGGTAGTGCCCTTGGCTCTGTAGCTCTGTTGTTTACTTGTTTTAGGGAACACTATGTACTCCTCCAGAGAGGCAGTTGGCAATTTACATCCCACCTTTCAGCATAACAAGGCTCCCTGTTCTCCAGGGCCTGTCTTGCCTTTCTGGTTTTTACACATTTTGTGGATGTCCCTTTTGACCGGTGGGCAGTGATACTTCTTTGTAGTGCAGATTTGCATTGCCCGCTTGCTTGCTTGGCCAAAAAGGGCGTATGCGTTTTCTCCTGAATATATTCAGGAGAAAACGCATACGCCCTTTTTGGCCAAGTGCATCATTGTCGAAGTTGGGCCCCTCTTCCTGTGCTTTAAAGGCGATTCCAACGTACCTCTTGAAATCTGTTTCCTGCTATTCTGCCACGCTTTCAAGTCCGCCTCGTTGCCTTCCCTCAACAGATTTTTGGACGATAGTTGTCCTTTATTACTCGGCCAGTTTGTGAATTGCTGTGCCCCTGAGCTCCATTTTTCAACTCGTTTTTGGTGAGCTGACCGCAAGTCCAAAATTTTGGTTCAGGACCTATGCTGGTTCGCGGTGGGGGGCTGAGACTTTGGTTAATTCTTCTTCCTGCCGGGAAATTACAGTGATATGTGCCCGTCCAAATGCCTAACAGCTACTCTCTCATTGGTTCTCCCTCTTCCCTTTCATCCTCTGCCAAATTGGCAACCTGTGAGAACCAGAAGGTTAAAGGGGCTGTCTCTCCAAGTTGGGAGGTTGATAGTAAAGTAGGTGGAAAGTCAAACCGGAGCACCAGGAGAGGGACTATTCGTTGAGTTTTAGAAACCTTTCGTATTCACAGTGTGTCCGTTCTCTAGGTTTTCCGTACATGTTATAACTGTAGTAATATTCCCTTCAACCTGGAGAGTTGGGACCCATGGAATGGGTGCCATGCATTATTGCTTTAAAGGGTCTGCATTTGCTCACCCAATCTCACCAATCCTCTCAGTCCCAAGTGTCCAGCCTTATGTCACATCCAGCTGTCGTTGTAGATAGGGACATTCCGGGTTTCATCAGAGACTCTGAAGGAATTGTAAAGAATTTCCCAGTTTTTTTGTTTTGTTTTTGAAATTCCTTTTTATAGTGGGTTTGAGCTGATTCTCGCTGCCATGTTTATGAAAGTCTAGACACACTTGAATCCCTTACGGAGACATATCAATAAATAGGTTTTAAGATTCTTGCTAGACAGATATATTCCTCTGCGGGAAATATGGTGTTTTGAATCCCTTTCACTGAGGAAGGTGTAGGTCTTGTCTATTCCATAGTTGGTTTTTGGAGCGGTACCTGGGCTTATATCAAACTCTGGTTTTATGCATCACATCACCTCTCTTTCCCCGTTAAGCAGGCATAAGAATGTTTTCTAAATGTGAGACACTGTTCTCTTTCCTAACTCACTTCAAGTGTAGCCATGTTTACAGGATCTTCATAAGTGATATCTTATGATAAGTTTCTTAATCTGTGTGACTTATTTCACTTAGAAACATCGTACCTGAATCCACCCATTTTGCTTCTACTGGTCTTATGACATTGATTTCATGGCTGAGGGATATTCCATCGTACGTAAGTACCACAATTTTTTGAACCATTTTTATATTTCCGGGGATATTTAAGGTGTACCCAAGTTGAGGTCCTTGTAAGCAGTGCAGCCCTAAATTTTGGGGTGGCTCTGTCTTATTGATTTTCAGTTTTCCCAAGGTATATTCCCTAGACTGGAAGTGCCCTTGGCTCTGTAGCTCTGTTCTTTACATGTTTTAGGGAACACAATGCACTCCTCCAGAGAGGCAGTTGGCAATTTACATCCCGCCCATCAGCATAGCAAGGCTCCCTGTTCTCCAGGGCCTGTCTTGCCTTTCTGGTTTTTACACATTTTGTGGATGTCCCTTTTGACCGGTGGGAAGTGATACGTCTTTGTAGTGCAGATTTGCATTGCCCGCTTGCTTGCTTGGCCAAAAATGGCTTATGGGTTTTCTCCTGAATATATTCATGAGAAAACGCATACGCCCTTTTTGGCCAAGTGCATCATTGTCGAAGTTGTGCCCCTCTTCCTGTGCTTTAAAGGCGATTCCAACGTACCTCTTGAAATCTGTTTCCTGCTATTCTGGCTCACATTCAAGTCCGCCTCATTGCCTTCCGTCAACAGATTTTTGGACGATAGTTGTCCTTTATTACTCGGCCAGTTTGTGAATTGCTGTGCCCCTGAGCTCCATTTTTCAACTCGTTTTTTGTGAGCTGACCGCAAGTCCAAAATTTTGGTTCAGGACCTCTACTGGTTCCCGGTGGGTGGCTGAGACTTTGGTTAATTCTTCTTCCTGCCGGGAAATTACAGTGATATGTGCCCGTCCAAATGCCTAACAGCTACTCTCTCATTGGTTCTCCCTCTTCCCTTTCACCATCTGCCAAATTGGAAACCTGTGCGAACCAGGAGGTTAAAGGGGCTGTCTCTCCAAGTTGGGAGGTTGATAGTAAAGCAGATGGAAAGTCAAACCGGAGCACCAGGAGAGGGACTATTCGTTGAGTTTTAGAAACCTTTCGTATTCACAGTGTGTCCGTTCTCTAGGTTTCCCGTACATGTTATAACTGTAGTAATATTCCCTTCACCCTTGAGAGTTGTGACCCATGGAATGGGTGCCATGCATTATTGCTTTAAAGGGTCTGCATTTGCTCACCCAATCTCACCAATCCTGTCAGTCCCAAGTGTCCAGCCATATGCCACATCCAGCTGTCGTTGTATATAGGGTCATTCCAGGTTTCATCAGAGACCCTGAAGGAATTGTAAAGAATTTCCCAGTTTTTTTGTTTTTTTTTTGAAATTCCTTTTTATCGTGGGTTTGAGCTGATTCTCGCTGCCATGTTTATGCCAGTCTAGACACACTTGATTCCCTTACGGAGACATATCAATACATAGGTTTTAAGATTGTTACTAGTCAGATATATTCCTCTGCGGGAAATATGGTGTTTTGAGTCCTTTCACTGAGGAAGGTGTATGTCTTGTCTATTCCCTAGTTGGTTTTTGGAGCGGTACATGTGCTTATATCAAACTCTGGTTTTATGCATCACACCACCTCTCTTTCCTCCTTAAGCAGGCATAAGAATGTTTTCTAAATGTGAGACACTGTTCTCTTTCCTAACTCAGTTCAAGTGTAGCCATGTTTACATCATCTTCATAAGTGATATCTTATGATAAGTTTCTTTTTCTGTGTGACTTATTTCACTTAGAATCATCGTACCTGAATCCACCCATTTTGCTGCTACTTGTCTTATGTCATTGATTTCATTGCTGAGGGATATTCCATCGTATGTAAGTACCACAATTTTTTGAACCATTTTTATATTTCCTGGGATATTTAAGGTGTACCCAAGTGGAGGTCCTTGTAAGCAGTGCAGCCCTAAATTTTGGGGTGGCTCTGTCTTATTGATTTTCAGTTTTCCCAAGGTATATTCCCTAGACTGGAAGTGCCCTTGGCTCTGTAGCTCTGTTCTTTACATGTTTTAGGGAACACAATGCACTCCTCCCGAGGGGCAGTTGGCAATTTACATCCCGCCCATCAGCATAACAAGGCTCCCTGTTCTCCAGGGCCTGTCTTGCCTTTCTGGTTTTTACACATTTTGTGGATGTCCCCTTTGACCAGTGGGAAGTGATACTTCTTTGTAGTGCAGATTTGCATTGCCCGCTTGCTTGCTTGGCCAAAAAGGGCGTATGCGTTTTCTCCTGAATATATTCAGGAGAAAACACATACGCCCTTTTTGACCAAGTGCATCATTGTCGAAGTTGTGCCCCTCTTCCTGTGCTTTAAAGGCGATTCCAACGTACCTCTTGAAATCTGTTTCCTGCTATTCTGCCTCGCTTTCAAGTCCACCTCGTTGCCTTCCCTCAACAGATTTTTGGACGATAGTTGTCCTTTATTACTTGGCCAGTTTGTGAATTGCTGTGCCCCTGAGCACCATTTTTCAACCCGTTTTCGGTGAGCTGACCGCAAGTTCAAAATTTTGGTTCAGGACCTATACTGGTTCCCGGTGGGTGGCTGAGACTTTGGTTAATTCTTCTTCCTGCCGGGAAATTACAGTGATATGTGCCCGTCCAAATGCCTAACAGCTACTCTCTCATTGTTTCTCCCTCTTCCCTTTCATCCTATGCCAAATTGGCAACCTGTGCGAACCAGGAGGTTAAAGGGGCTGTCTCTCCAAGTTGGGAGGTTGATAGTAAAGCAGATGGAAAGTCAAACCGGAGCACCAGGAGAGGGACTATTCGTTGAGTTTTAAAAACATTTCGTATTCACAGTGTGTTCGTTCTCTAGGTTTCCCGTACATGTTATAACTGTAGTAATATTCCCTTCAACCTGGAGAGTTGGGACCCATGGAATGGGTGCAATGCATTGTTGCTTTAAAGGGTCTGCATTTGTTCACCCAATCTCACCAATCCTCTCAGTCCCAAGTGTCCAGCCTTATGCCACATCCAGCTGTCGTTGTAGATAGGGTCATTCCAGGTTTCATCAGAGACTCTGAAGGAATTGTAAAGAATTTCCTAGTTTTCTTGTTTTGTTTTTGAAATTCCATTTTATAGTGGGTTTGAGCTGATTCTCGCTGCCATGTTTATGCCAGTCTAGACACACTTGACTCCCTTACGGAGACATATCAATACATAGGTTTTAAGATTCTTAGTAGTCAGATATATTCCTCTGCAGGAAATATGGGGTTTTGAGTCCCTTTCACTGAGGAAGGTGTAGGTCTTGTCTATTCCATAGTTGGTTTTTGGAACGGTACCTGTGCTTATATCAAACTCTGGTTTTATGCATCACCCCACCTCTCCTTCCCCCTTAAGCAGGCATAAGAGTGTTTTCTAAATGTGAGACACTGTTCTCTTCCCTAACTCAGTTCAAGTGTAGCCATGTTTACAGGATCTTCATAAGTGATATCTTATGATAAGTTTCTTTTTCTCTGTGACTTATTTCACTTAGAAACATCGTACCTGAATCCACCCATTTTGCTGCTACTGGTCTTATGTCATTGATATCATGGCTGAGGGATATTCCTTCGTACGTAAGTACCACAATTATTTGAACCATTTTTATATTTCCTGGGATATTTAAGGTGTACCCAAGTTGAGGTCCCTGTAAGCAGTGCAGCCCTAAATTTTGGGGTGGCTCTGTCTTATTGATTTTCAGTTTTCCCAAGGTATATTCCCTAGACTGGAAGTGCCCTTGGCTCTGTAGCTCTGTTGTTTACTTGTTTTAGGGAACACAATGCACTCCTCCAGAGGGGCAGTTGGCAATTTACATCCCGCCCATCAGCATAACAAGGCTCCCTGTTCTCCAGGGCCTGTCTTGCCTTTTTGGTTTTTACACATTTTGTGGATGTCCCTTTTGACTGGTGGGAAGTGATACTTCTTTGTAGTGCAGATTTGCATTGCCCGCTTGCTTGCTTGGCCAAAAAGGGCGTATGTGTTTTCTCCTGAATATATTCAGGAGAAAACGCATACGCCCTTTTTGGCCAAGTGCATCATTGTCGAAGTTGTGCCCCTCTTCCTGTGCTTTAAAGGCGATTCCAACGTACCTCTTGAAATCTGTTTCCTGCTATTCTGCCTCGCTTTCAAGTCCGCCTCGTTGCCTTCCCTCAACAGATTTTTGGACGATAGTTGTCCTTTATTACTCGGCCAGTTTGTGAATTGCTGTGCCCCTGAGCTCCATTTTTCAACTCGTTTTTGGTGAGCTGATCGCAAGTCCAAAATTTTGGTTCAGGACCTATACTGGTTCCCGGTGGGTGGCTGAGACTTTGGTTAATTCTTCTTCCTGCGGGAAATTACAGTGATATGTGCCCCTCCAAATGCCTAACAGTTACTCTCTCATTGGTTCTCCCTCTTCCCTTTGATCCTCTGCCAAATTGGCAACCTGTGCGAACCAGGAGGTTAAAGGGGCTGTCTCTCCAAGTTGGGAGGTTGATAGTAAAGCAGATGGAATGTCAAACCGGAGCACCAGGAGAGGGACTATTCGTTGAGTTTTAGAAACCTTTCGTATTCACAGTGTGTCCGTTCTCTAGGATTCCCGTACATGTTATAGCTGTAGTAATATTCCCTTCAACCTGGAGAGTTGGGACCCATGGAATGTGTGCCATGCATTATTGCTTTAAAGGGTATGCATTTGCTCACCCAATCGCACCAATCCTCTCAGTCCCAAGTGTCCAGCCTTATGCCACATCCAGCTGTCGTTGTAGATAGGGCCATTCCAGGTTTCATCAGAGAACCTGAAGGAATTGTAAAGAATTTCCCAGTTTTTTTGTTTTGTTTTTGAAATTCCTTTTTATAGTGGGTTTGAGCTGATTCTCACTGCCATGTTTATGCCTGTCTAGACACACTTGATTCCCTTACAGAGACATATCAATACATAGGTTTTAAGATTCTTACTAGTCAGATATATTCCTTTCCTGGAAATATGGGGTTTTGAGTCCCTTTCACTGAGGAAGGTGTAGGTCTTGTCTATTCCATAGTTGGTTTTTGGAACGGTACCTGTGCTTATATCAAACTCTGGTTTTATGCATCACCCCAACTCTCCTTCCCCCTTAAGCAGGCATAAGAGTGTTTTCTAAATGTGAGACACTGTTCTCTTTCCTAACTGAGTTCAAGTGTAGCCATGTTTACAGGATCTTCATAAGTGATATCTTATGATAAGTTTCTTTTTCTGTGTGACTTATTTCACTAGGAATCATCGTACTTGAATCCACCCATTTTGCTGCTACTGGTCTTATGACATTGATTTCATGGCTGAGGGATATTCCATCGTACGTAATTACCACAATTTTTTGAACCATTTTTATATTTCCTGGGATATTTAAGGTGTACCCAAGTTGAGGTCCTTGTAAGCAGTGCAGCCCTGAATATTGGGGTGGCTCTGTCTTATTGATTTTCAGTTTTCCCAAGGAATATTCCCTAGACTGGAAGTGCCCTTGGCTCTGTAGCTCTGTTCTTTACATGTTTTAGGGAACACAATGCACTCCTCCCGAGGGGCTGTTGGCAATTTACATCCCGCCCATCAGCATAACAAGGCTCCCTGTTCTCCAGGGCCTGTCTTGCCTTTCTGGTTTTTACATATTTTGTGGATGTCCCTTTTGACCAGTGGGAAGTGATACTTCTTTGTAGTGCAGATTTGCATTGCCCGCTTGCTTGCTTGGCCAAAAAGGGCGTATGCGTTTTCTCCTGAATATATTCAGGAGAAAACGCATACGCCCTTTTTGACCAAGTGCATCATTGTCGAAGTTGTGCCCCTCTTCCTGTGCTTTAAAGGCGATTCCAACGTACCTCTTGAAATCTGTTTCCTGCTATTCTGCCTCGCTTTCAAGTCCGCCTCGTTGCCTTCCCTCAACAGATTTTTGGACGATAGTTGTCCTTTATTACTCGGCCAGTTTGTGAATTGCTGTGCCCCTGAGCACCATTTTTCAACCCGTTTTCGGTGAGCTGACCGCAAGTTCAAAATTTTGGTTCAGGACCTATACTGGTTCCCGGTGGGGGGCTGAGACTTTGGTTAATTCTTCTTCCTGCCGGGAAATTACAGTGATATGTGCCCGTCCAAATGCCTAACAGCTACTCTCTCATTGTTTCTCCCTCTTCCCTTTCATCCTCTGCCAAATTGGCAACCTGTGCGAACCAGGAGGTTAAAGGGGCTGTCTCTCCAAGTTGGGAGGTTGATAGTAAAGCAGATGGAAAGTCAAACCGGAGCACCAGGAGAGGGACTATTCGTTGAGTTTTAAAAACATTTCGTATTCACAGTGTGTTCGTTCTCTAGGTTTCCCGTACATGTTATATCTGTAGTAATATTCCCTTCAACCTGGAGAGTTGGGACCCATGGAATGGGTGCAATGCATTGTTGCTTTAAAGGGTCTGCATTTGTTCACCCAATCTCACCAATCCTCTCAGTCCCAAGTGTCCCTCCTTATGCCACATCCAGCTGTCGTTGTAGATAGGGTCATTCCAGGTTTCATCAGAGACTCTGAAGGAATTGTAAAGAATTTCCTAGTTTTGTTGTTTTGTTTTTGAAATTCCTTTTTATAGTGGGTTTGAGCCGATTCTCGCTGCCATGTTTATGCCAGTCTAGACACACTTGATTCCCTTACGGAGACATATCAATACATAGGTTTTAAGATTCTTACTAGTCAGATATATTCCTCTGCGGGAAATATGTTGTTTTGAGTCCCTTTCACTGAGGAAGGTGTAGGTCTTGTCTATTCCATAGTTGGTTTTTGGAACGGTACCTGTGCTTATATCAAACTCTGGTTTTATGCATCACACCACCTCTCTTTCCCGCTTAAGCAGGCATAAGAGTGTTCTCTAAATGTGAGACACTGTTCTCTTTCCTAACTCATTTCAAGTGTAGCCATGTTTACAGGATCTTCATAAGTGATATCTTATGATAAGTTTCTTTTTCTGTGTGACTTATTTCACTTAGAATCATCGTACCTGAATCCACCCATTTTGCTGCTACTGGTCTTATGTCATTGATTTCATGCCTGAGATATATTCCATCGTATGTAAGTACCACTATTTTTTGAACCAATTTTATATTTCCTGGGATATTTAAGGTGTACCCAAGTTGAGGTCCTTGTAAGCAGTGCAGCCCTAAATTTTGGGGTGGCTCTGTCTTATTGATTTTCAGTTTTCCCAAGGTATATTCCCTAGACTGGAAGTGCCCTTGGCTCTGTAGCTCTGTTCTTTACATGTATTAGGGAACGCAATGCACTCCTCCCGAGGGGCAGTTGGCTATTTACATCCCACCCATCAGCATAACAAGGCTCCCTGTTCTCCAGGGCCTGTCTTGCCTTTCTGCTTTTTACACATTTTGTGGATGTCCCTTTTGACCAGTGGGAAGTGATACTTCTTGTAGTGCAGATTTGAATTGCCCGCTTGCTTGCTTGGCCAAAAAGGGCGTATGCGTTTTCTCCTGAATATATTCAGGAGAAAACGCATACGCCGTTTTTGACCAAGTGCATCATTGTCGAAGTTGTGCCCCTCTTCCTGTGCTTTAAAGGCGATTCCAACGTACCTCTTGAAATCTGTTTCCTGCTATTCTGCCTCGCTTTCAAGTCCGCCTCGTTGCCTTCCCTCAACAGATTTTTGGACGATAGTTGTCCTTTTTTACTCGGCCAGTTTGTGAATTGCTGTGCCCCTGAGCACCATTTTTCAACCCGTTTTCGGTGAGCTGACCGCAAGTCCAAAATTTTGGTTCAGGACCTATACTGGTTCCAGGTGGGTGGCTGAGACTTTTGTTAATTCTTCTTCCTGCCGGGAAATTACAGTGATATGTGCCCGTCCAAATGCCTAACAGCTACTCTCTCATTGGTTCTCCCTCTTCCCTTTCATCCTCTGCCAAATTGGCAACCTGTGCGAACCAGGAGGTTAAAGGGGCTGTCTCTCCAAGTTTGGAGGTTGATAGTAAAGCAGATGGAAAGTCAAACAAGAGCACCAGTAGAGGGACTATTCGTTGAGTTTTAGAAACCTTTCATATTCACAGTGTGTCCGTTCTCTAGGTTTCCCGTACATGTTATAGCTGTAGTAATATTCCCTTCAACCTGGAGAGTTGGGACCCATGGAATGTGTGCCATGCATTATTGCTTTAAAGGGTCTGCATTTGTTCACCCAATCTCACCAATCCTCTCAGTCCCAAGTGTCCAGCCTTATGCCACATCCAGCTGTCGTTGTAGATAGGGTCATTCCAGGTTTCATCAGAGACCCTGAAGGAATTGTAAAGAATTTCCCAGTTTTTTTGTTTTGTTTTTGAAATTCCTTTTTATCGTGTGTTTGAGCTGATTCTCGATGCCATGTTTATGCCAGTCTATACACACTTGATTCCCTTACAGAGACATATCAATACATAGATTTTAAGATTCTTACTAGTCAGATATATTCCTCTGCAGGAAATATGGGGTTTTGAGTCCCTTTCACTGAGGAAGGTGTAGGTCTTGTCTATTCCATAGTTGGTTTTTGGAACGGTACCTGTGCTTATATCAAACTCTGGTTTTATGCATCACCCCACCTCTCCTTCCCCCTTAAGCAGGCATAAGAGTGTTTTCTAAATGTGAGACACTGTTCTCTTTCCTAACTCAGTTCAAGTGTAGCCATGTTTACAGGATCTTCATAAGTGATATCTTATGATAAGTTTCTTTTTCTCTGTGACTTATTTCACTTAGAATCATCGTACCTGAATCCACCCATTTTGCTGCTACTGGTCTTATGTCATTGATATCATGGTTGAGGGATATTCCTTCGTACGTAAGTACCACAATTGTTTGAACCATTTTTATATTTCCTGGGATATTTAAGGTGTACCCAAGTTGAGGTCCCTGTAAGCAATGCAGCCCTAAATTTTGGGGTGGCTCTGTCTTATTGATTTTCAGTTTTCCCAAGGTATATTCCCTAGACTGGAAGTGCCCTTGGCTCTGTAGCTCTGTTGTTTACTTGTTTTAGGGAACACAATGCACTCCTCCAGAGAGGCAGTTGGCAATTTACATCCCGCCCATCAGCATAACAAGGCTCCCTGTTCTCCATGGCCTGTCTTGCCTTTCTGGTTTTTACACATTTTGTGGATGTCCCTTTTGACCGGTGGGAAGTGATACTTCTTTGTAGTGCAGATTTGCATTGCCCGCTTGCTTGCTTGGCCAAAAAGGGCGTATGCGTTTTCTCCTGAATATATTCAGGAGAAAACGCATACGCCCTTTTTGGCCAAGTGCATCATTGTGGAAGTTGTGCCCCTCTTCCTGTGCTTTAAAGGCGATTCCAACGTACCTCTTGAAATCTGTTTCCTGCTATTCTGCCTCGCTTTCAAGTCCGCCTCGTTGCCTTCCCTCAACAGATTTTTGGACGATAGTTGTCCTTTATTACTCGGCCAGTTTGTGAATTGCTGTGCCCCTGAGCTCCATTTTTCAACTCGTTTTTGGTGAGCTGATCGCAAGTCCAAAATTTTGGTTCAGGACCTATACTGGTTCCCGGTGGGTGGCTGAGACTTTGGTTAATTCTTCTTCCTGCGGGAAATTACAGTGATATGTGCCCGTCCAAATGCCTAACAGCTACTCTCTCATTGGTTCTCCCTCTTCCCTTTCATCCTCTGCCAAATTGGCAACCTGTGCGAACCAGGAAGTTAAAGGGGCTGTCTCTCCAAGTTGGGAGGTTGATAGTAAAGCAGATGGAAAGTCAAACCGGAGCACCAGGAAAGGGACTATTCGTTGAGTTTTAGAAACCTTTCGTATTCACAATGTGTCCGTTCTCTAGGATTCCCGTACATGTTATAGCTGTAGTAATATTCCCTTCAACCTGGAGAGTTGGGACCCATGGAATGGGTGCCAGGCATTTGTGCTTTAAACGGTCTGCATTTGCTCACCCAATCGCACCAATCCTCTCAGTCCCAAGTGTCCAGCCTTATGCCACATCCAGCTGTCATTGTAGATAGGGCCATTCCAGGTTTCATCAGAGACCCTGAAGGAATTGTAAAGAATTTCCCAGTTTTTTTGTTTTGTTTTTGAAATTCCTTTTTATAGTGGGTTTGAGCTGATTCTCGCTGCCATGTTTATGCCAGTCTAGACACACTTGATTCCCTTACAGAGACATATCAATACATAGGTTTTAAGATTCTTACTAGTCAGATATATTCCTTTCCTGGAAATATGGGGTTTTGAGTCCCTTTCACTGAGGAAGGTGTAGGTCTTGTCTATTCCATAGTTGGTTTTTGGAACGGTACCTGTGCTTATATCAAACTCTGGTTTTATGCATCACCCCACCTCTCCTTCCCCCTTAAGCAGGCATAAGAGTGTTTTCTAAATGTGAGACACTGTTCTCTTTCCTAACTCAGTTCAAGTGTAGCCATGTTTACAGGATCTTCATAAGTGATATCTTATGATAAGTTTCTTTTTCTGTGTGACTTATTTCACTAGGAATTATCGTACCTGAATCCACCCATTTTGCTGCTACTGGTCTTATGACATTGATTTCATGGCTGAGGGATATTCCATCGTACGTAAGTACCACAATTTTTTGAACCATTTTTATATTTCCTGGGATATTTAAGGTGTACACAAGTTGAGGTTCCTGTAAGCAGTGCAGCCCTAAATTTTGGGGTGGCTCTGTCTTATTGATTTGCAGTTTTCCCAAGGAATATTCCCTAGACTTGAAGTGCCCTTGGCTTTGTAGCTCCGTTGTTTACTTGTTTTAGGGAACACAATGCACTCCTCCAGAGAGGCAGTTGGCAATTTACATCCCGCCCATCAGCATAACAAGGCTCCATGTTCTCCAGAGCCTGTCTTGCCTTTCTGGTTTTTACACATTTTGTGGATGTCCCTTTTGACCTCTGGGAAGTGATACTTCTTTGTAGTGCAGATTTGCATTGCCCGCTTGCTTGCTTGGCCAAAAAGGGCGTATGCGTTTTCTCCTGAATATATTCAGGAGAAAACGCATACGCCCTTTTTGGCCAAGTGCATCATTGTCGAAGTTGTGCCCCTCTTCCTGTGCTTTAAAGGTGATTCCAATGTACCTCTTGAAATCTGTTTCCTGCTATTCTGCCTCGCTTTCAAGTCCGCCTCGTAGCCTTCCCTCAACAGATTTTTGGACGTTAGTTGTCCTTTATTACTCGGCCAGTTTGTGAATTGTTGTGCCCCTGAGCTCCATTTTTCAACTCGTTTTTGGTGAGCTGGCCGCAAGTCCAAAATTTTGGTTCAGGACCTATACTGGTTCCCAGTGGGTGGCAGAGACTTTGGTTAGTTCTTCTTCCTGCCGGGAAATTACAGTGATATGTGCCCGTCCAAATGCCTAACAGCTTCTCTCTCATTGGTTGTCCCTCTTCCCTTTCAACCTCTGCCAAATTGGCAACCTGTGCGAACCAGGAGGTTAAAGGGCCTGTCTCTCCAAGTTGGGAGGTTGATAGTAAAGCAGATGGAAATTCAAACCGGAGCAGCAGGAGAGGGACTATTCGTTGAGTTTTAGAAACCTTTCGATTTCACAGTGTGTCCGTTCTCTAGGTTTCCCATACATGTTATAGCTGTAGTAATATTCCCTTCAACCTGGAGTGTTGGGACCCATGGAATGGGTGCCATGCATTATTGCTTTAAAGGGTCTGCATTTGCTCAACCAATCTCACCAAACCCCTCAGTCACAAGTGTCCAGCCTTATGCCACATCCAGCTGTCGTTGTAGATAGGGTCATTCCAGGATTCATCAGAGACCCTGAAGGAATTGTAAAGAATTACCTAGTTTTTTTATTTTGTTTTTGAAATTCCTTTTTATACTGGGTTTGAGCTGATTCTCGCTGCCATGTTTATGCCAGTCTAGACACACTTGATTCCCTTACGGAGACATATCAATACATAGGTTTTAAGATTCTTACTAGTCAGATATATTCCTCTGCGGGAAATATGGGGTTTTGAGTCCCTTTCACTGAGGAAGGTGTAGGTCTTGTCTATTCCATAGTTGGTTTTTGGAACGGTACCTGTTCTTATATCAAACTCTGGTTTTATGCATCACCCCACCTCTCCTTCCCCCTTAAGCAGGCATTAGAGTGTTTTCTAAATGTGAGACACTGTTCTCTTTCCTAACTCAGTTCAAGTGTAGCCATGTTTACAGGATCTTCATAAGTGATATGTTATGATAAGTTACTTTTTCTGTGTGACTTATTTCACTTAGAATCATCGTACCTGAATCCACCCATTTTGCTGCTACTGGTCTTATGACATTGACTTCATGGATGAGGGATATTCCATCGTAAGTAAGTACCACAATTTTGTGAACCATTTTTATATTTCCTGGGATATTTAAAGTGTACCCAAGGTGAGGTCCTTGTAAGCAGTGCAGCCCTAAATTTTGGGGTTGCTCTGTCTTATTGATTTTCAGTTTTCTCAAGGTATATTCCCTAGACTGGAAGTGCCCTTGGCCCTGTAGCTCTGTTCTTTACTTGTTTTAGGGAACACAGTGCACTCCTCCAGAGAGGCAGTTGGCAATTTACATCCCGCCCATCAGCATAACAAGGCTCCCTGTTCTCCAGGGCCTGTCTTGCCTTTCTGGTTTTTACACATTTTGTGGATGTCCCTTTTGACCGGTGGGAGGTGATACTTCTTTGTAGTGCAGATTTGCATTGCCTGCTTGCTTGCTTGACCAAAAAGGGCGTATGCATTTTCTCCTGAATATATTCAGGAGAAAACGCATACAGCCTTTTTGGCCAAGTGCATCATTGTCGAAATTGTGCCCCTCTTCCTGTGCTTTAAAGGCGATTCCAATGTACCTCTTGAAATCTGTTTCCTGCTATTCTGCCTCGCTTTCAAGTCCGCCTCGTTGCCTTCCCTCAACAGATTTTTGGACGATAGTTGTCCTTTATTACTCGGCCAGTTTGTGAATTGCTGTGCCCCTGAGCTCCATTTTTCAACTCGTTTTTGGTGAGCTGATCGCAAGTCCAAAATTTTGGTTCAGGACCTATACTGGTTCCCGGTGGGTGGCTGAGACTTTGGTTAATTCTTCTTCCTGCTGGGAAATTACAGTGATATGTGCCCGACAAAATGCCTAACAGCTACTCTCTCATTGGTTCTCCCTCTTCCCTTTCATCCTCTGCGAAATTGGCAACCTGTGCGAATCGGGAGGTTAAAGGGGCTGTCTCTCCAAGTTGGGAGGTTGATAGTAAAGCAGATGGAAACTCAAACCGGAGCACCAGGACAGGGATTATTCGTTGAGTTTTAGAAACCTTTCGTATTCACAGTGTGTCCGTTCTCTAAGTTTCCCGTACATGTTATAGCTGGAGTAATATTCCCTTCAACCTGGGGAGTTGGGACCAATGGAATGGGTGCCAGGCCTTTGTGCTTTAATGGGTCTGCATTTGCTCACCCAATCTCACCAATCGTCTCAGTCCCAAGTGTCCCTCCTTATGCCACATCCAGCTGTCATTGTAGATAGGGTCATTCCAGCTTTCATCAGAGACCCTGAAGGAATTGTAAAGAATTTCCCAGTTTTTTTGTTTTGTTTTTGAAATTCCTTTTTATACTGGGTTTGAGCTGAATCTCGCTGCCATGTTTATGCCAGTCTAGACACACTTGATTCCCTTACGGAGACATATCAATACATATGTTTTAAGATTCTTACTAGTCAGATATATTCCTCTCCTGGAAATATGGGGATTTGAGTCCCTTTCACTGAGGAAGGTGTAGGTCTTGTCTATTCCATAGTTGGTTTTTGGAACGGTACCTGTGCTTATATCAAACTCTGGTTTTATGCATCACCCCACCTCTCCTTCCCCCTTAAGCAGGCATAAGAGTGTTTTCTAAATGTGAGACACTGTTCTCTTTCCTAACTCAGTTCAAGTGTAGCCATGTTTACAGGATCTTCATAAGTGATATCTTATGATAAGTTTCTTTTTCTGTGTGACTTACTTCCCTTAGAATCATCGTACCTGAATCCACCCATTTTGCTGCTACTGGTCTTATGACATTGACTTCATGGCTGAGGGATATTCCATCGTACGTAAGTACCACAATTTTTTGAACCATTTTTATATTTCCTGGGATATTTAAGGTGTACCCAAGTTGAGGTCCTTGTAAGCAGTGCACCCCTAAATTTTGGGGTGGCTCTGTCTTATTGAATTTCAGTTTTCCCAAGGTATATTCCCTAGACTGGAAGTGCTCTTGGCTCTGTAGCTCTGTTCTTTACTTGTTTTAGGGAACACAATGCACTCCTCCAGAGAGGCAGTTGGCAATTTACATCCCGCCCATCAGCATAACAAGGCTCCCTGTTCTCCAGGGCCTGTCTTGCCTTTCTGGTTTTTACATATTTTGTGTATGTCCCTTTTGACCGGTGGGAAATGATACTTCTTTGTAGTGCAGATTTGCATTGCCCGCTTGCTTGCTTGGCCAAAAAGGGCGTATGCGTTTTCTCCTGAATATATTCAGGAGAAAACGCATACGCCCTTTTTGGCCAAGTACATCATTGTCGAATTTGTGCCCTTCTTCCTGTGCTTTAAAGGCGACTCCAACGTACCTCTTGCAATCTGTTTCCTGCTATTCTGCCTTGCTTTCAAGTCCGCCTCGTTGCCTTCCCTCAACAGATTTTTGGACGATAGTTGTCCTTTATTACTCGGCCAGGTTGTGAATTGCTGTGCCCCTGAGCTCCATTTTTCAACTCATTTTTGGTGAGCTGACCGCAAGTCCAAAATTTTGGTTCAGGACCTATACTGGTTCCCAGTGGGTGGCTGAGACTTTGGTTAATTCTTCTTCCTGCCGGGAAATTACAGTGATATGTGCCCGTCCAAATGCCTAACAGCTACTCTCTCATTGGTTCTCCCTCTTCCTTTTCATCCTCTGCCAAATTGGTAACCTGTGCGAACCAGGAGGTTAAAAGGGCTGTCTCTCCAAGTTGGGAGGTTGATAGTAAAGCAGATGGAAAGTCAAACCGGAGCACCAGGAGAGGGACTATTCGTTGAGTTTTAGAAACCTTTCGTATTCACAGTGTGTCCGTTCTCTAGGTTTCCCGTACATGTTATAACTGTAGTAATATTCCCTTCAACCTGGAGAGTTGGGACCCATGGAATGGGTGCCATGCATTATTGCTTTAAAGGGTCTGCCTTTGCTCACCCAATCTCACCAATCCTCTCAGTCCCAAGTGTCCAGCCTTATGCCACATCCAGCTGTCGTTGTAGATAGGGTCATTCCAGGTTTCATCAGAGACCCTGAAGGAATTGTAAAGAATTTCCCAGTTTTTTTTTTTTTGTTTTTGAAATTCCTTTTTATGGTGGGTTTGAGCTGATTCTTGCTGCCATGTTTATGCCAGTCTAGACACACTTGATTCCCTTATGGAGACATATCAATACATAGGTTTTAAGATTCTTACTAGTCAGATATATTCCTCTGCAGGAAATATGGGGTTTTGAGTCCCTTTCACTGAGGAAGGTGTAGGTCTTGTCTATTCCATAGTTGGTTTTTGGAACGGTACATGTGCTTATATCAAACTCTGGTTTTATGCATCACCCCACCTCTCCTTCCCCCTTAAGCAGGCATAAGAGTGTTTTCTAAATGTGAGACACTGTTCTCTTTCCTAACTCAGTTCAAGTGTAGCCATGTTTACAGGATCATCATAAGTGATATCTTATGATAAGTTTCTTTTTCTGTGTGATTTATTTCACTTAGAATCATCGTACCTGAATCCACCCATTTTGCTGCTACTGGTCTTATGACATTGATTTCATGGCTGAGGGATATTCCATCGTACGTAAGTACCACAATTTTTTGAACCATTTTTATATTTCCTGGGATATTTAAGGTGTACCCAAGTTGAGGTCCTTGTAAGCAGTGCAGCCCTAAATTTTGGGGTGGCTCTGCCTTATTGATTTTCAATTTTCCCAAGGTATATTCCCTAGACTGGAAGAGCCCTTGGCTCTGTAGCTCTGTTCTTTACTTCATTTAGGGAACACAATGCACTCCTCCAGAGAGGCAGTTGGCAATTTACATCCCGCCCATCTGCATAACAAGGCTCCCTGTTCTTCAGGGCATGTCTTGCCTTTCTGGTTTTTACAAATTTTGTGGATGTCCCTTTTGACCGGTGAGAAGTGATACTTCTTTGTAGTGCAGATTTGCATTGCCCGCTTGTTTGCTTGGCCAAAAGGGCGTATGCCTTTTCTCCTGAATATATTCAGCAGAAAACACATACGCCCTTTTTGGCCAAGTGCATCATTGTCGAAGTTGTGCCCTTCTTCCTGTGCTTTAAAGGCGATTCCAACGTGCCTCTTGAAATCTGTTTCCTGCTATTCTGCCTCGCATTCAAGTCCACCTCGTTGCCTTCCCTCAACAGATTTTTGGATGATAGTTGTCCTTTATTACTTGGCCAGTTTGTGAATTGCTGTGCCCCTGAGCTCCATTTTTCAACTCGTTTTTGGTGAGCTGACCGCAAGTCCAAAATTTTGGTTTAGGACCTATATTGGTTCCCGGTGGGGGGCTGAGACTTTGGTTAATTCTTCTTCCTGCCGGGAGGTTAGAGTGATATGTGCCCGTCCAAATGCCTAACAGCTACTCTCTCATTGGTTCTCACTCTTAACTTTCATCCTCTGCCAAATTGGAAACCTGTGCGAACCAGGAGGTTAAAGGGGCTGTCTCTCCAACTTGGGAGATTGGTAGTAAACCAGATGGAAAGTCAAACCGGAACACCAGGAGAGGGACTATTCGCTGAGTTTTAGAAACCTTTCGTATTCACAGTGGGTCCGTTCCCTAGGTTTCCCGTATATGTTATAGCTGTAGTAATATTCCCTTCAACCTGGAGAGTTGGGAACCATGGAATGGGTGCCAGCCATTTGTGCTTTAAAGGGTCTGCATTTGCTCACCCAATCTCACCAATCGTCTCAGTCCCAAGGGTCCCTCCTTATGCAACATCCAGCTGTCATTGTAGATAGGGTCATTCCACGTTTCATCAGAGACCCTGAAGGAATTGAAAAGAATTTCCCAGTTTTTTGTTTTGTTTTTGAAATTCCTTTTTATAGTGGGTTTGAGCTGATTCTCGCTGCCATGTTTATGCCAGTCTAGACACACTTGATTCCCTTACGGAGACATATCAATACATAGGTTTTAAGATTCTTACTGGTCAGATATATTCCTCTTCGGGAAATAAGGGGTTTTGAGTCCCTTTCACTGAGGAAGGTGTAGATCTTGTCTATTCTATACTTGGTTTTTGGAACGGTACCTGTGCTTATATCAAACTCTGTTTTTTTGCTTCACCCCACCTCTCCTTCACCCTTAAGCAGGCATAAGAGTGTTTTCTAAATGTGAGACAATGTTCTCTCTCCTAACTCAGTTCAAGGGTAGCCATGTTTACAGGATCTTCATAAGTGATATCTTATGATAAGTTTCTTTTTCTGTGTGACTTATTTCACTTAGAATCATCGTACCTGAATCCACCCATTTTGCTGCTACTGGTCTTATGACATTGATTTCATGGCTGAGGGATATTCCATCGTACGTAAGTACCACAATTTTTTGAACCATTTTTATATTTCCTGGGATATTTAAGGTGTACCCAAGTTGAGGTCCTTGTAAGCAGTGCAGCCCTGAATATTGGGGTGGCTCTGTCTTATTGATTTTCAGTTTTCCCAAGGAATATTCCCTAGACTGGAAGTGCCCTTGGCTCTGTAGCTCTGTTCTTTACTTGTTTTAGGGAACACAATGCAGTCCCCCAGAGAGGCAGTTGGCAATTTACATCCCGCCCATCAGCAAAACAAGGCTCCCTGTTCTCCAGGGCCTGTCTTGCCTTTCTGGTTTTTACACATTTTGTGGATGTCCCTTTTGACCGGTGGAAAGTGATACTTCTTTGTAGTGCAGATTTGCATTGCCCGCTTGCTTGCTTGGCCAAAAAGGGCGTATGCGTTTTCTCCTGAATATATTCAGGAGAAAACGCATACGCCCTTTTTGGCCAAGTGCATCATTGTCGAAGTTGTGCCCCTCTTCCTGTGCTTTAAAGGCGATTCCAACGTACCTCTTGAAATCTGTTTCCTGCTATTCTGCCTCGCTTTCAAGTCTGCCTCGTTGACTTCCCTCAACAGATTTTTGGACGATAGTTGTCCTTTATTACTCGGCCAGTTTGTGAATTGCTGTGCCCCTGAACTCCATTTTTCAATTCGTTTTTGGTGAGCTGACCGCAAGTCCAACATTTTGGTTCAGGACCTATGCTATTCCCAGTGGGGTGCTGAGACATTGGTTAATTCTTCTTCCTGCCGGGAATTTAGACTGATATGTGCCCGTCTAAATGCCTAACAGCTACTCTCTCATTGGTTCTCCCTATTTCCTTCCATCCTCTGCCAAATTGGAAACCTGTGCAAACCAGGAGGTTAAAGGGGCTGTCTCTCCAAGTTGGGAGGTTGATAGTAAAGCAGATGGAAAATCAAACCGGAGCACCAGGAGAGGGACTATTCGTTGAGTTTTAGAAACCTTTCGTATTCACAGTGTGTCCGTTCTCTAGGTTTCCCGTACATGTTATAACTGTAGTAATATTCCTTTAAACCTGGAGAGTTGGGACCCATGGAATGGGTGCCAGGCATTTGTTCTTTAAAGGTTCTGCATTTGCTCACCCAATCTCTCCAATCGTCTCAGTCCCAAGTGTCCCTACTTATGCCACATCCAGCTATCGTTGTAGACAGGGTCATTCCAGGATTCATCAGAGACCCTGAAGGAATTGTAAAGAATTTCCCAGTTTTTTTGTTTTGTTTTTGAAATTCCTTTTTATGGTGGGTTTGAGCTGATTCTTGCTGCCATGTATATGCCAGTCTAGACACACTTGATTCCCTTATGGAGACATATCAATACATAGGTTTTAAGATTCTTACTAGTCAGATATATTCCTCTGCGGGAAATATGGGGTTTTGAGTCCCTTTCACTGAGGAAGGTGTAGGTCTTGTCTATTCCATAGATGGTTTTTGGAACGGTACCTGTGCTTATATCAAACTCTGGTTTTATGCATCACCCCACCTCTCATTCCCCCTTAAGCAGGCATAAGAGTGTTTTCCAAAGGTGAGACTCTGTTCTCTTTCCTAACTGAGTTCAAGTGTAGCCATGTTTACAGGATCTTCATAAGTGATATCTTAATATAAGTTTCTTTTTCTGTGTGACTTATTTCACTTAGAAGCATCATACCTCAATCCACTCATTTTGCTGCTACTGGTCTTATGCCATTGATTGCATGGCTGAGGGATATTCCATCGTACGGAAGTACCACAATTTTTTGAACCATTTTTATATTTCCTGGGATATTTAAGGTGTACCCAAGTTGAGGTTTTTGTAAGCAGTGCAGCCCTAAATTTTGGGGTGGCTCTGTCTAATTGATTTTCAGGTTTCCCAAGGTATATTCCCTAGACTGGAAGTGCCCATGGCTCTGTTGATCTGTTGTTTACTTGTTTTAGGGAACACAATGCACTCCTCCAGAGAGGCAGTTGGCAACGTACTTCCCACCCATCAGCATAACAAGGCTCCCTGTTCTCCAGGGCCTGTCTTACCTTTCTGGTTTTTACACATTTTGTGGATGTCCCTTTTGACAGGTGGGAAGTGATACTTCTTTGTAGTGCAGATTTGCATTGCCCGCTTGCTTGCTTGGCAAAATAGGGTGTATGCATTTTCTCCTGAATATATTCAGGAGAAAACGCATACGCCCTTTTTGGCCAAGTGCCTCATTGTCGAAGTTGTGCCCCTTTTCCTGTGCTTTAAGTGCGATTCCAACGTACCTCTTGAAATCTAATTCCTGCTATTCTGCCTCGCTTTCAAGTCCGCCTCGTTGCCTTCCCTCAACAGATTTCTGGACGATAGTTGTCCTTTATTACTCGGCCAGTTTGTGAATTGCTGTGCCCCTGAGATCCATTTATCAACTCGTTTTTTGTGAGCTGACCGCATGTCCAAAATTTTGGTTCAGGGCCTATGCTGGTTCCCGGTGGGGGGCTGAGACTTTGGTTAATTCTTCTTTCTGCTTGGAAGTTAGTGTGATATGTGCCCGTCCAAATGCCTAACAACTACTCTCTCATTGGTTCTCCCTCTTCTCTTTCATCCTCTGCCAAATTGGCAACCTGTGCGAACCAGGAGGTTAAAGGGGCGGTCTCTCCAAGTTGGGAGATTGATAGTAAAGCCGATGAAAAGTCAAACCGGAGCACGAGGAGAGGGAATATTCGTTGAGATTTAGAAAGCTTTCATATTCACAGTGTGTTCGTTCTCTAGGTTTCCCGTATATGTTATAGCTCTAGTAATATTCCCTTCAACCTGGAGAGTTGGGACCCATGGAATGGTTGCCATGCATTATTGCTTTAAAGGTTCTGCATTTGCTCCCCCAATCTCACCAATCCTCTCAGTCCCAAGTGTCCAGCCTTATGCCACATCCAGCTGTCATTGTACATAGGGTCATTCCAGGTATCATCAGAGACCCTGAAGGAATTGTAAAGAATTTCCCAGTTTTTTTGTTTTGTTTTTGAAATTCCTTTTTATAGTGGGTTTGAGCTGATTCTCGCTGCCATGTTTATGCCAGTCTAGACACACTTGATTCCCTTACGGAGACATATCAATACATAGGTTTTAAGATTCTTACTAGTCAGATATATTCCTCTGCCGGAAATATGGGGTTTTGAGTCCCTTTCACTGAGGAAGGTGTAGGTCTTGTCTATTCCATAGTTGGTTTTTGGAAAGGTACCTGTGCTTATATCAAACTCTGGTTTTATGCATCACCCCACCTCTCCTTCCCCCTTAAGCAGGTATAAGAGTGTTTTCTAAATGTGAGACACTGTTCTCTTTCCTAACTCAGTTCAAGTGTAGCCATGTTTACAGGATCTTCATAAGTGGTATCTTATGATAAGTTTCTTTTTCTGTGTGACTTATTTCACTTAGAATCATCGTACCTGAATCCACCCATTTTGCTGCTACTGGTCTTATGACATTGATTTCATGGCTGAGGGATATTCCGTCATACGTAAGTACCACAATTTTTTGAACCATTTTTATATTTCCTGGGATATTTAAGGTGTACCCAAGTTGAGGTCCTTGTAAGCAGTGCAGCCCTAAATTTTGGGGTGGCTCTCTATTAATGATTTTCAGTTTTCCCAAGGTATATTCCCTAGACTGGACGTGCCCTTGGCTCTGTAGCTCTGTTCTTTACTTGTTTTAGGGAACACAATGCACTCCTCCAGAGAGGCAGTTGGCAAGTTACATCCCCCCCATCAGCATAACAAGGCTCCCTGTTCTCCAGGGCCTGTCTTGCCTTTCTGGTTTTTACACATCTTGTGGATGTCCCTTTTGAATGGTGGGAAGTGATACTTCTTTGTAGTGCAGATTTGCATTTCCCGCTTGCTTGATTGGCCAAAAAGGGCGTATGTGTTTTCTCCTGAATATATTCAGGAGAAAACGCATACGCCCTTTTTGGCCAAGTGCATCATTGTCGAAGTTGTGCCTCTCTTCCAGTGCTTAAAAGGCGATTCTAACGTACCTCTTGAAATCTGTTTCCTGCTATTCTGCCTCGCTTTCAAGTCCGCCTCGTTGCCTTCCCTCAACAGATTTTTGGACGATAGTTGTCCTTTATTACTCGGCCAGTTTGTGAATTGCTGTGCCCCTGAACTCCATTTTTCAACTCGTTTTTTGTGAGCTGACCGCATTCCAAAATTTTGGTTCAGGAGTTATACTGGTTCCCGGTGAGTGGCTGAGACTTTGCTTAATTCTTCTTCCTGCCAGGAAATTAGAGTGATATGTGCCCGTCCAAATGCCTAACAGCTATTCTGTCATTGGTTCTCCCTCTTCCCTTTCATCCTCTGCCAAATTGGCAACCTGTGCGAACCAGGAGGTTAAAGGGGATGTCTCTCCAAGTTGGGAGTTTGATAGTAAAGCAGATGGAAAGTCAAACCGGAGCACCAGGAGAGGGACTATTCGTTGAGTTTTAGAAACCTTTCGTATTCACAGTGTGTCCGTTCTCTAGGTTTCCCGTACATGTTATAGCTGTAGTAAAATTCCCTTTAACCTGGAGAGTTGGGACCCATGGAATGGGTGCCAGGCATTTGCGCTTTAAAGGGTCTGCATTTGCTCACCCAATCTCACCAATCCTCTCAGTCCCAAGTGTCCAGGCTTATGCCACATCCAGCTGTCGTTGTACATAGGGTCATTCCAGGTTTCATCAGAGACCCTGAAGGAATTGTAAAGAATTTCCCAGATTTTTGTTTTGTTTTTGAAATTCCTTTTTATACTGGTTTGAGCTGATTCTCGCCGCCATGTTTATGCCAGTCTAGACACACTTGATTCCCTTACGGAGACATATCAATACATAGGTTTTAAGATTCTTACTAGTCAGATATATTCCTCTGCGGGAAATATGGGGTTTTGAGTCCCTTTCACTGAGGAAGGTGTAGGTCTTGTCTATTCCATAGTTGGGTTTTGGAACGGTACCTGTGCTTATATAAAACTCTGGTTTTATGCATCACCCCACCTCTCCTTCCCCCTTAAGCAGGCATAAGCGTGTTTTCTAAATGTGAGACACTGTTCTCTTTCCTAACTCAGTTCAAATATAGCCATGTTTACAGGATCTTCATAAGTGATATCTTATGATAAGTTTCTTTTTCTGTGTGACTTATTTCACTTAGAATCATCGTACCTGAATCCACCCATTTTGCTGCTACTGGTCTTATGACATTGATTTCATGGCTGAGGGATATTCCATCGTACATAAGTACCACAATTTTTTGAACCATTTTTATATTTCCTGGGATATTTAAGGTGTATCCAATTTGTGGTCCTTGTAAGCAGTGCAGCCCTATATTTTGGGGTGGTTCTGACTTATTGATTTTCAGTTTTCCCAAGGAATATTCCCGAGACTGGAAGTGCCCTTGGCTCTGTAGCTCTGTTGTTTACTTGTTTTAGGGAACACAATGCACTCCTCCAGAGAGGCAGTTGGCAATTTACATCCCGCCCATCAGCATAAAGAGGCTCCTTGTTCTCCAGGACCAGTCTTGCCTTTCTGGTTTTTACACATTTTGTGGATGTCCCTTTTGACCGGTGGGAAGTGATACTTCTTTGTAGTGCAGATTTGCATTGCCCGCTTCCTTGCTTGGCCAAAAAGGGCGTATGCGTTTTCTCCTGAATATATTTAGGAGAGAACGCATATGACCTTTTTGGCCAAGTGCATCATTGTCGAAGTTGTGCCCCTCTTCCTGTGCTTTAAAGGCGATTCCAACGTACCTCTTGAAATCTGTTTCCTGCTATTCTGTCTCGCTTTCAAGTCCGCCTCGTTGCCTTCCCTCAACACATTTTTGGACGATAGTTGTCCTTTATTACTCGGCCAGTTTGTGAATTGCTGTGCCCCTGAGCTCCATTTTTCAACTCGTTTTTGGTGAGCTGATCGCAAGTCCAAAATTTTGGTTCAGGACCTATACTGGTTCCCGGTGGGTGGCTGAGACTTTGGTTAATTCTTCTTCCTGCTGGGAAATTACAGTTATATGTGCCCGACCAAATGCCTAACAGCTACTCTCTCATTGGTTCTCCCTCTTCCCTTTCATCCTCTGCGAAATTGGCAACCTGTGCGAATCGGGAGGTTAAAGGGGCTGTCTCTCCAAGTTGGGAGGTTGATAGTAAAGCAGATGGAAACTCAAACCGGAGCACCAGGACAGGGATTATTCGTTGAGTTTTAGAAACCTTTCGTATTCACAGTGTGTCCGTTCTCTAGGTTTCCCGTACATGTTATAGCTGGAGTAATATTCCCTTCAACCTGGGGAGTTGGGACCAATGGAATGGGTGCCAGGCCTTTGTGCTTTAAAGGGTCTGCATTTGCTCACCCAATCTCACCAATCGTCTCAGTCCCAAGTGTCCCTCCTTATGCCACATCCAGCTGTCATTGTAGATAGGGTCATTCCAGGTTTCATCAGAGACCCTGAAGGAATTGTAAAGAATTTCCCAGTTTTTTGTTTTGTTTTTGAAATTCCTTTTTATAGTGGGTTTGAGCTGATTCTCGCTGCCATGTTTATGCCAGTCTAGACACACTTGATTCCCTTACGGAGACATATCAATACATAGGTTTTAAGATTCTTACTAGTCAGATATATTCCTCTCCTGGAAATATGGGGTTTTGAGTCCCTTTCACTGAGGAAGGTGTAGGTCTTGTCTATTCCATAGTTGGTTTTTGGAACGGTACCTGTGCTTATATCAAACTCTGGTTTTATGCATCACCCCACCTCTCCTTCCCCCTTAAGCAGGCATAAGAGTGTTTTCTAAATGTGAGACACTGTTCTCTTTCCTAACTCAGTTCAAGTGTAGCCATGTTTACAGGATCTTCATAAGTGATATCTTATGATAAGTTTCTTTTTCTGTGTGACTTACTTCCCTTAGAATCATCGTACCTGAATCCACCCATTTTGCTGCTACTGGTCTTATGACATTGACTTCATGGCTGAGGGATATTCCATCGTACGTAAGTACCACAATTTTTTGAACCATTTTTATATTTCCTGGGATATTTAAGGTGTACCCAAGTTGAGGTCCTTGTAAGCAGTGCACCCCTAAATTTTGGGGTGGCTCTGTCTTATTGAATTTCAGTTTTCCCAAGGTATATTCCCTACACTGGAAGTGCCCTTGGCTCTGTAGCTCTGTTCTTTACTTGTTTTAGGGAACACAATGCACTCCTCCAGAGAGGCAGTTGGCAATTTACATCCCGCCCATCAGCATAACAAGGCTCCCTGTTCTCCAGGGCCTGTCTTGCCTTTCTGGTTTTTACATATTTTGTGTATGTCCCTTTTGACCGGTGGGAAGTGATACTTCTTTGTAGTGCAGATTTGCATTGCCCGCTTGCTTGCTTGGCCAAAAAGGGCGTATGTGTTTTCTCCTGAATATATTCAGGAGAAAACGCATACGCCCTTTTTGGCCAAGTACATCATTGTCGAATTTGTGCCCCTCTTCCTGTGCTTTAAAGGCGACTCCAACGTACCTCTTGAAATCTGTTTCCTGCTATTCGGCCTTGCTTTCAAGTCTGCCTCGTTGCCTTCCCTCAACAGATTTTTGGACGATAGTTGTCCTTTATTACTCGGCCAGGTTGTGAATTGCTGTGCCCCTGAGCTCCATTTTTCAACTCGTTTTTGGTGAGCTGACCACAAGTCCAAAATTTTGGTTCAGGACCTATACTGGTTCCCAGTGGGTGGCTGAGACTTTGGTTAATTCTTCTTCCTGCCGGGAAATTACAGTGATATGTGCCCGTCCAAATGCCTAACAGCTACTCTCTCATTGGTTCTCCCTCTTCCTTTTCATCCTCTGCCAAATTGGCAACCTGTGCGAACCAGGAGGTTAAAAGGGCTGTCTCTCCAAGTTGGGAGGTTGATAGTAAAGCAGATGGAAAGTCAAACCGGAGCACCAGGAGAGGGACTATTCGTTGAGTTTTAGAAACATTTCGTATTCACAGTGTGTCCGTTCTCTAGGTTTCCCGTACATGTTATAACTGTAGTAATATTCCCTTCAACCTGGAGAGTTGGGACCCATGGAATGGGTGCCATGCATTATTGCTTTAAAGGGTCTGCTTTTGCTCACCCAATCTCACCAATCCTCTCAGTCCCAAGTGTCCAGCCTTATGCCACATCCAGCTGTCGTTGTAGATAGGGTCATTCCAGGTTTCATCAGAGACCCTGAAGGAATTGTAAAGAATTTCCCAGTTTTTTTGTTTTGTTTTTGAAATTCCTTTTTATGGTGGGTTTGAGCTGATTCTTGCTGCCATGTTTATGCCAGTCTAGACACACTTGATTCCCTTACGGAGACATATCAATACATAGGTTTTAAGATTCTTACTAGTCAGATATATTCCTCTGCAGGAAATATGGGGTTTTGAGTCCCTTTCACTGAGGAAGGTGTAGGTCTTGTCTATTCCATAGTTGGTTTTTGGAACGGTACATGTGCTTATATCAAACTCTGGTTTTATGCATCACCCCACCTCTCCTTCCCCCTTAAGCAGGCATAAGAGTGTTTTCTAAATGTGAGACACTGTTCTCTTTCCTAACTCAGTTCAAGTGTAGCCATGTTTACAGGATCATCATAAGTGATATCTTATGATAAGTTTCTTTTTCTGTGTGATTTATTTCACTTAGAATCATCGTACCTGAATCCATCCATTTTGCTGCTACTGGTCTTATGACATTGATTTCATGGCAGAGGGATATTCCATCGTACGTAAGTACCACAATTTTTTGAACCATTTTTATATTTCCTGGGATATTTAAGGTGTACCCAAGTTGAGGTCCTTGTAAGCAGTGCAGCCCTAAATTTTGGGGTGGCTCTGCCTTATTGATTTTCAATTTTCCCAAGGTATATTCCCTAGACTGGAAGAGCCCTTGGCTCTGTAGCTCTGTTCTTTACTTCATTTAGGGAACACAATGCACTCCTCCAGAGAGGCAGTTGGCAATTTACATCCCGCCCATCTGCATAACAAGGCTCCCTGTTCTTCAGGGCATGTCTTGCCTTTCTGGTTTTTACAAATTTTGTGGATGTCCCTTTTGACCCGTGAGAAGTGATACTTCTTTGTAGTGCAGATTTGCATTGCCGGCTTGTTTGCTTGGCCAAAAGGGCGTATGCGTTTTCTCCTGAATATATTCAGCAGAAAACACATACGCCCTTTTTGGCCAAGTGCATCATTGTCGAAGTTGTGCCCTTCTTCCTGTGCTTTAAAGGCGATTCCAACGTGCCTCTTGAAATCTGTTTCCTGCTATTCTGCCTCGCATTCAAGTCCACCTCGTTGCCTTCCCTCAACAGATTTTTGGACGATAGTTGTCCTTTATTACTTGGCCAGTTTGTGAATTGCTGTGCCCCTGAGCTCCATTTTTCAACTCGTTTTTGGTGAGCTGACCACAAGTCCAAAATTTTGGTTCAGGAACTTTGCTGGTTCCCGGTGGGTGGCTGAGACTTTGGTTAATTCTTCTTCCTGCCGGGAGGTTACAGTGATATGTGCCCGTCCAAATGCCTAACCGCTACTCTCTCATTGGTTCTCACTCTTAACTTTCATCCTCTGCCAAATTGGAAACCTGTGCGAACCAGGAGGTTAAAGGGGCTGTCTCTCCAACTTGGGAGATTGGTAGTAAACCAGATGGAAAGTCAAACCGGAACACCAGGAGAGGGACTATTCGCTGAGTTTTAGAAACCTTTCGTATTCACAGTGGGTCCGTTCCCTAGGTTTCCCGTATATGTTATAGCTGTAGTAATATTCCCTTCAACCTGGAGAGTTGGGAACCATGGAATGGGTGCCAGCCATTTGTGCTTTAAAGGGTCTGCATTTGCTCACCCAATCTCACCAATCGTCTCAGTCCCAAGGGTCCCTCCTTATGCAACATCCAGCTGTCATTGTAGACAGGGTCATTCCACGTTTCATCAGAGACCCTGAAGGAATTGAAAAGAATTTCCCAGTTTTTTGTTTTGTTTTTGAAATTCCTTTTTATAGTGGGTTTGAGCTGATTCTCGCTGCCATGTTTATGCCAGTCTAGACACACTTGATTCCCTTACGGAGACATATCAATACATAGGTTTTAAGATTCTTACTGGTCAGATATATTCCTCTTCGGGAAATAAGGGGTTTTGAGTCCCTTTCACTGAGGAAGGTGTAGGTCTTGTCTATTCCATACTTGGTTTTTGGAACGGTACCTGTGCTTATATCAAACTCTGTTTTTTTGCTTCACCCCACCTCTCCTTCACCCTTAAGCAGGCATAAGAGTGTTTTCTAAATGTGAGACAATGTTCTCTCTCCTAACTCAGTTCAAGGGTAGCCATGTTTACAGGATCTTCATAAGTGATATCTTATGATAAGTTTCTTTTTCTGTGTGACTTATTTCACTTAGAATCATCGTACCTGAATCCACCCATTTTGCTGCAACTGGTCTTATGACATTGATTTCATGGCTGAGGGATATTCCATCGTACGTAAGTACCACAATTTTTTGAACCATTTTTATATTTCCTGGGATATTTAAGGTGTACCCAAGTTGAGGTCCTTGTAAGCAGTGCAGCCCTGAATATTGGGGTGGCTCTGTCTTATTGATTTTCAGTTTTCCCAAGGAATATTCCCTAGACTGGAAGTGCCCTTGGCTCTGTAGCTCTGTTCTTTACTTGTTTTAGGGAACACAATGCAGTCCCCCAGAGAGGCAGTTGGCAATTTACATCCCGCCCATCAGCAAAACAAGGCTCCCTGTTCTCCAGGGCCTGTCTTGCTTTTCTGGTTTTTACACATTTTGTGGATGTCCCTTTTGACCGGTGGAAAGTGATACTTCTTTGTAGTGCAGATTTGCATTGCCCGCTTGCTTGCTTGGCCAAAAAGGGCATATGCGTTTTCTCCTGAATATATTCAGGAGAAAACGCATACGCCCTTTTTGGCCAAGTGCATCATTGTCGAAGTTGTGCCCCTCTTCCTGTGCTTTAAAGGCGATTCCAACGTACCTCTTGAAATCTGTTTCCTGCTATTCTGCCTCGCTTTCAAGTCTGCCTCGTTGACTTCCCTCAACAGATTTTTGGACGATAGTTGTCCTTTATTACTCGGCCAGTTTGTGAATTGCTGTGCCCCTGAGCTCCATTTTTCAACTCGTTTTTGGTGAGCTGACCGCAAGTCCAACATTTTGGTTCAGGACCTATGCTATTCCCAGTGGGGTGCTGAGACTTTGGTTAATTCTTCTTCCTGCCGGGAAATTACAGTGATATATGCCTGTCCAAATGCCTAACAGCTACTCTCTCATTGGTTCTCCCTATTTCCTTCCATCCTCTGCCAAATTGGAAACCTGTGCAAACCAGGAGGTTAAAGGGGCTGTCTCTCCAAGTTGGGAGGTTGATAGTAAAGCAGATGGAAAATCAAACCGGAGCACCAGGAGAGGGACTATTCGTTGAGTTTTAGAAACCTTTCGTATTCACAGTGTGTCCGTTCTCTAGGTTTCCCGTTCATGTTATAACTGTAGTAATATTCCTTTAAACCTGGAGAGTTGGGACCCATGGAATGGGTGCCAGGCATTTGTTCTTTAAAGGTTCTGCATTTGCTCACCCAATCTCTCCAATCGTCTCAGTCCCAAGTGTCCCTACTTATGCCACATCCAGCTGTCGTTGTAGATAGGGTCATTCCAGGATTCATCAGAGACCCTGAAGGAATTGTAAAGAATTTCCCAGTTTTTTTGTTTTGTTTTTGAAATTCCTTTTTATGGTGGGTTTGAGCTGATTCTTGCTGCCATGTATATGCCAGTCTAGACACACTTGATTCCCTTATGGAGACATATCAATACATAGGTTTTAAGATTCTTACTAGTCAGATATATTCCTCTGCGGGAAATATGGGGTTTTGAGTTCCTTTCACTGAGGAAGGTGTAGGTCTTGTCTATTCCATAGATGGTTTTTGGAACGGTACCTGTGCTTATATCAAACTCTGGTTTTATGCATCACCCCACCTCTCATTCCCCCTTAAGCAGGCATAAGAGTGTTTTCCAAAGGTGAGACTCTGTTCTCTTTCCTAACTGAGTTCAAGTGTAGCCATGTTTACAGGATCTTCATAAGTGATATCTTAATATAAGTTTCTTTTTCTGTGTGACTTATTTCACTTAGAAGCATCATACCTCAATCCACTCATTTTGCTGCTACTGGTCTTATGCCATTGATTGCATGGCTGAGGGATATTCCATCGTATGGAAGTACCACAATTTTTTGAACCATTTTTATATTTCCTGGGATATTTAAGGTGTACCCAAGTTGAGGTTTTTGTAAGCAGTGCAGCCCTAAATTTTGGGGTGGCTCTGTCTAATTGATTTTCAGGTTTCCCAAGGTATATTCCCTAGACTGGAAGTGCCCATGGCTCTGTTGATCTGTTGTTTACTTGTTTTAGGGAACACAATGCACTCCTCCAGAGAGGCAGTTGGCAACGTACATCCCACCCATCAGCATAACAAGGCTCCCTGTTCTCCAGGGCCTGTCTTACCTTTCTGGTTTTTACACATTTTGTGGATGTCCCTTTTGACAGGTGGGAAGTGATACTTCTTTGTAGTGCAGATTTGCATTGCCCGCTTGCTTGCTTGGCAAAATAGGGTGTATGCATTTTCTCCTGAATATATTCAGGAGAAAACGCATACGCCCTTTTTGGCCAAGTGCCTCATTGTCGAAGTTGTGCCCCTTTTCCTGTGCTTTAAGTGTGATTCCAACGTACCTCTTGAAATCTAATTCCTGCTATTCTGCCTCGCTTTCAAGTCCGCCTCGTTGCCTTCCCTCAACAGATTTCTGGACGATAGTTGTCCTTTATTACTCGGCCTGTTTGTGAATTGCTGTGCCCCTGAGATCCATTTATCAACTCGTTTTTTGTGAGCTGACCGCACGTCCAAAATTTTGGTTCAGGGCCTATGCTGGTTACCGGTGGGGGGCTGAGACTTTGGTT
Organism: Hyperoodon ampullatus; assembly: GCF_949752795.1. Lineage (NCBI taxonomy): Eukaryota > Metazoa > Chordata > Mammalia > Artiodactyla > Ziphiidae > Hyperoodon > Hyperoodon ampullatus. The sequence goes on along the minus strand of NW_027640838.1, from coordinate 847,914 downwards.
AATTCTTCTTTCTGCTGGGAAGTTAGTGTGATATGTGCCCGTCCAAATGCCTAACAACTACTCTCTCATTGGTTCTCCCTCTTCTCTTTCATCCTCTGCCAAATTGGCAACCTGTGCGAACCAGGAGGTTAAAGGGGCGGTCTCTCCAAGTTGGGAGATTGATAGTAAAGCCGATGAAAAGTCAAACCGGAGCACGAGGAGAGGGAATATTCGTTGAGATTTAGAAAGCTTTCATATTCACAGTGTGTTCGTTCTCTAGGTTTCCCGTATATGTTATAGCTCTAGTAATATTCCCTTCAACCTGGAGAGTTGGGACCCATGGAATGGTTGCCATGCATTATTGCTTTAAAGGTTCTGCATTTGCTCACAAAATCTCACCAATCCTCTCAGTCCCAAGTGTCCAGCCTTATCCCACATCCAGCTGTCGTTGTACATAGGGTCATACCAGGTTTCATCAGAGACCATGAAGGAATTGTAAAGAATTTCCCAGTTTATTTGTTTTGTTTTTGAAATTCCTTTTTATAGTGGGTTTGAGATGATTATCACTGCCATGTTTATGCCAGTCTAGACACACTTGATTCCCTTATGGAGACATATCAATACATAGGTTTTAAGTTTCTTACTAGTCAGATATATTCCTCTGCGGGAAATATGGGGTTTTGAGTCCCCTTCACTGAGGAAGGTGTAGGTCTTGTCTATTCCATAGTTGGTTTTTGGAACGGTACCTGTGCTAATATCAAACTCTGCTGTTATGCATCACCGCACCTCTCCTTCCCCCTTAAGCAGGTATAAGAGTGTTTTCTAAATGTGAGACACTGTTCTCTTTCCTAACTCAGTTCAAGTGTAACCATGTTTACAGGAACTTCATAAATGATATCTTATGATAAGTTTCTTTTTCTGTGTGACGTATTTCATTTAGAATCATCGTACCTGAATCCACCCATTTTGCTGCTACTGGTCTTATGACATTGATTTCATGGCTGAGGGATATTCCATCGTACGTAAGTACCACAATTTTTTGAACCATTTTTATATTTCCTGGGATATTTAAGGTGTACCCAAGTTGAGGTCCTTGTAAGCAGTGCAGCCCTAAATTTTGGGGTGGCTCTGTCTTATTGATTTTCAGTTTTCCCAAGGTATATTCCCTAGACTGGAAGTGTCCTTGGCTCTGTAGCTCTGTTGTTTACTTGTTTTAGGGAACACAATGCACTCCGCCAGAGAGGCAGATGGCAATTTACATCCCGCCCATAAGCATAACAAGGCTCCCTGTTCTCCAGGGCCTGTCTTGCCTTTCTGGTTTTTACACATTTTGTGGATGTCCCTTTTGACCGGTGGGAAGTGATGCTTCTTTGTAGTGCAGATTTGCATTGCCCACTTGCTTGCTTGCCCTAAAAGGGCGTATGCGTTTTCTCGTGAATATATTCAGGAGAAAACGAATATGCCCTTTTTGGCCAAGTGCATCATTGTCGAAGTTGTGCCCCTCTTCTTGTGCTTTAAAGGCGATTCCAACGTACCTCTTGAAATCTGTTTCCTGCTATTCTGCCTCACTTTCAAGTCCGCCACGTTGCCTTCCCTGAACAGATTTTTGGACGATAGTGGATCTTTATTACTCAGCCAGTTTGTGAATTGCTGTGCCGCTGAGCTCCATTTTTCAACTCGTTTTTTGTGAGCTGACCGCAAGTCCAAAATTTTGGTTCAGGACCTATGCTGGTTCCCGGTGGGGGGCTGAGACTTTGGTCAATTCTTCTTCCTGCTGGGAAGTTAGAGTGATATGTGCCCGTAAAAATGCCTAACAGCTACTCTCTCATTGGTTCTCCCTCTTCCCTTTCATCCTCTGCCAAATTGGCAACCTGTGCGAACCAGGAGGTTAAAGGGGCCGTCTCTCCAAGTTGCGAGTTTGATAGTAAAGCAGATGGAAAGTCAAACCGGAGCACCAGGAGAGGGACTATTCGTTGAGTTTTAGAAACCTTTCGTATTCACAGTGTGTCCGTTCTCTAGGTTTCCCGTACATGTTATAGCTGTAGTAATATTCTCTTCAACCTGGAGAGTTGGGACCCATGGAATGGGTGCCAGGCCTTTGTGCTGTAAAGGGTCTGCATTTGCTCACCCAATCTCACAAATCGTCTCAGTCCCAAGTGTCCCTCCTTATGCCACATCCAGCTGTCATTGTAGATAGGGTCATTCCAGGTTTCATCAGAGACCCTGAAGGAATTGTAAAGAATTTCCCATTTTTTTGTTTTGTTTTTGAAATTCCTTTTTATAGTGGTTTTGAGCTGATTCTCGCTGCCATGTTAATGCCAGTCTAGACACACTTGATTCCCTTAAGGAAACATATCAATACATAGGTTTTAAGATTCTTACTAGTCAGATATATTCCTCTGTGGGAAATATGGTGTTTTGAGTCCCTTTCACTGAGGAAGGTGCAGGTCTTGTCTATTCCATAGTTGGTTTTTGGAACGGTACCTGTGCTTATATCAAACTCTGGTTTTATGCATCACCCCACCTCTCATTCCCCCTTAAGCAGGCATAAGAGTGTTTTCTAAATGTGAGACACTGTTCTCTTTCCTAACTCAGTTCAAGTGTAGCCATGTTTACAGGATCTTCATAAGTGATATCATATGACAAGTTTCTTTTTCTGTGTGACTTATTTCACTTAGAATCATCGTACCTGAATCCACCCATTTTGCTGCTACTGGTCTTATGACATTGATTTAATGGCTGAGGGATATTCCATCGTACGTAAGTACCACAATTTTTTGAACCATTTTTATATTTCCTGGGATATTTAAGGTGTACCCAAGTTGAGGTCCTTGTAAGCAGTGCAGCCCTAAATTTTGGGGTGGCTCTGTCTTATTCATTTTCAGTTTTCCCAAGGTATATTCCCTAGACTGGAAGTGCCCTTGGCTCTGTAGCTCTGTTGTTTCCTTGTTTTAGGGAACACAGTGCACTGCTACAGAGAGGCAGTTGGCAGTTTACATCCCGCCCATCATCATAACAAGGCTCCCTGTCCTCCAGGGCCTGCTTGCCTTTCTGGTTTTTACACATTTTGTGGATGTCCCTTTTGACCTGTGGGAAGTGATACTTCTTTGTAGTGCAGATTTGCATTGCCCGCTTGCTTGCTTGGCCAAAAAGGGCATATGCGTTTTCTCCTGAATATATTCAGGAGAAAACGCATATGCCCTTTTTGGCCAAGTGCATCATTGTCGAAGTTGTGCCCCTCTTCCTGTGCTTTAAAGGCGATTCCAACGTACCTCTTGAAATCTGTTTCCTGCTATTCTGCCTCGCTTTCAAATCCGCCTCGTTGCCTTCCTCAACAGATTTTTGGACGATAGTTGTCATTTATTACTCGGCCAGTTTGTGAATTGCTGTGCCCCTGAGCTCCATTTTTCAACTCGTTTTAGGTGAGCTGACGGCAGGTCCAAAATTTTGGTTCAAGACCTATACTGATTCCCGGTGGGTGGCTGAGATTTTGTTTAATTCTTCTTCCTGCCGGGAAGTTAGAGTGATATGTTCAAGTCCAAATGCCTAACAGCTACTTTCTCATTGGTTCTCCCCCTTCCCTTTCATCCTCTGCCAAATTGGCAACCAGTGCGAACCAGGAGGTTGAAGGGGCTGTCTCTCCAAGTTGGGAGGTTGATAGTAAAGCAGGTGGAAAGTCAAACCACAGGACCAGGAGAGGGACAATTCGTTGAGCTTTAGAAACCTTTCGTATTCACAGTGTGTCCATTCTCTTGGTTTCCCGTACTTGTTATAGCTGTAGTAATATTCCCTTCAACCTGGAGAGGTGGGACCCATGGAATGGGTGCCAGGCATTTGTGCTTTAAAGGGTCTGCATTTGCTCACCCAATCTCACCAATCGTCTCAGTCCCAACTGTCCAGCCTTATTTCACATCCAGCTGTCGTTGTAGATAGGATCTTTCCAGGTTTCATCAGAGACCCTGAAAGAATTGTAAAGAATTTCACAGTTTTTTTGATTTGTTTTCGAAATTCCTTTTTATAGTGGGTGTGAGCTGATTCTCGCTGCCATGTTTATGCCAGTCTAGACACACTTGATTCCCTTACGGAGACATATCAATACATAGGTTTTAAGATTCTTACTAGTCAGATATATTCCTCTGCGGGAAATATGGGGTTTTGAGTCCCTTTCACTGAGGAAGGTGTAGGTCTTGTCTATTCCATAGTTGGTTTTTGGAACGGTACCTGTGCTTATATCAAACTCTGGTTTTATGCATCACCCCACCTCTCCTTCCCCCTTAAGCAGGCATAAGAGTGTTTTCTAACTGTGAGATACTGTTCTCTTTCCTAAATCAGTTCAAGTGTAGCCATGTTTACAGGATCTTCATTAGTGATATCTTATGATAAGTTTCTTTTTCTGTGTGACTTATTTCACTTAGAATCATCGTACCTGAATCCACCCATTTTGCTGCTACTGGTCTTATGACATTGATTTCATGGCTGAGGGATATTCCATCGTACATAGGTACCACAATTTTTTGAAACATTTTTATATTTCCTGGTATATTTATGGTGTACCCAAGTTGAGGTCCTTGTAAGCAGTGCAGCCCTAAATATTGGGCTGGCTCTGTCTTATTGATTTTCAGTTTTCCCAAGGTATATTCCCTAGAATGGAAGTGCCCTTGGCTCTGTAGCTCTGTTCTTTCCTTGTTTTAGGAAACACAATGCACTCCTCCAGAGAGGCAGTTGGCAATTTACATCCCGCCCATTAGCATAACAAGGCTCCCTGTTCTCCAGGGCCTGTCTTGCCTTTCTGGTTTTTACATATTTTGTGGATGTCCCTTTTGACCGGTGGGAAGTGATACTTCTTTGTAGTGCAGATTTGCATTGCCCGCTTGCTTGCTTGGCCAAAAAGGGCGTATGCGTTGTCTCCTGAATATATTAAGGAGAAAACGCATACACCCCTTTTAGCCAAGTGCACCAATGTCGAAGTTGTGCCCCTCTTCCTGTGCTTTATAGGCGATTCCAACGTACCTGTTGAAATCTGTTTCCTGCTATTCTGCCTCGCTTTCAAATCTGCCTCATTGCCTTCCCTCAACAGATTTTTGGACGATACTTGTCCTTTATTACTTGGCCAGTTTGTGAATTGCTGTGCCCCTGAGCTCCATTTTTCATCTCGTTTTTTGTGAGCTGACCGCAAGTCCAAAATTTTGGTTCAGGACCTATGCTGGTTCCCGGTGGGGGGCTGAGACTTTGGTTAATTCTTCTTCCTGCCGGGAAGTTAGAGTGATATGTGCCCGTCCAAATGCCTAACAGCTACTCTCTCATTGGTTCTCCCTCTTCCCTTTCATCCTCTGCCAAATTGGCAACCTGTACGAACCAGGAGGTTAAAGGGGCAGTCTCTCCAATTTGGGAAGTTGATAGTAAAGCAGATGGAAAGTCAAACCGGAGCACCAGGAGAGGGACTATTCGTTGAGTTTTAGAAACCTTTCGTATTCACAGTGTGTCCGTTCTCTAAGTTTTCTGAACATGTTATAGCTGTAGTAATATTCCCTTCAACCTGGAGAGTTGGGACCCACGGAATGGGTGTCAGGCCTTTGTGCTTTAAATGGTCTGCATTTGCTCACCCAATTTCACCAATCCTCTCAGTCCCAAGTTTCCAGCCTTATGCCACATCCAGCTGTCGTTGTAGATAGGGTCATTCCAGGTTTCATCAGAGACCCTGAAGGAATTGTAAAGCATTTCCCTGTTTTTTTGTTTTGTTTTTGAAATTCCTTTTTGTACTGGGTTTGAGCTGATTCTCGCTGCCATGTTTATGCCAGTCTAGACACACATGATTCCCTTACGGAGACATATAATTACATAGGTTTTAAGATTCTTACTATTCAGATATATTCCTCCGCGGGAAATATGGGGTTTTGAGTCCCTTTCACTGAGGAAGGTGTAGTTCTTGTCTATTCCATAGTTGGTTTTTGGAACGGTACCTGTGCTTATATGAAACTCTGGTTTTATGCATCACCCCACCTCTCCTTCCCCCTTAAGCAGGCATAAGAGTGTTTTCTAAATGTGAGACACTGTTCTCTTTCCTAACTCAGTTCAAGTGTAGCCATGTTTACAGGATCTTCATAAGTGATATCTTATGATAAGTTTCTTTTTCTGTGTGACTTATTTCACTTAGAATCATCGTACCTGAATCCACCCATTTTGCTGGTACTTGTCTTATGACATTGATTTCATGGCTGAGGGATATTCCATCGTACGTAAGTACCACAATTTTTTGAACCATTTTTATATTTCCTGGGATATTTAAGGTGTACCCAAGTTGAGGTCCTTGTAAGCAGTGCAGCCCTAAATTTTGGGGTGGCTCTGTCTTATTGATTTTCAATTTTCCCAAGGTATATTCCCTAGACTGGAAGTGTACTTGGCTCTGTAGCTCTGTTCTTTACTTGTTTTAGGGAACACTATGTACTCCTCCAGAGAGGCAGTTGGCAATTTACATCCCGCCCATCAGCATAACAAGGCTCCCTGTTCTCCAGGGCCTGTCTTGCCTTTCTGGCTTTTACACATTTTGTGGATGTCCCTTTTGACCGGTGGGAAGTGATACTTCTTTGTAGTGCAGATTTGCATTGCCGGCTTGCTTGCTTGGCCAAAAAGGGGGTATGCGTTTTCTCCTGAATATATTCAGCTGAAAACGCATACGCTCTTTTTGGCCAAGTGCATCATTGTCGAAGTTGTGCCCCTCTTCCTGTGCTTTAAAGGCGATTCCAAGGTACCTCTTGAAATCTGTTTCCTGCTATTCAGCCTCGCTTTCAAGTCAGCCTCCTTGCCTTACCTCAACAGATTTTTGGCCGATCCTTATCCTTTATTACTGGCCAGTTTGTGAATTGCTGTGCCCCTGAGCTCCATTTTTCAACTCGTTTTTGGTGAGCTGACAGCAAGTCCAAAATTTTGGTTCAAGACCTACACTGATTCCCGGAGGGTGGCTGAGATTTTGGTTAATTCTTCTTCCTGCCGGGAAGTAAGAGTGATATGTTCAAGTCCAAATGCCTAACAGCTACTCTCTCATTGGTTCTCCCCCTTCCCTTTCATCCTCTGCCAAATTGGCAACTTGTGCGAACCAGGAGGTTAAAGGGGCTGTCTCTCCAAGTTGGGAGGTTGATAGTAAAGCAGGGGGAAATTCAAACCAGAGCACCAGGAGAGGGACAATTCGTTGAGATTTAGAAACCTTTCGTATTCACAGTGTGTCCATTCTCTAGGTTTCCCATACTTGTTAGAGCTGTAGTAATATTCCCTTCAACCTGGAGAGTTGGGACCCATGGAATGGGTGCCATGCATTTGTGCTTTAAAGGGTCTGCATTTGCTCACCCAATCTCACCAATCGTCTCAGTCCCAACTGTCCAGCCTTATTTCACATCCAGCTGTCATTGTAGATAGGATCTTTCCAGGTTTCATCAGAGACCCTGAAAGAATTGTAAAGAATTTCGCAGTTTTTTTGATTTGTTTTTGAAATTCCTTTTTATAGTGGGTTTGAGCTGATTCTCGCTGCCATGTTTATGCCAGTCTAGACACACTTGATTCCCTTACGGAGAAATTTCAATACATAGGTTTTAAGATTCTTACTAGTCAGATATATTCCTCTGCGGGAAACATGGTGTTTTGAGTCCCTTTCTCTGAGGAAGGTGTAGGTCTTGTCTATTCCATAGTTGGTTTTTGGAACGGTACCTGTGCTTATATCAAACTCTGGTTTTATGCATCACCCCACCTCTCCTTCCCCCTTAAGCAGGCATAAGAGTGTTTTCTAAATGTGAGACACTGTTCTCTTTCCTATATCAGTTCAAGTGTAGCCATGTTTACAGGATCTTCATTAGTGATATCTTATGATAAGTTTCTTTTTCTGTGTGACTTATTTCACTTAGAATCATCGTACCTGAATCCACCCATTTTGCTGCTACTGGTCTTATGACATTGATTTCATGGCTGAGGGATATTCCATCGTACGTAGGTACCACAATTTTTTGAACCATTTTAATATTTCCTGGGATATTTATGGTGTACCCAAGTTGAGGTCATTGTAAGCAGTGCAGCCCTAAATATTGGGCTGGCTCTGTCTTATTGATTTTCAGTTTTCCCAAGGTATATTTCCTAGACTGGAAGTGCCCTTGGCTCTGTAGCTCTGTTCTTTCCTTGTTTTAGGAAACACAATGCACTCCTCCAGAGAGGCAGTTGGCAATTTACATCCCGCCCATCAGCATAACAAGGCTCCCTGTTCTCCAGGGCCTGTCTTGCCTTTCTGGTTTTTACACATTTTGTGGATATCCCTTTTGACCGGTGGGAAGTGATACTTCTTTGTAGTGCAGATTTGCATTGCCCGCTTGCTTGCTTGGCCAAAAAGGGCGTATGCGTTTTCTCCTGAATATATTAAGGAGAAAACGCATACGCCCTTTTTAGCCAAGTGCATCATTGTCGAAGTTGTGCCCCTCTTCCTGTGCTTTAAAGGCGAATCCAACGTACATGTTGAAATGTGTTTCCTGCTCTTCTGCCTCGCTTTCCAGTCCGCCTCGTTGCCTTCCCTCAACACATTTTTGGATGTTAGTTGTCCTTTATTTCTCGGCCAGTTTGTGAATTGCTGTGCCCCTGAGCTCCATTTTTCAACTCGTTTTTTGTGAGCTGACCGCAAGACCAAAATTTTGGTTCAGGACCTATGCTGGTTCCCGGTGGGGGGCTGAGACTTTGGTTAATTCTTCTTCCTGCCGGGAAATTACAGTGATATGTGCCCGTCCAAATGCCTAACAGCTACTCTCTCATTGGTTCTCCCTCTTCTCTTTCATCCTCTGCAAATTTGGAAACCTTTGCGAACCAGGAGGTTAAAGGGGCTGTCTCTCCAATTTGGGAAATTGATAGTAAAGCAGATGGAAAGTCAAACCGGAGCACCAGGAGAGGGACTATTCGTTGAGTTTTAGAAACCTTTCGTATTCACAGTGTGTCCGTTCTCTAGGTTTCCCGTACATGTTATAACTGTAGTAATATTCCCTTCAACCTGGAGAGTTGGGACCAATGCAATGGGTGCCATGCATTATTGCTTTTAAGGGTCTGCATTTGCTTACCAAATCTCACCAATCCTCTCAGTCCCAAGTGTCCAGCCTTATGCCACATCCAGCTGTCGTTGTAGATAGGGTCATTCCAGGTTTCATCAGAGACCCTGAAGGAATTGTAAAGAATTTCCCAGTTTTTTTGTTTTGTTTTTGAAACTCATTTTTATAGTGGGTTTGAGCTGATTCTCGCTGCCATGTTTATGCCAGTCTAGACACACTTGATTCCCTTACGGAGACATATCAATACATAGGTTTTAAGATTCTTACTAGTCAGATATATTCCTCTGCGGGAAATATGGGGTTTTGAGTCCCTTTCACTGAGGAAGGTGTAGGTCTTGTCTATGCCATAGTTGGTTTTTGGAACGGTACGTGTGCTTATATCAAACTCTGGTTTTATGCATCACCCCACCTCTCCTTTCCCTTAAGCAGGCATAAGAGTGTTTTCTAAATGTGAGACACTGTTCTATTTCCTAACTCAGTTCAAGTGTAGCCATGTTTACAGGATCTTCATAAGTGATATCTTATGATAAGTTTCTTTTTCTGTGTGACTTATTTCATTTAGAATCATCGTACCTGAATCCACCCATTTTGCTGCTACTGGTCTTATGACATTGATTTCATGGCTGAGGGATATTCCATCGTACGTAAGTACCACAATTTTTTGAACCATTTTTATATTTCTTGGGACATTTAAGGTGTACCCAAGTTGAGGTCCTTGTAAGCAGTGCAGCCCTAAATATTGGGGTGGCTCTGTCTTATTGATTTTCAGTTTTCCCAAGGTATATTCCCTAGACTGGAAGTGCCCTTGGCTCTGTAGCTCTGTTCTTTACTTGTTTTAGGGAACACAATGTACTCCTCCAGAGAGGCAGTTGGCAATTTACATGCCGCCCATCAGCACAACAAGGCTCCCTGTTCTCCAGGGCCTGTCTTGCCTTTCTGGTTTTTACACATTTTGTGGATATCCCTTTTGACCGGTGGGAAGTGATACTTCTTTGTAGTGCAGATTTGCATTGCCCGCTTGCTTGCTTGGCCAAAAAGGGCGTATGCGTTTTCTCCTGAATATATTACGGAGAAAATGCATACGCCCTTTTTAGCCAAGTGCATCATTGTCGAAGTTGTGCCCCTCTTCCTGTGCTTTAAAGGCGATTCCAACGTACCTCTTGAAATCTGTTTCCTGCTATTCTGCCTCGCTTTCAAGTCCGCCTCGTTGCCTTCCCTCAAAAGATTTTTGGACGATCGTTGTCCTTTATTACTCGGCCAGTTTGTGAATTGCTGTACCCCTGAGCTCCATTTTTCAACTCGTTTTTTTGTGAGCTGACTGCAAGTCCAACATTTTGGTTCAGGACCTATGCTCGTTCCCATTGGGGGGCTGAGACTTTGGTTAATTCTTCTTCCTGCCGGGAAGTTAGAGTGATATGTGCCCGTCCAAATACCTAACAGCTACTCTCTCATTGGTTCTCCCTCTTCCCTTTCATCCTCTGCCAAATTGGCAACCTGTACGAACCAGGAGGTTAAAGGGGCAGTCTCTCCAATTTGGGAAGTTGATAGTAAAGCAGTTGGAAAGTCAAATCGGAGCACCAGGAGAGGGACTATTCTTTGAGTTTTAGAAACCTTTCGTATTCACAGTGTGTCCGTTCTCTAAGTTTTCTGAACATGTTATAGCTGTAGTAATATTCCCTTCAACCTGGAGAGTTGGGACCCATGGAATGGGTGTCAGGCCTTTGTGCTTTAAATGGTCTGCATTTGCTCACCCAATTTCACCAATCCTCTCAGTCCCAAGTTTCCAGCCTTATGCCACATCCAGCTGTCGTTGTAGATAGGGTCATTCCAGGTTTCATCAGAGACCCTGAAGTAATTGTAAAGCATTCCCCTGTTTTTTTGTTTTGTTTCTGAAATTCCTTTTTATACTGGGTTTGAGCTGATTCTCGCTGCCATGTTTATGCCAGTCTAGACACACATGATTCCCTTACGGAGACATATCAATACATAGGTTTTAAGATTCTTACTATTCAGATATATTCCTCTGCGGGAAATATGGGGTTTTGAGTCCCTTTCACTGAGGAAGGTGTAGGTCTTGTCTATTCCATAGTTGGTATTTGGAACGGTACCTGTGCTTATATCAAACTCTGGTTTTATGCATCACCCCACCTCTCCTTCCCCCTTAAGCAGGCATAAGAGTGTATTCTAAATGTGAGACACTGTTCTCTTTCCTAACTCAGTTCAAGTGTAGCCATGTTTACAGGATCTTCATAAGTGTTATCTTATGATAAGTTTCTTTTTCTGTGTGACTTATTTCACTTAGAATCATCGTACCTGAATCCACCCATTTTGCTGCTACTTGTCTTATGACATTGATTTCATGGCTGAGGGATATTCCATCGTACGTAAGTACCACAATTTTTTGAACCATTTTTATATTTCTTGGGATATTTAAGGTGTACCCAAGTTGATGTCCTTGTAAGCAGTGCAGCCCTAAATTTTGGGGTGTCTCTGTCTTATTGATTTTCAGTTTTCCCAATGTATATTACCTAGACTGGAAGTGCCCTTGGCTCTGTAGCTCTGTTGTTTACTTGTTTTAGGGAACACAATGCACTCCTCCAGAGAGGAGGTTGGCAATTTACATGCCGCCCATCAGCATAACAAGGCTGCCTGTTCTCCAGGGCCTGTCTTGCCTTTCTGGTTTTTACACATTTTGTGGATGTCCCTTTTGACCGGTGGGAAGTGATATTTCTTTGTAGTGCAGATTTGCATTGCCCGCTTGCTTGCTTGGCCAAAAAGGGTGTATGCGTTTTCTCCTGAATATATTCAGGAGAAAACGCATATGCCCTTTTTGGCCAAGTGCATCATTGTCGAAGTTGTGCCCCTCTTCCTGTGCTTTAAAGGCGATTCCAACGTACCTCTTGAAATCTGTTTCCTGCTATTCTGCCTCGCTTTCAAGTCCACCTCGTTGCCTTCCCTCAACAGATTTTTGGACGATAGTTGTCCTTTATTACTCGGCCAGTTTTTGAATTGCTGTGCCCCTGATCTCCATTTTTCAACTCGTTTTTGGTGAGCTGACCGCAAGTCCAAAATTTTGGGTCAGGACCTATACTGGTTCCCGGTGGGGGGCTGAGACTTTGGTTAATTCTTCTTCCTGCCGGGAAATTACAGTGATATGTGCCCGTCCAAATGCCTATCAGCTACTGTCTCATTGGATCTCCCTCTTCCCTTTCATCCTCTGCCAAATTGGCAACCTGTGCGAACCAGGAGGTTAAAGGGGCTGTCTCTCCAAGTTGGGAGGTTGATAGTAAAGCAGATGGAAAGTCAAACCAGAGCACCAGGAGAGGGACTATTCGTTGAGTTATAGAAACCTTTCGTATTCACAGTGTGTCCGTTTTCTAGGTTTCCCGTACATGTTATAGCTGTAGTAATATTCCCTTCAACCTGGAGAGTTGGGACCCATGGAATGTGTGCCATGCATTATTGCTTTAAAGGGTCTGCATTTGCTCACCCAATATCACCAATCCTCTCAGTCCCAAGTGTCCAGCCTTATGCCACATCCAGCTGTCGTTGTAGATAGGGTCATTCCAGGTTTCATCAGAGACCCTGAAGGAATTGTAAAGAATTTCCCAGTTCTTTTGTTTTGTTTTTGAAATTCCTTTTTATAGTGGGTTTGAGCTGATTCTCGCTGCCATGTTTATGCCAGTCTAGACACACTTGATTCCCTTACGGTGACATATCAATACATAGGTTTTAAGATTCTTACTAGTCAGATATATTCCTCTGCGGGAAATATGCGGTTTTGAGTCCCTTTCACTGAGGAAGGTGTAGGTCTTGTCTATTCCATAGTTGGTTTTTGGAACGGTACCTGTGCTTATATCAAACTCTGGTTTTATGCATCACCCCACCTCTCCTTTCCCTTAAGCAGGCATAAGAGTGTTTTCTAAATGTGAGACACTGTTCTATTTCCTAACTCAGTTCAAGTGTAGCCATGTTTACAGGATCTTCATAAGTGATATCTTATGATAAGTTTCTTTTTCTGTGTGACTTATTTCATTTAGAATCATCGTACCTGAATCCACCCATTTTGCTGCTACTGGTCTTATGACATTGATTTCATGGCTGAGGGATATTCCATCGTACGTAAGTACCACAATTTTTTGAACCATTTTTATATTTCTTGGGACATTTAAGGTGTACCCAAGTTGAGGTCCTTGTAAGCAGTGCAGCCCTAAATTTTGGGGTGGCTCTGTCTTATTGATTTTCAGTTTTCCCAAGGTATATTCCCTAGACTGGAAGTGCCCTTGGCTCTGTAGCTCTGTTCTTTACTTGTTTTAGGGAACACAATGTACTCCTCCAGAGAGGCAGTTGGCAATATACATGCCGCCCATCAGCACAACAAGGCTCCCTGTTCTCCAGGGCCTGTCTTGCCTTTCTGGTTTTTACACATTTTGTGGATATCCCTTTTGACCGGTGGGAAGTGATACTTCTTTGTAGTACAGATTTGCATTGCCCGCTTGCTTGCTTGGCCAAAAAGGGCGTATGCGTTTTCTCCTGAATATATTAAGGAGAAAATGCATACGCCCTTTTTAGCCAAGTGCATCATTGTCGAAGTTGTGCCCCTCTTCCTGTGCTTTAAAGGCGATTCCAACGTACCTCTTGAAATCTGTTTCCTGCTATTCTGCCTCGCTTTCAAGTCCGCCTCGTTGCCTTCCCTCAAAAGATTTTTGGACGATCGTTGTCCTTTATTACTCGGCCAGTTTGTGAATTGCTGTACCCCTGAGCTCCATTTTTCAACTCGTTTTTTTGTGAGCTGACTGCAAGTCCAACATTTTGGTTCAGGACCTATGCTCGTTCCCATTGGGGAGCTGAGACTTTGGTTAATTCTTCTTCCTGCCGGGAAGTTAGAGTGATATGTGCCCGTCCAAATACCTAACAGCTACTCTCTCATTGGTTCTCCCTCTTCCCTTTCATCCTCTGCCAAATTGGCAACCTGTACGAACCAGGAGGTTAAAGGGGCAGTCTCTCCAATTTGGGAAGTTGATAGTAAAGCAGTTGGAAAGTCAAATCGGAGCACCAGGAGAGGGACTATTCGTTGAGTTTTAGAAACCTTTCGTATTCACAGTGTGTCCGTTCTCTAAGTTTTCTGAACATGTTATAGCTGTAGTAATATTCCCTTCAACCTGGAGAGTTGGGACCCATGGAATGGGTGTCAGGCCTTTGTGCTTTAAATGGTCTGCATTTGCTCACCCAATTTCACCAATCCTCTCAGTCCCAAGTTTCCAGCCTTATGCCACATCCAGCTGTCGTTGTAGATAGGGTCATTCCAGGTTTCATCAGAGACCCTGAAGTAATTGTAAAGCATTCCCCTGTTTTTTTGTTTTGTTTCTGAAATTCCTTTTTATACTGGGTTTGAGCTGATTCTCGCTGCCATGTTTATGCCAGTCTAGACACACATGATTCCCTTACGGAGACATATCAATACATAGGTTTTAAGATTCTTACTATTCAGATATATTCCTCTGCGGGAAATATGGGGTTTTGAGTCCCTTTCACTGAGGAAGGTGTAGGTCTTGTCTATTCCATAGTTGGTATTTGGAACGGTACCTGTGCTTATATCAAACTCTGGTTTTATGCATCACCCCACCTCTCCTTCCCCCTTAAGCAGGCATAAGAGTGTATTCTAAATGTGAGACACTGTTCTCTTTCCTAACTCAGTTCAAGTGTAGCCATGTTTACAGGATCTTCATAAGTGTTATCTTATGATAAGTTTCTTTTTCTGTGTGACTTATTTCACTTAGAATCATCGTACCTGAATCCACCCATTTTGCTGCTACTTGTCTTATGACATTGATTTCATGGCTGAGGGATATTCCATCGTACGTAAGTACCACAATTTTTTGAACCATTTTTATATTTCTTGGGATATTTAAGGTGTACCCAAGTTGATGTCCTTGTAAGCAGTGCAGCCCTAAATTTTGGGGTGTCTCTGTCTTATTGATTTTCAGTTTTCCCAATGTATATTACCTAGACTGGAAGTGCCCTTGGCTCTGTAGCTCTGTTGTTTACTTGTTTTAGGGAACACAATGCACTCCTCCAGAGAGGAGGTTGGCAATTTACATGCCGCCCATCAGCATAACAAGGCTGCCTGTTCTCCAGGGCCTGTCTTGCCTTTCTGGTTTTTACACATTTTGTGGATGTCCCTTTTGACCGGTGGGAAGTGATATTTCTTTGTAGTGCAGATTTGCATTGCCCGCTTGCTTGCTTGGCCAAAAAGGGCGTATGCGTTTTCTCCTGAATATATTCAGGAGAAAACGCATATGCCCTTTTTGGCCAAGTGCATCATTGTCGAAGTTGTGCCCCTCTTCCTGTGCTTTAAAGGCGATTCCAACGTACCTCTTGAAATCTGTTTCCTGCTATTCTGCCTCGCTTTCAAGTCCACCTCGTTGCCTTCCCTCAACAGATTTTTGGACGATAGTTGTCCTTTATTACTCGGCCAGTTTGTGAATTGCTGTGCCCCTGATCTCCATTTTTCAACTCGTTTTTGGTGAGCTGACCGCAAGTCCAAAATTTTGGGTCAGGACCTATACTGGTTCCCGGTGGGGGGCTGAGACTTTGGTTAATTCTTCTTCCTGCCGGGAAATTACAGTGATATGTGCCCGTCCAAATGCCTATCAGCTACTCTCTCATTGGATCTCCCTCTTCCCTTTCATCCTCTGCCAAATTGGCAACCTGTGCGAACCAGGAGGTTAAAGGGGCTGTCTCTCCAAGTTGGGAGGTTGATAGTAAAGCAGATGGAAAGTCAAACCAGAGCACCAGGAGAGGGACTATTCGTTGAGTTATAGAAACCTTTCGTATTCACAGTGTGTCCGTTCTCTAGGTTTCCCGTACATGTTATAGCTGTAGTAATATTCCCTTCAACCTGGAGAGTTGGGACCCATGGAATGTGTGCCATGCATTATTGCTTTAAAGGGTCTGCATTTGCTCACCCAATATCACCAATCCTCTCAGTCCCAAGTGTCCAGCCTTATGCCACATCCAGCTGTCGTTGTAGATAGGGTCATTCCAGGTTTCATCAGAGACCCTGAAGGAATTGTAAAGAATTTCCCAGTTCTTTTGTTTTGTTTTTGAAATTCCTTTTTATAGTGGGTTTGAGCTGATTCTCGCTGCCATGTTTATGCCAGTCTAGACACACTTGATTCCCTTACGGTGACATATCAATACATAGGTTTTAAGATTCTTACTAGTCAGATATATTCCTCTGCGGGAAATATGCGGTTTTGAGTCCCTTTCACTGAGGAAGGTGTAGGTCTTGTCTATTCCATAGTTGGTTTTTGGAACGGTACCTGTGCTTATATCAAACTCTGGTTTTATGCATCACCCCACCTCTCCTTTCCCTTAAGCAGGCATAAGAGTGTTTTCTAAATGTGAGACACTGTTCTATTTCCTAACTCAGTTCAAGTGTAGCCATGTTTACAGGATCTTCATAAGTGATATCTTATGATAAGTTTCTTTTTCTGTGTGACTTATTTCATTTAGAATCATCGTACCTGAATCCACCCATTTTGCTGCTACTGGTCTTATGACATTGATTTCATGGCTGAGGGATATTCCATCGTACGTAAGTACCACAATTTTTTGAACCATTTTTATATTTCTTGGGACATTTAAGGTGTACCCAAGTTGAGGTCCTTGTAAGCAGTGCAGCCCTAAATTTTGGGGTGGCTCTGTCTTATTGATTTTCAGTTTTCCCAAGGTATATTCCCTAGACTGGAAGTGCCCTTGGCTCTGTAGCTCTGTTCTTTACTTGTTTTAGGGAACACAATGTACTCCTCCAGAGAGGCAGTTGGCAATATACATGCCGCCCATCAGCACAACAAGGCTCCCTGTTCTCCAGGGCCTGTCTTGCCTTTCTGGTTTTTACACATTTTGTGGATATCCCTTTTGACCGGTGGGAAGTGATACTTCTTTGTAGTACAGATTTGCATTGCCCGCTTGCTTGCTTGGCCAAAAAGGGCGTATGCGTTTTCTCCTGAATATATTAAGGAGAAAATGCATACGCCCTTTTTAGCCAAGTGCATCATTGTCGAAGTTGTGCCCCTCTTCCTGTGCTTTAAAGGCGATTCCAACGTACCTCTTGAAATCTGTTTCCTGCTATTCTGCCTCGCTTTCAAGTCCGCCTCGTTGCCTTCCCTCAAAAGATTTTTGGACGATCGTTGTCCTTTATTACTCGGCCAGTTTGTGAATTGCTGTACCCCTGAGCTCCATTTTTCAACTCGTTTTTTTGTGAGCTGACTGCAAGTCCAACATTTTGGTTCAGGACCTATGCTCGTTCCCATTGGGGGGCTGAGACTTTGGTTAATTCTTCTTCCTGCCGGGAAGTTAGAGTGATATGTGCCCGTCCAAATACCTAACAGCTACTCTCTCATTGGTTCTCCCTCTTCCCTTTCATCCTCTGCCAAATTGGCAACCTGTACGAACCAGGAGGTTAAAGGGGCAGTCTCTCCAATTTGGGAAGTTGATAGTAAAGCAGTTGGAAAGTCAAATCGGAGCACCAGGAGAGGGACTATTCGTTGAGTTTTAGAAACCTTTCGTATTCACAGTGTGTCCGTTCTCTAAGTTTTCTGAACATGTTATAGCTGTAGTAATATTCCCTTCAACCTGGAGAGTTGGGACCCATGGAATGGGTGTCAGGCCTTTGTGCTTTAAATGGTCTGCATTTGCTCACCCAATTTCACCAATCCTCTCAGTCCCAAGTTTCCAGCCTTATGCCACATCCAGCTGTCGTTGTAGATAGGGTCATTCCAGGTTTCATCAGAGACCCTGAAGTAATTGTAAAGCATTCCCCTGTTTTTTTGTTTTGTTTCTGAAATTCCTTTTTATACTGGGTTTGAGCTGATTCTCGCTGCCATGTTTATGCCAGTCTAGACACACATGATTCCCTTACGGAGACATATCAATACATAGGTTTTAAGATTCTTACTATTCAGATATATTCCTCTGCGGGAAATATGGGGTTTTGAGTCCCTTTCACTGAGGAAGGTGTAGGTCTTGTCTATTCCATAGTTGGTATTTGGAACGGTACCTGTGCTTATATCAAACTCTGGTTTTATGCATCACCCCACCTCTCCTTCCCCCTTAAGCAGGCATAAGAGTGTATTCTAAATGTGAGACACTGTTCTCTTTCCTAACTCAGTTCAAGTGTAGCCATGTTTACAGGATCTTCATAAGTGTTATCTTATGATAAGTTTCTTTTTCTGTGTGACTTATTTCACTTAGAATCATCGTACCTGAATCCACCCATTTTGCTGCTACTTGTCTTATGACATTGATTTCATGGCTGAGGGATATTCCATCGTACGTAAGTACCACAATTTTTTGAACCATTTTTATATTTCTTGGGATATTTAAGGTGTACCCAAGTTGATGTCCTTGTAAGCAGTGCAGCCCTAAATTTTGGGGTGTCTCTGTCTTATTGATTTTCAGTTTTCCCAATGTATATTACCTAGACTGGAAGTGCCCTTGGCTCTGTAGCTCTGTTGTTTACTTGTTTTAGGGAACACAATGCACTCCTCCAGAGAGGAGGTTGGCAATTTACATCCCGCCCATCAGCATAACAAGGCTCCCGGTTCTCCAGGGCCTGTCTTACCTTTCTGGTTTTTACACATTTTGTGGATGTCCCTTTTGACCGGTGGGAAGTGATATTTCTTTGTAGTGCAGATTTGCATTGCCCGCTTGCTTGCTTGGCCAAAAAGGGCGTATGCGTTTTCTCCTGAATATATTCAGGAGAAAA
Organism: Hyperoodon ampullatus; assembly: GCF_949752795.1. Taxonomy (NCBI): domain Eukaryota; kingdom Metazoa; phylum Chordata; class Mammalia; order Artiodactyla; family Ziphiidae; genus Hyperoodon; species Hyperoodon ampullatus. The sequence continues at coordinate 829,095 of NW_027640838.1, read as the reverse complement.
CGCATATGCCCTTTTTGGCCAAGTGCATCATTGTCGAAGTTGTGCCCCTCTTCCTGTGCTTTAAAGGCGATTCCAACGTACCTCTTGAAATCTGTTTCCTGCTATTCTGCCTCGCTTTCAAGTCCACCTCGTTGCCTTCCCTCAACAGATTTTTGGACGATAGTTGTCCTTTATTACTCGGCCAGTTTGTTAATTGCTGTGCCCCTGAGCTCCATTTTTCAACTCGTTTTTGGTGAGCTGACCGCAAGTCCAAAATTTTGGGTCAGGACCTATACTGGTTCCCGGTGGGGGGCTGAGACTTTGGTTAATTCTTCTTCCTGCCGGGAAATTACAGTGATATGTGCCCGTCCAAATGCCTATCAGCTACTCTCTCATTGGTTCTCCCTCTTCCCTTTCATCCTCTGCCAAATTGGCAACCTGTGCGAACCAGGAGGTTAAAGGGGCTGTCTCTCCAAGTTGGGAGGTTGATAGTAAAGCAGATGGAAAGTCAAACCAGAGCACCAGGAGAGGGACTATTCGTTGAGTTATAGAAACCTTTCGTATTCACAGTGTGTCCGTTCTCTAGGTTTCCCGCACATGTTATAGCTGTAGTAATATTCCCTTCAACCTGGAGAGTTGGGACCCATGGAATGGGTGCCAGGCATTTGTGCTTTAAAGGGTCTGCATTTGCTCACCCAATCTCACCAATCATCTCGGTCCCAAGTGTCCCTCCTTATGCCACATCCAGCTGTCGTTTTAGATAGGGTCATTCCAGGTTTCATCAGGGACCCGGAAGGAATTGTAAAGAATTTCCCAGTTTTTTTGTTTTGTTTTTGAAATTCCTTTTTATAGTGGTTTTGAGTTGATTCTCGCTGCCATGTTTATGCCAGTCTAGACACACTTGATTTCCTTATGGAGACATATCAATACATAGGTTTTAAGATTCTTACTAGTCAGATATATTCCTCTGTGGGAAATATGGGGTTTTGAGTCCCTTTCACTGAGGAAGGTGTAGGTCTTGTCTATTCCATAGTTGGTTTTTGGAACGGTACCTGTGCTTATATCAAACTCTTGTTTTATGCATCACCCCACCTCTCCTTCCCCCTTAAGCAGGTATAAGAGTGTTTTCTAAATGTGAGACACTGTTCTCTTTCCTAACTCAGTTCAAGTGTAGCCATGTTTACAGGATCTTCATAAGTGATATCTTATGATAAGTTTCTTTTTCTCTGTGACTTATTTCACTTAGAATCATCGTACCTGAATCCACCCATTTTGCTGCTACTGGTCTTATGACATTGATTTCATGGCTGAGGGATATTCCATCGTACGTAAGTACCAAAATTTTTTGAACCATTTTTATATTTCCTGGGATATTTAAGGTGTACCCAAGTTGAGGTCCTTGTAAGCAGTGCAGCCCTAAATTTTGCGGTGGCTCTGTCTTATTGATTTTCAGTTTTCCCAAGGTATATTCCCTAGAGTGCAAGTGCCCTTGGCTCTGTAGCTCTGTTGTTTACTTGTTTTAGGGAACACAATGCACTCCTCCAGAGAGGCAGTTGGCAATTTACATCCCGCCCATCAGCATAACAAGGCTCCCTGTTCTCCAGGGCCTGTCTTGCCTTTCTGGTTTTTACACATTTTGTGGATTTCCCTTTTGACCGGTGGGAAGCGATACTTCTTTGAAGTGCAGATTTGCATTGCTCGCTTGCTTGCTTGGCCAAAAAGGGCATATGCGTTTTCTCCAGAATATATTCAGGAGAAAACGCATACGCCCTTTTTGGCCAAGTGCATCATTGTCGAAGTTGTGCCCCTCTTCCTGTGTTTTAAAGGCGATTTCAACGTACCTCTTGAAATCTGTTTCCTGCTATTGTGCCTCGCTTTCAAGTCCGCCTCGTTGCCTTCCCTCAACAGATTTTTGGACGATAGTTGTCCTTTATTACTCGGCCAGTTTGTGAATGGCTGTGCCCCTGAGCTCCATTTTTCAACTCGTTTTTGGTGAGCTGACCGCAAGTCCAAAATTTTGGTTCAGGACCTATGCTGGTTCCCGGTGGGAGGCTGAGACTTTGGTTAATTCTTCTTCCTGCCGGGAAATTACAGTGATATGTGCCCGTCCAAATGCCTAACAGCTACTCTCTCATTGGTTCTCCCTCTTCACTTTCATCCTCTGCCAAGTTGGCAGCCTGTGCGAACAAGGAGGTTAAAGGGGCTGTCTCTCCAAGTTGGGAGGTTGATAGTAAAGTAGATGGAAAGTCAAAATGGAGCACCAGGAGAGGGATTATTCGTTGAGTTTTAGAGACCTTTCATATTCACAGTGTGTCCGTTCTCTAGGTTTCCCGTACATGTTATAACTGTAGTAATATTCCCTTCAAACTGGAGAGTTGGGACCCATGGAATGGGTGCCATGCATTATTGCTTTAAACGGTCTGCATTTGCTCACCCAATCTCACCAATCCTCTCAGTCCCAAGTGTCCAGCCTTATGCCACATCCAGCTGTCGTTGTACATAGGGTCATTCCAGGTTTCATCACAGACCCTGAAGGAATTGTAAAGAATTTCCCTGTTTTTCTGCTTTGTTTTGAAATTCCTTTTGATAGTCGTTTCAGCTGATTCTCGCTGCCATGATTATGCAAGTCTAGACACACTTGATTCCCTTACAGAGACATATCAATACATAGGTTTTAAGATTCTTACTAGTCAGATATATTCTTCTGCGGGAAATATAGGCTTTTCAGTCCCTTTCACTGAGGAATGTGTAGGTCTTGTCTATTCCATAGTTGGTTTTCGGAACGGTAGGTGTGCTTATATGAAACTCTGGTTTTATGCATCACCCCACCTCTCCTTCCCCCTTAAGCAGGCATAAGAGTGTTTTCCAAATGTGAGACTCTGTTCTCTTTCCTAGCTAAGTTCAAGTGTAGCCATGTTTACAGGTTCTTCATATGTGATATCTTATGATAAATTTCTTTTTCTGTGTGTCTTATTTCACTTAGAATCATCATAACAGAATCCACTCATTTTGTTGCTACTGGTCTTATGACATTGATTTCATGGCTGAGGGATATTCCATCGTACGTAAGTACCACAATTTTTTGAACCATTTTTATATTTCCTGGGATATTTAAGGTGTACCGAAGTTGAGGTTATTGTGAGCAGTGCAGCCGTAAATTTTGGGGTGCCTCTGTCTTATTGATTTTCAGTTTTCCCAAGGTATATTCCCTAGAGTGCAAGTGCCCTTGGCTCTGTAGCTCTGTTGTTTACTTGTTTTAGGGAACACAATGCACTCCGCCATAGAGGCAGTTGGCAATTTACATCCCGCCCATCAGCATAAAAAGGCTCCCTGTTCTCCAGGGCCTGTCTTGCCTTTCTGGTTTTTACACATTTTGCGGATGTCCCTTTTGACCGGTGGGAAGTGATACTTCTTTGTAGTGCAGATTTGCATTGCCCGCTTGCTTGCTTGGCCAAACAGGGCGTATGCGTTTTCTCCTGAATATATTCAAGAGAAAACGCATACGCCCTTTTTGGCCAAGTGCATCATTGTCGAAGTTGTTCCACTCTTCCTGTGCTTTAAAGGCGATTCCAACGTACCTCTTGAAATCTGTTTCCTGCTATTCTGCCTCGCTTTCAACTCCGCCTCGTTGCCTTCCCTCAACAGATTTTGGGATGATAGTTGTCCTTATTACTCTTCCAGTTTGTGAATTGCTGTGCCCTGAGCCCCATTTTTCAACTTATTTTTTTTGAGCTGACCGCACGTCCAAAATTTTGGTTCAGGACCTCTACTTGTTCCCCGTGGGAGGCTGAGACTTTGGGTAATTCTTCTTCCTACCGTGAAATTAGAGTGACATATGCCCGTCTAAATGCCTAACAGCTACTCTGTCATTGTTTCTCCCCCTTTCCTTTCATCCTCTGCCAAATTGGCAACGTGTGTGTACCAGGAGGTTAAAAGGGGTGTCTCTCCAATTTGGGAGATTGATAGTAAAGCAGTGGGAATGTCAAACTGGAACACCAGGAGAGGGACTATTCGTTGAGTTTTAGAAACCTTTTGTATTCACAGTGTGTCCATTCTCTAGGTTTCCTGTACATGTTATAGCTGTATTAATATTCCCTTCAACCCGCAGAGTTGGGACCCATGGAATGGGTGCCATGCATTATTGGTTTACAAGGTCTGCATTTGCTCACCCAATCTCACCAATCCTCTAAGTCCCAAGTGTCCAGCCTTATGCCACATCCAGCGGTCGTTGTAGATAGGGTCATTCCAGGTTTCATCAGAGACCCTGAAGGAATTGAAAAGAATTTGCCTGTATTTTTGTTTTGTTTGTGAAATTCCTTTTCATAGTGGGTTTGAGCTGATTCTCGCTGCCATGTTTATGCCAGTCTAGACACTTGATTCCCTTACAGAGACATATCAATACATAGGTTTTAAGATTCTTACTAGTCAGATATATTCTTCTGCGGGAAATATGGGGTTTTGAGTCCCTTTCACTGTGGAAGGTGTAGGTCTTGTCTATTCCATAGTTGGTTTTTGGAACGGTACCTGTGCTTATATCAAGCTCTGGTTTTATGCATCACCCCACCTCTCCTTCCCCCTTAAGAAGGCATAAGAGTGTTATCCAAATGTGAGTCTCTGTTCTCTTTCCTAGCTCAGTTCAAGTGTAGCCATGTTTACAGGATCTTCATAAGTGATATCTTATGATAAGTTGCTTTTTCTGTGTGACTTATTTCACTTAGAATCACCGAACCTCATTCCACTCATTTTGCTGCTACTGGTATTATGACATTGATTTCATGGCTGAGGGATATTCCATCGTACGTAAGTACCACAATTTTTTGAACCATTTTTATATTTCCTGGGATATTTAAGGTGTACCCATGTTGAGGTTCTTGTAAGCAGTGCAGCCCTAAACGTTGGGGTGGCTCTGTCTTATTGATTTTCAGTTTTCCCAAGGTATATTCCCTAGACTGGATGTGCCCTTGGCTCTGTAGCTCTGCTGTTTACTTGTTTTAGGGAACACAATTCACTCCACCAGAGAGGCAGTTGGCAATTTACATCCTGCCCATCAGCATAACAATGCTCCCTGTTCTCCAGGGCCTGTCTTGCCTTTCTGGTTTTTACACATTTTGCGGATGTCCCTTTTGACCGGTGGGAAGGGATACTTCTTTGCAGTGCAGATTTGCATTGCCTGCTTGCTTGCATGGCCAAAAAGGTCGTATGCATTTTCTCCTGAAAATATTCAGCAGAAAATGCAAACGCCCTTTTTCGCCAAGTGCATCATTGTCGAAGTTGTGCCCCACTTCTTGTTCTTTAAAGGCGATTCCAACATACCTCTTGAAATCTGTTTCCTGCTATTCTGCCTCGATTTCAACTCCGCCTCGATGCCTTCCCTCAACAGATTTTTGGATGATAGTTGTCCTTTATTACTCTTCCAGTTTGTGAATTGCTGTGCCCTGAGCCCCATTTTTCAACTCATTTTTTGTGAGCTGACCGCAAGTCCAAAATTTTGGTTCAGGACCTCTACTTGTTCCCCGTGGGTGGCTGAGACTTTGGTTAATTCTTCTTCCTCCCGTGAAATTAGAGTGACATGTGCCCGTCTAAATGCCTAACAGCTACTCTGTCATTGGTTCTCCCCCTTTCCTTTCATCCTCTGCCAAATTGGCAACGTGTGTGTACCAGTAGGTTAAAAGTGGTGTGTCTCCAAGTTGGGAGATTGATAGTAAAGCAGTTGGAAAGTCAAACCGGAACACCAGGAGAGGGACTATTCGTTGAGTTTTAGAAACCTTTTGTATTCACATTGTGTCCATTCTCTAGGTTTCCTGTGTATGTTATAGCTGTATTAATATATCCTTCAACCCGCAGAGTTGGGACCCATGGAATGGGTGCCATGCATTATTGGTTTACAAGGTCTGCATTTGCTCACACCATCTCACCAATCATCTCAGTCCCAAGTGTCCAGCCTTATGCCACATCCATCGGTCGTTGTAGATAGGGTCATTCCAGGTTTCATCAGAGACCCTGAAGGAATTGTAAAGAATTTCCCTGTTTTCTTTGTTTTGTTTTTGAAATTCCTTTTTATAGTGGGTTTGAGCTGATTCTCGCTGCCTTGTTTATGCCAGTCTAGAAACACTTGATTCCCTTACGGAGACATATCAATACATAGGTTTTAAGATTCTTACTAGTCAGATATAATCCTCTGTGGGAAATATGGGGTTTTGAGTCCCTTTCAGTGAGGAACTTGTAGGTCTTCTGTATCCCATAGTTGGTTTTTGGAACAGTACCTGTGCTTATATCAAACTCTGGTTTTATGCATCACCCCACCTCTCCTTCCAAGTCTAGCAGGCATAAGTGTGTTTTCTAAATGTGAGACTCTGTTCTCTTTCCTAACTCAGTTCAAGTGTAGCCATGTTACAGGATCTTCATAAGTGATATCTTATGATAAATTTCTTTTTCTGTGTGTCTTATTTCACTTAGAATCATCATAACAGAATCCACTCATTTTGTTTCTACTGGTCTTATGACATTGATTTCATGCCTGACGGATGTTCCATCGTACATAAGTACCACAATTTTTTGAGCCATTTTTATATTTCCTGGGATATTTAAGTTGTACCCAAGTTGAGGTTCTTGTAAGCAGTGCAGCCCTAAATTTTGAGGTGGCTGTGTCTTATTGATTTTCAGTTTTCCCAAGGTATATTCCCTAGACTGGAAGTGCCCTTGGCTCTGTAGATCTGTTGTTTACTTGTTTTAGGGAACCCAATGCACTCCTCCAGAGAGGCAGTTGGCAATTTACATCCCGCCCATCAGCATAACAAGGCTCCCTGTTCTCCAGGGCCTCTCTTGCCTTTCTGGATTTTACACATTTTGTGGATGTCCTTTTTTTACCGGTGGGAAGAGATACTTCTTTGTATTGCAGATTTGCATTGTCCGATTGCTTGCTTGGCCAAAACGGGCATATGAGTTCTCTCCTAAATATATTCAGGAGAAAATGCATACGCCCTTTTTGGCCAAGTGCATCATTGTTGAAGTTGTGCCCATTTTCCTGTGCTTTAAAGGCGATTCCAACGTACCTCTTGAAATCTGTTTCCTACTATTCTGCCTAGCTTTCAAGTCTACCTCGCTGCCTTCCCTCAACAGATTTTTGGATGATAGTTGTCCTTTATTACTCTGCCAGTTTGTGAATTGTTGTGCCCCTGAGCCCCATTTTGCAACTCGTTTTTTGTGAGCTGAACGCAAGACCAATATTTTGGTTCAGGACGTATATGGGTTCCCAGTGGGTGGCTGAGACTTTGGTTAATTCTTCTTCCTGCTGGGAAATTAGAGTGACATGTGCCCGTCCAAATGCCAAACAGCTACTCTCTCATTGGTTCTCCCTCTTCCCTTTCATCCTCTGCCAAATTGGCAACGTGTGCCAACAAGGGGGTTAAATGTGCTGACTCTAAGTTGGGAGATTGATAGTAAATCAGTTGCAGTGTCAAACATGAGCACCAGGAGACGGAGTATTAGTTGAGTTTTAGAAACGTTTCTTATTCACAGTGTGTCCATTCTCTAGGATTCCGGTACATGTTATAGTTGTAGTAATATCCCCTTCAACTTGGAGAGTTGGGACGCATGTAATGTGTGCCATGCATTATTGCTTTGAAGGGTCTGCATTTGCTCACCCAATCTCACGAATCCTCTCAGTGCCACGTGTCCAGCCTTATGTAACATCCAGCTGTCATTGTAGATAGGGTCATTCCAGGTTTCATCAGAGACCCTGAAGGAATTGGAAAGAATTTCCCAGTTTTTTTGTTTTGTTTTTGAAATTCCTTTTTATAGTGGGTTTGAGCTGATTCTCGCTGCCATGGTTATGCCAGTCTAGACACACTTGATTCCCTTACAGAGACATATCAATACATAGGTTTTAAGATTCTTACTAGTCAGATATATTCCTCTGCGGGAAATATGGGGTTTTGAGTCCCTTTCACTGAGGAAGGTGTAGGTCTTGGCTATTCCATAGTTGGTTTTTGGAACGGTACCTGTGCTTATACCAAACTCTGGTTTTATGCATCACCCCACCTCTCCTTCACCCTTAAGCAGGCATAAGAGTGTTTTCTAAATGTGAGACACTGTTCTCTTTCCTAACTCAGTTCAAGTGTAGCCATGTTTACAGGATCTTCATAAGTGATATCTTATGATAAGTTTCTTTTTCTGTGTGACTTATTTCACTTAGAATCATCGTACCTGAATCCACCCATTTTGCTGCTACTGGTCTTATGACATTGATTTCATGGCTGAGGGATATTCCATCGTACGTAAGTACCACAATTTTTTGAACCATTTTTATATTTCCTGGGATATTTAAGGTGTACCCAAGTTGAAGTCCTTGTAAGCAGTGCAGCCCTAAATTTTGGGGTGGCTCTGTCGTATTGATATTCAGTTTTCCCAAGGTATATTCCCTAGACTGGAAGTGCCCTTGGCTCTGTAGCTCTGTTGTTTACTTGTTTTAGGGAGCACAATGCACTCCTCCAGAGAGGCAGTTTGCAATTTACATCCCGCCCTTCAGCTTAGCAAGGCTCCCTGTTCTCCAGGGCCTGTCTTGCCTTTCTGGTTTTTACACATTTTGTGGATGTCCCTTTTGACCGGTTGGAAGTGATACATCTTTGTAGTGCAGATTTGCATTGCCCGCTTGCTTGCTTGGCCAAAAACGACGTATGCGTTTTCTCCTGAATATATTCAGGAGAAAACGCATGCGCCCTTTTTGGCCAAGTGCATCATTGTCGAAGTTGTGCCCCTTTTCCTGTGCTTTAAAGGCGATTCCAACGTACCTCTTGAAATCTGTTTCCTGCTATTCTGCCTCGCTTTCAAGTCCGCCTCGTTGCCTTCACTCAACAGATTTTTGGACGATAGTTGTCCTTCATTACTCGGCCAGTTTGTGAATTGCTGTGCCCATGAGCTCCATTTTTCAACTCGTTTTTGCTGAGCTGACCGCAAGTCCAAAATTTTGGTTCAGGACCTATACTGGTTCCCGGTGGGTGGCTGAGACTTTGGTTAATTCTTCTTCCTGCCGGGAAATTACAGTGATATGTGCCCGTCCAAATGCCTAACAGCTACTCTCTCATAGGTTCTCCCTCTTCCCTTTCATCCTCTGCCAAATTGGAAACCTGTGCGAACCAGGAGGTTAAAGGGGCTGTCTCTCCAAGTTGGGAGATTGATAGTAAAGCAGATGGAAACTCAAACTGGAGCACCAGGAGAGGGACTATTCGTTGAGTTTTAGAAACTTTTCATATTCACCGTGGTTTCGTTCTCTATGTTTCCCATACATGTTTAGCTGTAGTAAAATTCCCTTCAACCTGGAGAGTTGGGACCCATGGAATGGTGCCAGGCATTTGTGCTTTAAAGGGTCTGCATTTGCTCACCCAATCTCACCAATCCTCTCAGTCCCAAGTGTCCAGCCTTATGCCACATCCAGCTGTCGTTGTACATAGGGTCTTTCCAGGTTGGATCAGAGACCCTGAAGGAATTGTTAAGAATTTCCCAGTTTTTTGTTTTGTTTTTGAAATTCCTTTTTATAGTGGGTTTGAACTGATTCTCGCTGCCATGTTTATGCCAGTCTAGACACACTTGATTCCCTTACGGAGACATATCAATACATAGGTTTTAAGATTCTTACTAGTCAGATATATTCCTCTGCGGGAAATATGGGGTTTTGAGTCCGTTTCACTGAGGATGTTGTAGGTCTTGTCTATTCCATAGTTGGGTTTTGGAACGGTACCTGTGCTTATATCAAACTCTGGTTTTATGCATCACCCCACCTCTCCTTCCCCCTTAAGCAGGCATAAGAGTGTTTTCTAAATGTGAGACACTGTTCTCTTTCCTAACTCAGTTCAAGTGTAGCCATGTTTACAGGATCTTCATAAGTGATATCTTATGATAAGTTTTTTTTCTCTGTGACTTATTTCACTTAGAATCATCGTACCTGAATCCACCCATTTTGCTGCTACTGGTCTTATGACATTGATTTCATGGCTGAGGGATATTCCATCGTACGTAAGTACCACAATTTTTTGAACCATTTTTATATTTCCTGGGATATTTAAGGTGTACCCTAGTTGAGGTCCTTGTAAGCAGTGCAGCCCTAAATTTTGGGGTGGCTCTGTCTTATTGATTTTCAGTTTTCCCAAGGTATATTCCCTAGTCTGGAAGTGCCGTTGGCTCTGTAGCTCTGTTGTTTACTTGTTTTAGGGAACACAATGCACTCCTCAAGAGAGGCAGTTGGCAGTGTACATCCAGCCCATCAGGATAACAAGGCTCCCTGTTCTCCAGGGCCTGTCTTACCTTTTTGGTTTTTACACATTTTGTGGATGTCCCTTTTGACCGGTGGGAAGTGATACTTCTTTGTAGTGCAGATTAGCGTTGCCCGCTTGCTTGCTTGGCCAAAAAGGGCGTATGCGTTTTCTCCTGATTATATTCAGGAGAAAACGCATACGCCCTTTTTGGCCAAGTGCATCATTGTCGAAGTTGTGCCCCTCTTCCTGTGCTTTAAAGGCGATTCCAACGTACCTCTTGAAATCTATTTCCTGCTATTCTGCCTAGCTTTCAAGTTCGCCTCGTTGCCTTCCCTTAACAGATTTTTGGACGATAGTTGTCCTTTATTACTCTGCCAGTTTGTGAATTGCTGTGCCCTTGAGCTACATTTTTCAACTCGTTTTTGTGAGCTGACCGCAAGTCCAAAATTTTGTTTCAGGAACTATTCTGGTTCCCGATGGGTGGCTGAGACTTTGGTTAATTCTTCATCCTGCTTGGAAGTTAGGGTGATATGTGCGCGTCCAAATGCCTAACAGCTACTCTCTCATTGGTTCTCCCTCTTCCCTTTCATCCTCTGCCAAATTGGAAACCTGTGCGAACCAGGAGGTTAAATGGGCTGTCTCTCAAAGTTGGGAGATTGATAGTAAAGCAGATGGAAAGTCAAACCAGAGCACCAGGAGAGGGACTATTCGTTGAGTTTTAGAAACCTTTCGTATTAACTGTGGGTCCGTTCTCTAGGTTTCCCGTACATGTTATAGCTGTAGTAATATACCCTTCAACCTGGAGAGTTGGGACCCATGGAATGGGTGCCAGGCATTTGTGCTTTAAAGTTTCTGCATTTGCTCACCAAATCTCACCAATCCTCTCAGTCCCAAGTGTCCAGCCTTATGCCACATCCAGCTGTCGTAGTAGATAGGTTCATTCCAGGTTTCATCAGAGACCCTGAAGGAATTGTAAAGAATTTCCGAGTTATTTTGTTTTGTTTTTAAAATTCCTTTTTATAGTGGGTTTGAGCTGATTCTCGCTGCCATGTTTATGCCAGTCTAGACACACTTGATTCCATTACAGAGACATACCAATACATAGGTTTTAAGATTCTTACTAGTCAGATATATTCCTCTGCGGGAAATATGGGGTTTTGAGTCCCTTTCACTGAGGAAGGTGTAGGTCTTGTCTATTCCATAGTTGGTTTTTGGAACGGTACCTGTGCTTATATCAAACTCTGGTTTTATGCATCACCCCACCTCTCCTTCCCCCTTAAGCAGGCATAAGAGTGTTTTCTAAATGTGAGACACTGTTCTCTTTCCTAACTCAGTTCAAGTGTAGCCATGTTTACAGGATCTTCATAAGTGATATCTTATGATAAGTTTCTATTTCTGTGAGACTTATTTCACTTAGAATCATCGTACCTGAATCCACCCATTTTGCTGCTACTGGTCTTATGACATTGATTTCATGGCTGAGGGATATTCCATCATATGTAAGTACCACAATTTTTTGAACCATTTATATATTTCCTGGGATATTTAAGTTGTACCCAAGTTGAGGTCCTTGTAAGCAGTGCAGCCCTAAATTTTGGGGTGGCTCTGTCTTATTGATTTTCAGTTTTCCCAAGGTATATTCCCTAGAATGGACGTGCCCTTGGCTCTGTAGCTCTGTTGTTTACTTGTTTTAGGGAACACAATGCACTCCTCCAGAGAGGCAGTTGTCAGTGTACATCCCGCCCATCAGGATAACAAGGATTCCTGTTCTCCAGGGCCTGTCTTGCCTTTCTGGTTTTTACACATTTTGTGGATGTCCCTTTTGACCGGTGGGAAGTGATACTTCTTTGTAGTGCAGATTTGCATTGCCCGCTTGCTTGCTTGGCCAAAAAGGGCGTATGCGTTTTCTCCTGAATATATTCAGGAGAAAACGCATACGCCCTTTTTGGCCAAGTGCATCATTGTCGAAGTTGTGCCCCTTTTCCTGTGCTTTAAAGGAGATTCCAACGTACCTCTTGAAATCTGTTTCCTGCTATTCTGCCTCGCTTTCAAGTCTGCCTCGTTGCCTTCCCTTAACAGATTTTTGGACGATAGTTGTCCTTTATTACTCGGCCAGTTTGTGAATTGCTGTGCCCCTGAGCTCCATTTTTCAAGTCGTTTTTTGTGCGTGGACCGCAAGTCCAAAATTTTGGTTGAGGACCTATGCTGGTTCCCATTGGGGACTGAGACTTTGGTTAATTCTTCCTCCTGCCAGGAAATTTGAGTGATATGTGCCCGTCCAAATGCCTAACAGCTACTCTCTCATTGGTTCTCCCTCTTCCCTTTCATCCTCTGCCAAATTGGAAACCTCTGCGAACCAGGAGGTTAAAGGGGCTGTCTCTCCAATTTGGGAGGTTGATAGTAAAGCAGATGGAAAGTCAAACCGGAGCACCAGGAGAGGGACTATTCGTTGAGTTTTAGAAACATTTCGTATTCACAGTGGGTCCATTCTCTAGGTTTCCCGTACATGTTATAGCTGTAGTAATATTCCCTTCAACCTGGAGAGTTGGGACCCATGGAATGGGTGCCAGGCATTTGTGCTTTAAAGGGACTGCATTTGCTCACCCAATCTCACCAATCCTCTCAGTCCCAAGTGTCCAGCCTTATGCCACATCCAGCTGTCGTTTTAGATAGGGTCATTCCAGGTTTCATCAGAGACCCTGAAGGAATTGTAAAGAATTTCCCAGTTGTTTTGTTTTGTTTTTGCAATTCCTTTTTATAGTGGGTTTGAGCTGATTCTCGCTGCCATGTTTATGCCAGTCTAGACACACTTGATTCCCTTACAGAGACATATCAATACATAGGTTTTAAGATTCTTACTAGTCAGATATATTCCTCTGCGGGAAATATGGGGTTTTGAGTCCCTTTCACTGAGGAAGGTGTAGGTCTTGTCTATTCCATAGTTGCTTTTTGGAACGGTACCTGTGCTTATACCAAAGTCTGGTTTTATGCATCACCCCACCTCTCCTTCCCCCTTAAGCAGGCATAAGAGTGTTTTCTAACTGTGAGACACTCTTCCCTTTCCTAACGCAGTTCAAGTTTAGCCATGTTTATAGGATCTTCGTAAGTGATACCTTAAGATAAGTTTCTTTTTCTGTGTGACTTATATCACTTAGAATCGTCGTACCTGAACCCACCCATTTTGCTGCTACTGGTCTAATGACATTGATTTCATGGCTGAGGGATATTGCATTGTACATAAGTCCCACAATTTTTTGAACCATTTTTATATTTCCTGGGATATTTAAGGTGTACCCAAGTTGAGGTCCTTGTAAGCAGTGCAGCCCTAAATTTTGGGGTGGCTCTGTCTTATTGATTTTCAGTTTTCCCAAGGTATATTCCCTAGACTGGAAGTGCCCTTGGCTCTGTAGCTCTGTTGTTTACTTGTTTTAGGGAACACAATGCACTCCTCCAGAGAGGCAGTTGGCAGATTACATCCCACCCATCAGCATAACAAGGCTCCCTGTTCTCCAGGGCCTGTCTTGCCTTTCTGGTTTTTACACATTTTGTGGATGTCCCTTTTGACCGGTGGGAAGTGATACTTCTTTGTAGTGCAGATTTGCATTTCCCGCTTGCTTGATTGGCCAAAAAGGGCGTATGTGTTTTCTCCTGAATATATTCAGGAGAAAACGCATACGCCCTTTTTGGCCAAGTGCATCATTGTCGAAGTTGTGCCTCTCTTCCTGTGCTTTAAAGGCGATTCCAACGTACCTCTTGAAATCCGTTTCCTGCTATTCTGCCTCGCTTTCAAGTCCGCCTCGTTGCCTTCCCTCAACAGATTTTTGGACGATAGTTGTCCTTTATTACTCGGCCAGTTTGTGAATTGCTGTGCCCCTGAGCTCCATTTTACAACTCGTTTTTTGTGAGCGGACCGCAAGTCCAAAATTTTGGTTCAGGACTTATGCTGGTTCCCTGTGGGGGGCTGAGACTTTGGTTAATTCTTCCTCCTGCCAGGAAATTTGAGTGATATGTGCCCGTCCAAATGCCTAACAGCTACTCTCTCATTGGTTCTCCCTCTTCCCTTTCATCCTCTGCCAAATTGGCAACCTGTGCGAACCAGGAGGTTAAAGGGGCTGTCTCTCCAATTTGGGAGGTTGATAGTAAAGCAGATGGAAAGTCAAACCGGAGCACCAGGAGAGGGACTATTCGTTGAGTTTTAGAAACCTTTCGTATTCACTGTGTGTCCGTTCTCTAGGTTTCCCGTACATGTTATAACTGTAGTAATATTCCCTTCAAACTGGAGAGTTGGGACCCATGGAATGGGTGCCATGCATTATTGCTTTAAAGGGTCTGCATTTGCTCACCCAAAGTCACCAATCCTCTCAGTCCCAAGTGTCCAGCCTTATGCCATATCCAGCTGTCGTTGTAGATAGGGTCATTTCAGGTTTCATCAGAGACCCTGAAGGAATTGTAAAGAATTTCCCAGTTTTTTTGTTTTGTTTTTGAAATTCCTTTTTATAGTGGGTTTGAGCTGATTCTCACTGCCATGTTTATGCCAGTCTAGACACACTTGATTCCCTTACGGAGACATATCAATACATAGGTTTTAAGATTCTTACTAGTCAGATATATTCCTCTGCTGGAAATATGGGGTTTTGAGTCCCTTTCACTGAGGTAGGTGTAGGTCTTGTCTATTCCATAGTTGGTTTTCGGAACGGTACCTGTGCTTATACCAAACTCTGGTTTTATGCATCACCCCACCTCTCCTTCCCCCTTAAGCAGGCATAAGAGTGTTTTCTAAATATGAGACACTGTTCTCTTTCCTAACTCAGTTTAAGTGTAGCCATGTTTACAGGATCTTCATAAGTGATATTTTATGATAAGTTTCTTTTTCTCTGTGACTTATTTCACTTAGAATCATCGTACCTGAATCCACCCATTTTGCTGCTACTGGTCTTATGACATTGATTTCATGCCTGAGGGATATTCCATCGTACGTAAGTACCACAATTTTTTGAACCATTTTTATATTTCCTGGGATATTTAAGGTGTACCCAAGTTGAGGTCCTTGTAAGCAGTGCAGCCCTAAATTTTGGGGTGGCTCTGTCTTATTGATTTTCAGTTTTCCCAAGGTATATTCCCTAGACTGGAAGTGCCCTTGGCTCTGTAGCTCTGTTGTTTACTGGTTTTAGGGAACACAATGCACTCCGCCAGAGAGGCAGATGGCAATTTACATCCCGCCCATAAGCATAACAGGGCTCCCTGTTCTCCAGGGCCTGTCTTGCCTTTCTGGTTTTTACACATTTTGTGGATATCCCTTTTGACTGGTGGGAAGTGATGCTTCTTTGTAGTGCAGATTTGCATTGCCCGCTTGCTTGCTTGCCCTAAAAGGGCGTATGCGTTTTCTCCTGAATATATTCAGGAGAAAACGAATATGCCCTTTTTGGCCAAGTGCATCATTGTCGAAGTTGTGCCCCTCTTCTTGTGCTTTAAAGGCGATGCCAACGTACCTCTTGAAATCTGTTTTCTGCTATTCTGCCTCACTTTCAAGTCCGCAACGTTGCCTTCCCTGAACAGATTTTTGGACGATAGTGGTTCTTTATTACTCGGCCGGTTTGTGAATTGCTGTGCCCCTGAGCTCCATTTTTCAACTCGTTTTTTGTGAGCTGACCGCAAGTCCAAAATTTTGGTTCAGGACCTATGCTGGTTCCCAGTGGGGGGCTGAGACTTTGGTCAATTCTTCTTCCTTCTCGGAAGTTAGAGTGATATGTGCCCGTAAAAATGCCTAACAGCTACTCTCTCATTGGTTCTCCCTCTTCCCTTTCATCCTCTGCCAAATTGGCAACCTGTGCGAACCAGGATGTTAAAGGGGCTGTCTCTCCAAGTTGGGAGGTTGATAGTAAAGCAGATGGAAAGTCAAACAGGAGCACCAGGAGAGGGACTATTCGTTGAGTTTTAGAAACCTTACGTATTCACAGTGTGTCCGTTCTCTAGGTTTCCCATACATGTTATAGCTGTAGTAATATTCCCTTCAACCTGGAGAGTTGGGACCCATGGAATGGGTGCCAAGCATTATTGCTTTAAAGGGTCTGCATTTGCTCACCCAATCTCACCCATCCTCTCAGTCCCAAGTGTCCAGCCTTATGCCACATCCAGCTGTCGTGGTAGATAGGGTCATTCCAGATTTCATTAGAGACCCTGAAGGAATTGTAAAGAATTTCCCAGTTTTTTTGTTTTGTTTTTGAAATTCCTTTTTATAGTGGGTTTGAGCTGATCCTCGCTGCCATGTTTATGCCAGTCTAGACACACTTGATTCCCTTACGGAGACATATCAATACATAGGTTTTAAGATTCTTACTAGTCAGATATATTCCTCTGTGGGAAATATGGGGTTTTGAGTCCCTTTCACTGAGGAAGGTGTAGGTCCTGTCTATTCCATAGTTGGATTTTGGAACGGTACCTGTGCTTATATCAAACTCTGGTTTTATGCATCACCCCACCTCTCCTTCCCCCTTAAGCAGGCATAAGAGTGTTTTCTAAATGTGAGACACTCTTCTCTTTCCTAACTCAGTTCAAGTGTAGCCATATTTACAGGATCTTCATAAGTGATATCTTTTGATAAGTTTATTTTTCTCTGTGACTTATTTCACTTAGAATCATCGTTCCTGAATCCAACCATTTTGCTGCTACTGGTCTTATGACATTGATTTCATGGCTGAGGGATATTCCATCGTACGTAAGTACCACAATTTTTTGAACCATTTTTATATTTCCTGGGATATTTAAGGTGTACCCAAGTTGAGGTCCTTGTAAGCAGTGCAGCCCTAAATTTTGGGGTGGCTCTGTCTTATTCATTTACAGTTTTCCCAAGGTATATTCCCTACACTGGAAGTGCCCTTGGCTCTGTAGCTCTGTTGTTTACTTGTTTTAGGGAACACAATGCACTTCTACAGAGAGGCAGTTGGCAGTTTACATCCCGCCCATCAGCATAACAAGGCTCCCTGTTCTCCAGGGCCTGCTTGCCTTTCTGGTTTTTACACATTTTGTGGATGTCCCTTTTGACCTGTGGGAAGTGATACTTCTTTGTAGTGCAGATTTGCATTGCCCGCTTTCTTGCTTGGCCAAAAAGGGCATATGCGTTTTCTCCTGAATATATTCAGGAGAAAACGCATATGCCCTTTTTGGCCAAGTGCATCATTGTCGAAGTTGTGCCCCTCTTCCTGTGCTTTAAAGGCGATTCCAACGTACCTCTTGAAATCTGTTTCCTGCTATTCTGCCTCCCTTTCAAATGTGCCTCGTTGCCTTCCCTCAACAGATTTTTGGACGATAGTTGTCCTTTATTACTCGGCCAGTTTGTGAATTGCTGTGCCCCTGAGCTCCATTTTTCAACTCGTTTTCGGTGAGCTGACGGCAAGTCCAAAATTTTGGTTGAGGACCTATGCTGGTTCCCGGTGGGGGGCTGAGACTTTGGTTAATTCTTCTTCCTGCCGGGAAATTAGACTGATATATGCCCGTCCAAATGCCTAACAGCTACTCTCTCATTGGTTCTCCCTCTTCCCTTTCATCCTCTGCCAAATTGGCAACCTGTACGAACCAGGAAGTTAAAGGGGCTGTCTGTCCAATTTGGGAAGTTGATAGTAAAGCAGATGGAAAGTCAAACCAGAGCACCAGGAGAGGGACTATTCGTTGAGTTTTAGAAACCTTTCGTATTCACAGTGTGTCCGTTCTCTAAGTTTTCTGAACATCTTATAGCTGTAGTAATATTCCCTTCAACCTGGAGAGTTGGGACCCATGGAATGGGTGCCAGGCATTTGTGCTTTAAATGGTCTGCATTTGCTCACCCAATTTCACCAATCCTCTCAGTCCCAAGTTTCCAGCCTTATGCCACATCCAGCTGTCGTTGTAGATAGGGTCATTCCAGGTTTCATCAGAGACCCTGAAGGAATTGTAAAGAATTTCCCTGTTTTTTTGTTTTGTTTTTGAAATTCCTTTTTATAGTGGGTTTGAGCTGATTCTCGCTGCCATGTTTATGCCAGTCTAGACACATTTGATTCCCTTACAGAGACATATCAATCCATAGGTTTTAAGATTCTTACTAGTCAGATATATTCCTCTGCGGGAAATATGGGGTTTTGAGTCCCTTTCACTGAGGAAGGTGTAGGTCTTGTCTATTCCATAGTTGGTTTTTGGAACGGTACCTGTGCTTATAGCAAACTCTGGTTTTATGCATCACCCCACCTCTCCTTCCCCCTTAAGCAGGCATAAGAGTGTTTTCTAAATGTAAGACACTGTTCTCTATCCTAACTCAGTTCAAGTGTAGCCATGTTTACGGGATCTTCATAAGTGATATCTTATGATAAGTTTCTTTTTCTCTGTGACTTATTTCACTTAGAATCATCGTACCTGAATCCACCCATTTTGCTGCTACTGGTCTTATGACATTGATTTCATGGCTGAGGGATATTCCATCGTACGTAAGTACCAAAATTTTTTGAACCATTTTTATATTTCCTGGGATATTTAAGGTGTACCCAAGTTGAGGTCCTTGTAAGCAGTGCAGCCCTAAATTTTGGGGTGGCTCTGTCTTATTGATTTTCAGTTTTCCCAAGGTATATTCCCTAGACTGGAAGTGTCCTTGGCTCTGTAGCTCTGTTCTTTACTTGTTTTAAGGAACACAATGTACTCCTCCAGAGAGGCAGTTGGCAATTTACATCCCGCCCATCAGCATAACAAGGCTCCCTGTTCTCCAGGGCCTGTCTTGCCTTTCTGGTTTTTACACATTTTGTGGATGTCCCTTTTGACCAGTGGGAAGTGATACTTCTTTGTAGTGCAGATTTGCATTGCCCGCTTGCTTGCTTGGCCAAAAAGGGCGTATGCGTTTTCTCCTGAATATATTCAGGAGAAAACGCATAAGCCCTTTTTGGCCAAGTGCATCATTGTCAAAGTTGTGCCCCTCTTCCTGTGCTTTAAAGGCGATTCCAACGTACATGTTGAAATGTGTTTCCCGCTATTCTGCCTCGCTTTCCAGTCCGCCTCGTTGCCTTCCCTCAACAGATTTTTGGATGTTAGTTGTCCTTTATTACTCGGCCAGTTTGTGAATTGCTGTGCCCCTGAGCTCCATTTTTCAACTCGTTTTTGGTGAGCTGACCGCAAGTCCAAAATTTTGGTTCAGGACATATACTGGTTCCCGGTGGGTGGCTGAGAATTTGGTTAATTCTTCTCCCTGCCGGGAAATTACAGTGATATGTGCCCGTTCAAATGCCTGACAGCTACTCTCTCCTTGGTTCTCCCTCTTCCCTTTCATCCTCTGCCAAATTGGCAACCTTTGTGAACCAGGAGGTTAAAGGGACTGTCTCTCCAAGTAGGGAGGTTGATAGTAAAGCAGATGGAAAGTCAAACAGGAGCACCACGAGAGGGACTATTCGTTGAGTTTTAGAAACCTTTTGTATTCACAGTGTGTCTGTTCTCTAGGTTTCCCGTACATGTTATAGCTGTAGTAATATTCCCTTCAACCTGGAGAGTTGGGACCCATGGAATGGGTGCCATGCATTATTGCTTTAAAGGGTCTGCATTTGCTCTCCGAATCTCACCAATTGTCTAAGTCCCAAGTGTCCCTCCTTATGCCACATCCAGCTGTCGTTGTAGATAGGGTCATTCCAGGTTTCATCAGAGACCCTGAAGGAATTGTAAAGAATTTCCCAATTTTTGTTTTGTTTTTGAAATTCCTTTTTATAGTGGGTTTGAGCTGATTCTCGCTGCCATGTTTATGCCAGTCTAGACACACTTGATTCCCTTACGGAGACATATAAATACATAGGTTTTAAGATTCTTACTAGTCAGATATATTCCTCTGCGGGAAATATGGGGTTTTGAGTCCCTTTCACTGAGGAAGGTGTAGGTCTTGTCTATTCCATAGTTGGTTTTTGGAACGGTACCTGTGCTTATATCAAACTCTGGTTTTATGCATCACCCCACCTCTCCTTCCCCCTTAAGCAGGCATAAGAGTGTTTTCTAAATGTGAGGCCCTGTTCTCTTTCCTAACTCAGTTCAAGTGTAACCATGTTTACAGGATCTTCATAAGTGATATCTTATGATAAGTTTCTTTTTCTGTGAGACTTATTTCACTTAGAATCATCGTACCTCAATCCACCCATTTTGCTGCTACTGGTCTTATGATATTGATTTCATGGCTGAGGGATATTCCATCGTACGTAAGTACCACAAATTTTTGAACCATTTTTATATTTCCTGGGATATTTAAGGTGTACCCAAGTTGAGGTCCTTGTAAGCAGTGCAGCCCTAAATTTTGGGGTGGCTCTGTCTTATTGATTTTCAGTTTTCCCAAGGTATATTCCCTAGACTGGAAGTGCCCTTGGCTCTGTAGCTCTGTTCTTTACTTGTTTTAGGGAACACAATGTACTCCTCCAGAGAGGCAGTTGGCAATTTACATGCCGTCCATCAGCACAACAAGGCTCCCTGTTCTCCAGGGCCTGTCTTGCCTTTCTGGTTTTTACACATTTTGTGGATGTCCCTTTTGACCGGTTGGAAGTGATACTTCTTTGTAGTGCAGATTTGCATTGCCCGCTTGCTTGCTTGGGCAAAAAGGGCGTATGAGTTTTCTCCTGAATATATTCAGGAGAAAACGCATACGCCCTTTTTGGCCAAGTGCATCATTGTCGAAGTTGTGCCCCTCTTCCTGTGCTTTAAAGGCGATTCCAACGTACCTCTTGAAATCTGTTTCCTGCTATTCTGCCTCGCTTTCAAGTCCGCCTCGTTGCCTTCCCTCAACAGATTTTTGGACGATAGTTGTCCTTTATTACTCGGCCAGTTTGTGAATTGCTGTGCCCCTGAGCTCCATTTTTCAACTCGTTTTTGGTGAGGTGACCGCAACTCCGAAATTTTGGTTCAGGACCTATACTGGTTCCCGGAGAGTTGCTGAGTCTTTGGTAATTCTTCTTCCTTCCGGGAAATTACGGTGATATGTGCCCGTCCAAATGCCTATCAGCTACTCTCTCATTGGTTCTCCCTCTTCCCTTTCATCCTCTGCCAAATTGGCAACCTGTGCGAACCAGGAGGTTAAAGGGGCTGTCTCTCCAAGTTGGGTTGTTGATAGTAAAGCAGATGGAAAGTCAAACGGGAGCACCAGGAGAGGGACAATTCGTTGAGTTTTCGAAACCTTTCGTCTTCACAGTGTGTCCGTTCTCTAGGTTTCCCGTACATGTTATAGATGTAGTAATATTCCCTTCAACCTGGAGAGTTGGGAACCATGGAATGGGTGCCATGCATTATTGCTTTACAGGGTCTGCATTTGCTCACCCACTCTCACCCATCCTCTCAGTCCCAAGTGTCCAGCCTTATGCCACATCCAGCTGTCGTTGTAGATAGGGTCATTCCAGGTTTCATCAGAGACCCTGAAGGAATTGTAAAGAATTTCCCAGTTTTTTTGTTTTGTTTTTGAAATTCCTTTTTATAGTGGGTTTGAGCTGATTCTCGCTGCTATGTTTATGCCAGTCTAGACACACTTGATTCCCTTACGCAGACATATCAATACATAGGTTTTAAGATTCTTACTAGTCAGATATATTCCTCTGCGGGAAATATGGGGTTTTGAGTCCATTTCACTGAGGAAGGTATAGGTCTTGTCTATTCCATAGTTGGTTTTTGGAACGGTACCTGTGCTTATATCAAACTCTGGTTTTATGCATCACCCCACCTCTCCTTCCCCCTTAAGCAGGCATCAGAGTGTTTTCTAAATGTGAGACACTGTTCTCTTTCCTTACTCAGTTCAAGTGTAGCCATGTTTACAGGATCTTCATAAGTGATATCTTATGTTAAGTTTCTTTTTCTGTGTGACTTATTTCACTTAGAATCATCGTACCTGAATCCACCCATTTTGCTGCTACTGGTCTTATGACATTGATTTCATGGCTGAGGGATATTCCATCGTACGTAAGTACCACAATTTTTTGAACCATTTTTATATTTCCTGGGATATTTAAGGTGTACCCAAGTTGAGGTCCTTGTATGCAGTGCAGCCCTAAATTTTGGGGTGGCTCTGTCTTATTGATCTTCAGTTTTCCCAAGGTATATTCCCTAGACTGGAAGTGCCCTTGGCTCTGTAGCTCTGGTCTTTACTTGTTTTAGGGAACAGAATGCACTCCTCCAGAGAGGCAGTTGGCAATTTACATCCCGCCCATCAGCATAACAAGGCTCCCTGTTCTCCAGGGCCTGTCTTGCCTTTCTGGTTTTTACACATTTTGTGGATGTCCCTTTTGACCGGTGGGAAGTGATACTTCTTTGTAGTGCAGATTTGCATTGCCCGCTTGCTTGCTTGGCCAAAAAGGGCGTATGCGTTTTCTCCTGAATATATTCAGGAGAAAACGCATACGCCCTTTTTGGCCAAGTGCATCATTGTCGAAGTTGTGCCCCTCTTCCTGTGCTTTAAAGGCAATTCCAACGTAACTCTTGAAATCTGTTTCCTGCTATTCTGCCTCGCTTTCAAGTCCGCCTCGTTGCCTTCCCTCAACAGATTTTTGGACGATAGTTGTCCTTTATTACTCGGCCAGTTTGTGAATTGCTGTGCCCCTGAGCTCCATTTTTCAACTCGTTTTAGGTGAGCTGACCGCAAGTCCAAAATTTTGGTTCAGGAACTATGCTGGTTCCCGGTGGGGGGCTGAGACTTTGGTTAATTCTTCTTCCTGCCGGGAAGTTAGAGTGATATGTGCCCGTCCAAATGCCTAACAGCTACTCTCTCATTGATTCTCCCAGTTCCCTTTCATCCTCTGCCAAATTTGCAACCTGTGAGAACCAGGAGGTTAACGGGGCTGTCTCTCCAAGTTGGTAGGTTGATAGTAAAGAAGATGGAAAGTCAAACCGAAGGACCAGGAGAGGGACTATTCGTTGAGTTTTAGAAACCTTTCGTATTCACAGTTTGTCCGTTCTCTATGTTTCCCGTACATGTTATAACTGTAGTAATATTCCCTTCAACCTGTAGAGTTGGGACCCATGGAATGGGTGCCATGCATTATTGCTTTAAAGGGTCTGCATTTGCTCACCCAATCTCACCAATCCTGTCAGTCCCAAGTGTCCAGCCTTATGCCATATCCAGCTGTCGTTGTAGATAGGGTCATTTCAGGTTTCATCAGAGACCCTGAAGGAATTGTAAAGAATTTCCCAGTTGTTTTGTTTTGTTTTTGAAATTTCTTTTTATAGTGGGTTTGAGCTGATTCTCGCTGCCATGTTTATGCCAGTCTAGACACACTTGATTCCCTTACAGAGACATATCAATACATAGGTTTTAAGATTCTTATGAGTCAGATATATTCCTCTGCAGGAAATATGGGGTTTTGAGTCCCTTTCACTGAGGAAGGTGTAGGTCTTTTCTATTCCATAGTTGGTTTTTGGAACGGTACCTATGCTTATATCAAACTCTGGTTTTATGCATCACCCCACCTCTCCTTCCCCCTTAAGCAGGCATAAGAGTGTTTTCTAAATGTGAGACACTGTTCTCTTTACTAACTCAGTTCAAGTGTAGCCATGTTTACAGGATCTTCATAAGTGATATCTTATGATAAGTTTCTTTTTCTGTGTGACTTATTTCACTTAGAATCATCGTACCTGAATCCACCCATTTTGCTGCTACTGGTCTTATGACATTGATTTCATGGCTGAGGGATATTCCATCGTACGTAAGTACCACAATTTTTGAACCATTTTTGTATTTCCTGGGATATTTAAGGTGTACCCAAGTTGAGGTCCTTGTAAGCAGTGCAGCCCTAAATTTTGGGGTGGCTCTGTCTTATTGATTTTCAGTTTTCCCAAGGTATATTCCCTAGACTGGAAGTGCCCTTGGCTCTGTAGCTCTGTTGTTTACTTGTTTTAGGGAACACAATGCACTCCTCCAGAGAGGCAGTTGGCAATTTACATCCCGCCCATCAGCATAACAAGGCTCCCTGTTCTCCAGGGCCTGTCTTGCCTTTCTGGATTTACACATTTTGTGGATGTCCCTTTTGACCGGTGGGAGGTGATACTTCTTTGTAGTGCAGATTTGCATTTCCCGCTTGCTTGCTTGGCCAAAAAGGGCGTATGCGTTTTCTCCTTAATATATTCAGGAGAAAACACATACGCCCTTTTTGGCCAAGTGCATCATTGTCGAAGTTGTGCCCCTCTTCCTGTGCTTTAAAGGCGATTCCAACGTACGTCTTGAAATCTGTTTCCTGCTATTCTGCCTCGCTTTCAAGTCCGCCTCATTGCCTTCCCTCAACAGATTTTTGGACGATAATTGTCCTTTATTAGTCGGCCAGTTTGTGTATTGCTGTGCCCCTGAGCTCCATTTTTCAACTCGTTTTTGGTGAGCTGACCGCAAGTCCAAAATTTTGGTTCAGGAACTATGCTGGTTCCCGGTGGGGGGCTGAGACTTTGGTTAATTCTTCTTCCTGCCGCGAAGTTAGAGTGATATGTGCCCGTCCAAATGCCTAACAGCTACTCTCTCATTGGTTCTCCCTCTTCCCTTTCATCCTCTGCCAAATTGGCAACCTGTGCGAACCAAGAGGTTAAAGGGGCTGTCTCTCCAAGTTGGGAGGTTGATAGTAAAGCAGACGGAAAGTCAAACCGGAGCACCAGGAGAGGGACTATTCGTTGAGTTTTAGAAACCTTTCGTATTCACAGTGTGTCCGTTCTCTAGGTTTCCCGCACATGTTATAGCTGTAGTAATATTCCCTTCAACCTGGAGAGTTCGGACCCATGGAATGGGTGCCATGCATTATTGCTTTAAAGGGTCTACATTTGCTCACCCAATCTCACCAATCGTCTCAGTCCCAAGTGTCCCTCCTTATGCCACATCCAGCTGTCGTTGTAGATAGGGTCATTCCAGCTTTCATCAGAGACCCTGAAGGAATTGTAAAGAATTTCCCAATTTTTTTGTTTTGTTTTTGAAATTCCTTTTTATAGTGGGTTTGAGCTGATTCTCGCTGCCATGTTTATGCCAGTCTAGACACACTTGATTCCCTTACGGAGACATATCAATACATAGGTTTTAAGATTCTTACTAGTCAGATATTTTCCTCTGCGGGAAATATGGGGTTTTGAGTCCCTTTCACTGAGGACGGTGTAGGTCTTGTCTATTCCATAGTTGGTTTTTGGAACGGTACCTGTGCTTATATCAAACTCTGGTTTTATGCATCACCCCACCTCTCCTTCCCCCTTAAGCAGGTATAAGAGTGTTTTCTAAATGTGAGACACTGTTCTCTTTCCTAACTCAGTTCAAGTGTAGCCATGTTTACAGGATCTTCATAAGTGATATCTTATGATAAGTTTCTTTTTCTGTGTGACTTATTTCACTTAGAATCATCGTACCTGAATCCACCCATTTTGCTGCTACTGGTCTTATGACATTGATTTCATGGCTGAGGGATATTCCATCGTACGTAAGTACCACAATTTTTTGAACCATGTTTATATTTTCTGGGATACTTAAGGTGTATCCAAGTTGAGGTCCTTGTATGCAGTGCAGCCCTAAATTTTGGGGTGGCTCTGTCTTATTGATTTTCAGTTTTCCCAAGGTATATTCCCTAGACTGGTAGTGCCCTTGGCTCTGTAGCTCTGTTCTTTACTTGTTTTAGGGAACAGAATGCACTCCTCCAGAGAGGCAGTTGGCAATTTACATCCCGCCCATCAGCATAACAAGGCTCCCTGTTCTCCAGGGCCTGTCTAGCCTTTCTTGTTCTTACACATTTTGTGGATGTCCCTTTTGACCGGTGGGAAGTGATACTTCTTTGTAGTGCAGATTTGCATTGCCCGCTTGCTTGCTTGGCCAAAAAGGGCGTATGCGTTTTCTCCTGAATATATTCAGGAGAAAACGCATACGCCCTTTTTGGCCAAGTGCATCATTGTCGAAGTTGTGACCCTCTTCCTGTGCTTTAAAGGCGATTCCAACGTACCTCTTGAAATCTGTTTCCTGCTATTCTGCCTCGATTTCAAGTCCGCCTCGTTGCCTTCCCTCAACAGATTTTTGGACGATAGTTGTCCTTTATTACTCGGCCAGTTTGTGAATTGCTGTGCCCCTGAGCTCCATTTTTCAACTCGTTTTTGGTGAGCTGACCGCAAGTCCAAAATTTTGGTTCAGGACCTATACTGGTTCCCGGTGGGTGGCTGAGAATTTGGTTAATTCTTCTTCCTGCCGGGAAATTACAGTGATATGTGCCCTTCCAAATGCCTAACAGCTACTCTCTCATTGGTTCTCCCTCTTCCCTTTCATCCTCTGCCAAATTGGCAACCTGTGCGAACCAGGAGGTTAAAGGGGCTGTCTCTCCAAGTTGGGAGGTTGATAGTAAAGCAGACGGAAAGTCAAACCGGAGCACCAGGAGAGGGACTATTCGTTGAGTTTTAGAAACCTTTCGTATTCACAGTGTGTCCGTTCTCTAGGTTTCCCGCACATGTTATAGCTGTAGTAATATTCCCTTCAACCTGGAGAGTTCGGACCCATGGAATGGGTGCCATGCATTATTGCTTTAAAGGGTCTACATTTGCTCACCCAATCTCACCAATCGTCTCAGTCCCAAGTGTCCCTCCTTATGCCACATCCAGCTGTCGTTGTAGATAGGGTCATTCCAGCTTTCATCAGAGACCCTGAAGGAATTGTAAAGAATTTCCCAATTTTTTTGTTTTGTTTTTGAAATTCCTTTTTATAGTGGGTTTGAGCTGATTCTCGCTGCCATGTTTATGCCAGTCTAGACACACTTGATTCCCTTACGGAGACATATCAATACATAGGTTTTAAGATTCTTACTAGTCAGATATTTTCCTCTGCGGGAAATATGGGGTTTTGAGTCCCTTTCACTGAGGACGGTGTAGGTCTTGTCTATTCCATAGTTGGTTTTTGGAATGGTACCTGTGCTTATATCAAACTCTGGTTTTATGCATCACCCCACCTCTCCTTCCCCCTTAAGCAGGTATAAGAGTGTTTTCTAAATGTGAGACACTGTTCTCTTTCCTAACTCAGTTCAAGTGTAGCCATGTTTACAGGATCTTCATAAGTGATATCTTATGATAAGTTTCTTTTTCTGTGTGACTTATTTCACTTAGAATCATCGTACCTGAATCCACCCATTTTGCTGCTACTGGTCTTATGACATTGATTTCATGGCTGAGGGATATTCCATCGTACGTAAGTACCACAATTTTTTGAACCATGTTTATATTTTCTGGGATACTTAAGGTGTATCCAAGTTGAGGTCCTTGTATGCAGTGCAGCCCTAAATTTTGGGGTGGCTCTGTCTTATTGATTTTCAGTTTTCCCAAGGTATATTCCCTAGACTGGTAGTGCCCTTGGCTCTGTAGCTCTGTTCTTTACTTGTTTTAGGGAACAGAATGCACTCCTCCAGAGAGGCAGTTGGCAATTTACATCCCGCCCATCAGCATAACAAGGCTCCCTGTTCTCCAGGGCCTGTCTTGCCTTTCTTGTTCTTACACATTTTGTGGATGTCCCTTTTGACCGGTGGGAAGTGATACTTCTTTGTAGTGCAGATTTGCATTGCCCGCTTGCTTGCTTGGCCAAACAGGGCGTATGCGTTTTCTCCTGAATATATTCAGGAGAAAACGCATACGCCCTTTTTGGCCAAGTGCATCATTGTCGAAGTTGTGACCCTCTTCCTGTGCTTTAAAGGCGATTCCAACGTACCTCTTGAAATCTGTTTCCTGCTATTCTGCCTCGCTTTCAAGTCCGCCTCGTTGCCTTCCCTCAACAGATTTTTGGACGATAGTTGTCCTTTATTACTCGGCCAGTTTGTGAATTGCTGTGCCCCTGAGCTCCATTTTTCAACTCGTTTTTGGTGAGCTGACCGCAAGTCCAAAATTTTGGTTCAGGACCTATACTGGTTCCCGGTGGGTGGCTGAGAATTTGGTTAATTCTTCTTCCTGCCGGGAAATTACAGTGACATGTGCCCGTCCAAATGCCTAACAGCTACTCTCTCATTGGTTCTCCCTCTTCCCTTTCATCCTCTGCCAAATTGGCAACCTGTGCGAACCAAGAGGTTAAAGGGGCTGTCTCTCCAAGTTGGGAGGTTGATAGTAAAGCAGACGGAAAGTCAAACCGGAGCACCAGGAGAGGGACTATTCGTTGAGTTTTAGAAACCTTTCGTATTCACAGTGTGTCGTTCTCTAGGTTTCCCGCACATGTTATAGCTGTAGTAATATTCCCTTCAACCTGGAGATTTCGGACCCATGTAATGGGTGCCATGCATTATTGCTTTAAGGGTCTGCATTTGCTCACCCAATCTCACCAATCGTCTCAGTCCCAAGTGTCCCTCCTTATGCCACATCCAGCTGTCGTTGTAGATAGGGTCATTCCAGCTTTCATCAGAGACCCTGAAGGAATTGTAAAGAATATCCCAGTTTTTTTGTTTTGTTTTTGAAATTCCTTTTTATAGTGGGTTTGAGCTGATTCTCGCTGCCATGTTTATGCCAGTCTAGACACACTTGATTCCCTTACGGAGACATATCAATACATAGGTTTTAAGATTCTTACTAGTCAGATATATTCCTCTGCCGGAAATATGGGGTTTTGAGTCCCTTTCCTTGAGGAAGGTGTAGGTCTTGTCTATTCCATAGTTGGTTTTTGGAACGGTACCTGTGCTTATATCAAACTCTGGTTTTATGCAACACCCCACCTCTGCTTCCGCCTTAAGCAGGCATAAGAGTGTTTTCTAAATGTGAGACACTGTTCTCTTTCCTAACTCAGTTCAAGTGTAGCCATGTTTACAGGATCTTCATAAGTGATATCTTATGATAAGTTTCTTTTTCTGTGTGACTTATTTCACTTAGAATCATCGTACCTGAATCCACCCATTTTGCTGCTACTGGTCTTATGACGTTCATTTCATGGCTGAGGGATATTCCATCGTACGTAATTACCACAATTTTTTGAACCATTTTTATATTTCCTGGAATATTTAAGGTGTACCCAAGTTGAGGTCCTTGTAAGCAGTGCAGCCCTGAATTTTGGGGTGGCTCTGTCTTATTGATTTTCAGTTTTCCCAAGGTATATTCCCTAGACTGGAAGTGCCCTTGGCTCTGTAGCTCTGTTCTTTACTTGTTTTAGGGAACACAATGCAGTCTTCCAGAGAGGCAGTTGGCAAATTACATCCCGCCCATCAGCATAACAAGGCTCCCTGTTCTCCAGGGCCTGTCTTGCCTTTCTGGTTTTTACACATTTTGCGGATGTCCCTTTTTACCGGTCGGAAGTGATACTTCTTTGTAGTGCAGATTTGCATTGCCTGCTTGCTTGCATGGCCAAAAAGGTCGTATGCATTTTCTCCTGAAAATATTCAGCAGAAAATGCAAACGCCCTTTTTCGCCAAGTGCATCATTGTCGAAGTTGTGCCCCACTTCTTGTGCTTTAAAGGTGATTCCAACATACCTCTTGAAATCTGTTTCCTGCTATTCTGCCTCGATTTCAACTCCGCCTCGATGCCTTCCCTCAACAGATTTTTGGATGATAGTTGTCCTTTATTACTCTTCCAGTTTGTGAATTGCTGTGCCCTGAGCCCCATTTTTCAACTCATTTTTTGTGAGCTGACCGCAAGTCCAAAATTTTGGTTCAGGACCTCTTCTTGTTCCCCGTGGGTGGCTGAGACTTTGGTTAATTCTTCTTCCTCCCGTGAAATTAGAGTGACATGTGCCCGTCTAAATGCCTAACAGCTACTCTGTCATTGGTTCTCCCCCTTTCCTTTCATCCTCTGCCAAATTGGCAACGTGTGTGTACCAGGAGGTTAAAAGTGGTGTGTCTCCAAGTTGGGAGATTGATAGTAAAGCAGTTGGAAAGTCAAACCGGAACACCAGGAGAGGGACTATTCGTTGAGTTTTAGAAACCTTTTGTATTCACAGTGTGTCCATTCTCTAGGTTTCCTGTATATGTTATAGCTGTATTAATATATCCTTCAACCCTCAGAGTTGGGACCCATGGAATGGGTGCCATGCATTATTGGTTTACAAGGTCTGCATTTGCTCACCCAATGTCACCAATTCTCTCATTCCCAAGTGTCCAGCCTTATGCCATATCCAGCTGTCATTGTAGATAGGGTCATTCCAGCGTTCATCAGAGACCCTGAAGGAATTGTAAAGAATTTCCATGTTTTTTTTGTTTTGTTTTTTAAATTCCTTTTTATAGTGAGTTTAGGCTGATTCTCGCTGCCATGTTTATGCCAGTCTAGAAACACTTGATTCCCTTATGGTGCCATATCAATACATAGGTTTTAAGATTCTACTAGTCACATATATTCCTCTGCGGGAAATATGGGGATTTGAGTCCCTTTCACTGAGGAAGGTGTATGTCTTCTGTATTCCATAGTTTGTTTTTGGAACAGTACCTGTGCTTATATCAAACTCTGGTTTTATGCATCACCCCACCTCTCATTTCCCCTTAAGAAGGAATAAGAGTGTTTTCTAAATGTGAGACTCTGTTCTCTTTCCTATCTAAGTTCAGGTGTAGCCATGTTGACATGATCATCATAAGTGATATCTTATGATAAGTTTCTGTTTCTGTGTGACTTTGTTCACTTAGAATCATCGTACCTGAATCCACTCATTTTTCTGCTACTGGTCTTATGACATTGATTTCATGGCTGAGGGATATTCCATCGTACGTATGTACCACAAATTTTTGAACCATTTTTATATTTCCTGGGATATTTAAGGTGTACCCAAGTTGAGGTTCTTGTAGGCAGTGCCGCCCTAAATTTTGGGGTGGCTCTGTATTATTGTTTTTCAGTTTTCCCAAGGTATATTCCCTAGACTGGAAGTGCCCTTGGCTCTGTAGCTCTGTTCTTTACTTGTTTTAGGGAACACAATACACTCCTCCAGGGAGGCAGTTGGCAATTTACATCCCGCCCATCAGCATAACAAGGCTCCCTGTTCTCCAGGGCCTCTCTTGCCTTTCTGGTTTTTACATATTTTGTGGATGTCCCTTTTGACCGGTGGGAAGTGATACTTCTTTGTAGTGCCAATTTGCATTGCGTTCTTGCTTGCTTGGCCAAAATAGGCGTATGCGTTTTCTCCTGAATATCTTCAGGAGAAAACGAATACCCCCTTTTTGGGCAAGTGCATCATTGTCGAAGTTGTGCCCCTCTTCGTGTGCTTTAAAGGCGATTCCAATGTACCTCTTGAAATCTGTTTCCTGCTATTCTGCCTCGATTTCAAGGCCACCTCGTTGCCTTCCCTCAACAGATTTTTAGACGATAGTTTTCCTTTATTATTCTGTCAGTTTGTGAATTGCTGTGCCCCTGAGCTCCATTTTTCAACTCGTTTTTTGTGAACTGACCGCAAGTCCAAAATTTTGGTGCAGGACCTATACTGGTTCCCGGTGGGTGGCTGAGACTTTGGTTAATTCTTCTTCCTGCCGGGAAATTACATTGACATGTGCCCGTCCAAATGCCTAACAGCTACTCTCTCATTGGTTCTCCCTCATGCCTTTCATCCTCTGCCAATTTGGCAACGTGTGTGAACCAGGAT
The DNA here is from genome assembly GCF_949752795.1 of Hyperoodon ampullatus. Classification (NCBI taxonomy): domain Eukaryota; kingdom Metazoa; phylum Chordata; class Mammalia; order Artiodactyla; family Ziphiidae; genus Hyperoodon; species Hyperoodon ampullatus. The sequence goes on along the minus strand of NW_027640838.1, from coordinate 797,383 downwards.
GTTAAAGGGGCTGTCTCTCCAAGTTGGGAGATTGATAGTAAAGCAGTTGGAAAGTCAAACCGGAGCACCAGGAGAGGGACTATTCGTTGAGTTTTAGAAACCTTTCGTATTCACAGTGTGTCCATTCTCTAGATTTCCTGTATATGTTATTGCTGTAGTAATATTCTCTTCAACCTGCAGAGTTGGGACCCATGGAATGGTTGCCATGCATTATTGCTTTAAAGGGTCTGCATTTGCTCACCCAATCTCACCAATCCTCTCAGTCCCACGTGTCCAACCTTATGCCATATCCAGCTGTCATTGTAGATACGGTCATTCAGGGTTTCATCAGCGACCCTGAAGGAATTGTAAAGAATTTCCCAGTTTTTTTGTTTTGTTTTTGAAACTCCTTTTTATAGTGGGTTTGAGCTGATTCTCGCTGCCATGTTTATGCCAGTCTAGACACACTTGATTCCCTTACGGAGACATATCAATACATAGGTTTTAAGATTCTTACTAGTCAGATGTATTCCTCTGCGGGAAATATGGGGTTTTGAGTCCCTTTCACTGAGGAAGGTGTAGGTTTTGTCTATTCCATAGTTGGTTTTTGGGATGGTATCTGTGCTTATATCAAACTCTGGTTTTATGCATCCCCCCCACCTCTCCTTCACCCTTAAGCAGGCATAAGTGTGTTTTCTAAATGTGAGACTCTGTTCTCTTTCCTAACTCAGTTCATGTGTAGCCATGTTTACAGGATCTTCATAAGTGATATCTTATGATAAGTTTCTTTTCCTGTGTGACTTATTTCACTTAGAATCATCGAACCTGAATCCACTCATTTTGCTTCTACTGGCCTTATGACATTGATTTCATGGCTGAGGGATATTCCATCATAGGTAAGTACCACAATTTCTTTACCATTTTTGTCTTTCCTTGGATATTTAAGGTGTCCCGGATTCGAGGTTCTTGTAAGCAGTGCTGCCCTAAATTTTGGGGTGGCTGTGTCTTATTGATATTCAGTTTTCCCAAGGTATATTCCCATGACTGGAAGTGACTTAGGTTGTGAAGCTCTGTTGTTTACTTCTTTTAGAGAACACAATGCACTCCTCCAGGGTGGCTGTTGGCAATTTACATCCCACCCATGAGCATAACAAGGCTTACTGTTCTCCAGAGCCTGTCTTGCCTTTCTGGTTTTTACACATTTTGCAGATGACCCTTTTGACCGGTGGGAAGTGATACTTATTTGTAGTGCAGATTTGCATTGTGCAGTTGCTTGGTTGGTCAAAATCGGCGTATGCGTTTTCTCCTGAATATATTCAGGTGAAAACGCATACGCCCTTTATGGACAATTCCATAATTGTCGAAGTTGTGATGCTTTTCCTGTGTTTAAAGGCAATTCCAATATACTTCTTGAAATCTGTTTCGTGCAATTCTGCATCATTTTAAAGTCTGCCTCGTGGCTTTCCCTCAACAGATTTTTGGAAGAGAGTAGTCCTTTATAACTCTGCAAGTTAGTGAAATGCTGTGCCACTGTGCTCCAGTTCTCAACTCGCGTTTTTGTGAGCTGACCGCAAATCCATAGTTTTGCTTCAGGACCTGTACAGGTTCCGGGGGGTGGGGGGCAGGCTGAGAGTTTGGTTAATTCTTCTTCGTGACGGGAAATTAGAGTGACATGTGGCCGTCCAAATGCCTACAGCTACTCTCTCATTGGTTCTCCCTCTTCCCTTATATCCTCTGAACAATGTGCCAACTGTGCGAAACAGGAGGTTATAGGGGTTGACTCTCCAAGTTGGGAGATTGATATTAAAGCAGTAGGAATGTCAAGTTGGAGCACAAGGAGAGAAAAAAAAATTAGTAGAGTTTTAGAAACCTTTCTCCATCAGAGGGTGTCCATTCTCTAGTTTTCCCATACATGTTATAACTGTAGTGATATTCCCTTCTACCTGGAGAGTTGGGAACCATGGAATGATGGGCAGGAATTATTGCTTTAGAGGGTCTGCCTTTTCTCACCCAATCTCACCAATCGTCTCAGTCCCAAGTGACCAGCCTTATGCCACATCCAGCTGTCGTTGTAGACAGGGTCATTCCAAGTTTCATCAGAACCCCTGAAGGTATTGTGTAAGAATTAAACTGTTTTTTGTTTTGTTTTGAAATTCATTTTTATAGTGGGTTTGAGCTGCTTCTCACTGCCGTGTTTATGTCGTGCTAGACACACTTGGTTCCTTTACGGAGACATATCAATACATAGGTTTTAAGATTCTTACTAGTCAGATATATTTCTCTGCTGGGAATTAGGGTGTTGAGTCCCGTTCACTGAGGAAGGAGTAGGGCTTGTCTCTTCTGTATTTGGATTATGGAATGTTACCTGTGCTAATATCAAACTCTGGTTTTGTGTGTCTCCCCACCTCTCCTTTCCCCTTAAGCAAGCATAAGTGTGTTTTCTATATCTGAGACACTGTTCTCTTTCCTAATTCAGTTCATATGTAGCCATGTTTACATTCCCTTCATAAGTGATATCTTATGTCAGAATGCACTATGGCCCTTGTCATAATAATGCTCCATGACACCTGTCATCACAATGCTCTATGCCCTGCTCATCACAATGCTCCATGTCCCTTGTCATCACAATTCTCCACGTCCTTGTCATCACAATGCTACATGACACTTCTCATCACAATGTTACATGTTCTTGTCATCACAATTCTCCATGCACTTGTCATTGCAATGTTCCATGCCCCCTGTCATAGCAAGCTCCAAGTGTTTGTCATCACAATGCTTCATGACCTTGTCATCAAAATTCTCAATGGCCCTTGTCATCACAATGCTCCGTGCCCTTGTCATCACAATGCTCCATGACCCCTGTCATCACAATGCTCCCTGACACCTGTCATCACAATGCTTCATGCCCCTTGTCATTACAGTGCTTCATGATGCTCGTCATCACAATTACGCAAGGTCTTCTCATCACAATGCTCCACGGTTTTGCCATCACAATTCTCCATGCCCTGGTCATCTCAAAGCTCAATGTCCCTCGTCCTCACAATTCTCCACTTCCTTGTCATCACAATGCTCCATGGCACTTCTCATCACAATGTTATATGCTCTTGTCATCACAATACTCCATGCACTTGTCATCGCAATGCTCCATGACCCCTGTCATAGGAAGCTCCATGCGCTTGTCATCACAATGTTTCACGACCTGGACATTAAAATTATCAGTGGACCTTGTCATCTCAATGCTCCATGCCCTTGTCATCAAAATGCTCCTTTACGTTTGTCACAACAATCCTCCATGACACTTGGCATCACAATGCTCCGTGTTATTGTCATCACAATGGAACATGACATATGTCATCACAATGCTCCCTGACACCTGTCTTCACAATACTCCATGACCTTGTCATCACAATGCTTCATGCCCTTGTCATCACAATGTGCCATGCCCACTGTCATCACAATAATCCATGAAACTTGTCAGACAAATGCTCCATGACCCTTTTCATCAAAATGCTCCATGAACACTGTCATCACAATGCACCATGCCCATCATCATAATGCTTCATGCTATTGTCATCACAATGAAATCAAAATGCTCCATGACCTCTGTCATCACAATGCTCCAAACCCTTGTGATCACAATGTTCCATAACACTTGTCATCACAATGCCCCATGATGCTGGTCATCACAATTATCCATGGACTTCTCATCACAATGCCCCATGACATTTGTCATCACAATGCTCAATACACATGTCATCACAATGCTCCCTTACTCTTGCCATCGGTATGCACCTTGAACCCTTTCATGACAAGGCTCCATGCCTTTTTCATCACAATGATCCATGCACTTTTCATCACAATGCTCCATGCCCTTGTCATCACAATGGTCCTAGACCCCTGTAATCACAATGCTCCATGCCGCTTTTCATCAGAATGCTCCATGAGACTTGTCATCCCAAGGCTCCATGGTCTTCTCATCACAATGCTCCAGGACGTTGTCATCAAAATGCTCCATTCCCTTATCATCACAATGCTCCATGACGCCTGTCATCACAATACTCCATGAACGTTTTCAGCCCAATGCTCCATGACCTTCTCATTACAATGCTCCTTGACCAATATCATCACAATGCTCCATGACCACTGTCATCACAACGCTCCATGACACCTGACAACACAATGATCCGGTACTCTTGTCATCACAATGCTCCATTCCCTAGTCATCACAATGCTCCATGACCCCTGTCATCACAAAACTCCATGAACATTTTCAGCCCAATGCTCCATGACACTTGGCATCACAATGATGCATGCCCTTGTCATCCCAATGCTCCTTGACCCCTGTAAACACAATGCTCCTTGACGCTTGCCATCACAGTGCTCCTGGACACCTGTCATCTCAATGCTCCATGCCTTTGTCAGCAAAATGCTACATGACCCTGTCATTACGATGCTCTATGCGCTTGTCATCACAATACTCCATGAACCTTGGGATCACATTGCTTCCTGCCCTTGTCATCACAATGCTCCATGTTCCTTGAAATCAAAATGATCCAAGACCTCTGTCCTCACAATGCTCCAAACCCTTGTGATCACAATGTTCCATAACACTTGTCATCACAACGCTCCATGATGCCTTTCATCACAATACTCCATGCCTTTTTCATCACAATGCTCCATGACCTTTGTCATCATAATTTTCAATACACTTGTCATCACAATGCTCCCTGACACTTGTCGTCAGAATGCTCCTTGAACCCTGTCACGAAAAGGCTCCATGCCTTTTTCATCACAATGCCCCATGCCGTTTTCATCACAATGCTCCATGCCAATGTCATCAAATTACTCCACAAGCTTGTCATCAGAATGCTCCCTGACCCTTGTCATCACAATGCTCCAAGCCATTGTCATCACAATGCTCCATTACCTTTGTCATCAGAATCCTCCATGACACTTGGCAACACAATGCTCCATGCCCTTGTCATCACAATGCACCATTCCAACTGTCATCGCAATAATCCATGAAACTTATTAGACCAATGCTCCATGCCCTTGTCATCACAATGTTCCATGCCCTTCTTATCACAATGCTCCACGACCCCTGTCATCACAATTCTCCGTGACTCCAGTCATCACAATGCTTCATGACCTTTGTCATCACAATGGTCCATGCCCTCCTCATCTACAGTCTCTGTGACTTTTTAACCACAATGCTCCATGAACTTTTCATCACAATGCTCTTTGACCCTTGTCATCACAATGCTCTATGCCTTTCTCAGCACAATGCTCCATGACCCTTGTCATCACAATGCTCCATGCGCTTGTCAGCACAATGCTCCATGACCCATGTCATCACAATGCGCCATGCGCTTGTCATCACAGTGCTCCACAATCTTGTCATCACAATGCTCCATAAACCTTGTCATCACAATGCTCCATGCACTTCTCATCAAAATGCTCTCTCACCACTGATATCACAATGTTACATCACTATTCATCACAATACTCCCTCACCCCTGTCATCACAATGTTCCATGACTCCTGTCATCACAATTCTACATGCACTTATCATCACAATGTTCGATGAACCCTGACATCACAATGTTCCATAACCCCTGTCATCAAAATGCTCCATGAACCATTTCATCAAAATGCTCAATGACCCCTGACATCACAATGTTCCATAACCCCTGTCATCAAAATGTTGCATGACCCTTTTCATCAAATTGTTCCATGACCCTGTCATCACAATGCTCCCTGCCCTTCTCATCACAATGCACCACGCCCTTGTCATCAAAATGCTCCATGACCTTTGTCATCACAAAGATCCATGACCCTTTGCATCACAATGCTCCATGTCATGGTCATCACAATGCTCCATGAACGCTCTCATCACATTGCTCCATGCCATTGTCATCACAATGCTACCTGACACATGTCATCAGAATGCTCCATGGCCTTCTCATCACAATGCTCCATGCCCTTGCCATCACAATGCTCCATTACACCTGTGATAACAATGCTCCATTACCCCTGCCATCACGATGTTCCATGGCCTTGTCATTACAAGGCTCCATGACCCTTCTCATCACAATGCTCCAAGACCCCTGTAATCACAATGCTCCATGCCCCTTTTCATCTCAATGATCCATGAACCCTGTCATCATAATGCACCATGCCCATCATCATAATGCTTCATGCTATTGTCATCACAATGAAATCAAAATGATCCATGACCTCTGTCATCACAATGCTCCAAACCCTTGTGATCACAATGTTCCGTAATACTTGTCATCACAACGCCCCATGATGCTGGTCATCACAATTATCCATGGACTTCTCATCACAATGCTCCATGACCCTTGTCATCACAATTCTCAATACACTTGTCATCACAATGCTCCCTGACACCTGTCGTCAGTATGCTCATTGAACCCTGTCATGACAAGTCTCCATGCCTTTTTCATCACAGTGATCCATGCCCTTTTCATCACAATGCTCCATGCCATTGTCATCACAATACTCCACAAGCTTGTCATCAGAATGCTCCGTGACACTTGTCATCACAATGATCCATGACCCCTGTCGTCACAATGCTCCATGACACCTGTCATCACAATGCTCCATGCCCCTTGTCATTACAGTGTTCCATGATGCTCGTCATCACAATTATCCATGGTCTTCTCATCACAGTGCTCCACGGTCTTGCCATCACAATGCTCCATGCCCTGGTTATGACAATGCACCATGTCCCTTGTCATCACAATTCTCCACGTCCTTGTCATCACAGTGCTCCATGACAGTTCTCATCACTATGTTACATGCTCTTGTCATCACAATTCTCCATGCACTTGTCACCGCAATGCCCCATGACCCCTGTCATAGCATGCTCCATGCCTTTGTTATCACAATGCTTCACGACCTTTTCATCAAAATTCTCACTGCCCGTTGTCATCACAATGATCCAAGCCCTTGTCATCACAATGCTCCATTACCTTTGTCATCACAATCCTCCATAACACTTGGCATCACAATGCTCCATGCCATTGTCATCACAATGGACCATGAAATATGTCATCACAATGCTCCCTGACACCTGTCTTCACAATACTCCATGACCTTGTCTTCACAATGCTCCATGACCTTGTCATCACAATGTGCCATGCCCACTGTCAACACAATTATCCATGAAACTTGTCAGACCAATGCCCTATGCCCCTGTCATCACAAAGCTCCATGCCCTTGTCATCACAATGCTCCATGACCCCAGTCATCACAATTCTCCGTGACTCCAGTCTTCACAAGGCTTCATGACCTGTGTCATCACAATGGTCCATGCCCTCATCATCACAAGGCTCTGTGAACTTTGTCACCACAATGCTCCATGAACTTTTCATCACAATGCTCCGTGACACTTGTCATCACAATGCTCTGTGCCTTTGTCAACTCAATGTTCCATGACCCTTGTCATCACAATGCTCCACAACCTTGTCATCACAATGCTCCATAAAGATTGTCATCACAATGCTCCATGCACTTCTTATAAAAATGCTCTCTCACCACTGATATCAACATGTTCCCTCACTAGTCATCACAATACACCCACTCCCCTGTCATCACAATGGTCCTTAAACCCTGTCATGGAAATGTTCCATGACCCTTGATATCTCAATGTTCCATAACCCCTGTCATCAAAATGTTCCATGACACTTTTCATCAAATTGCTCCATGACCCTGTTATCACAATGCTCCCTGCCCTACACAACAGAATGCACCACACCTCTTGTCATCAAAATGCTCCATGACCTTTGTCATCACAAAGCTCCATGACCCTTGGCATCACAATGCTGCATGCCATTGTCATCACAATGCTCCATGAAACCTCTCATCACATTGTTCCATGCCCTTGTCATCACAGGCTACATGATGCTTTTCATCACAATGCTCGATGCCATTCTTATCACAATGCTCCATGCGCTTGTCATTACAATCCTCCATGACCCATGTATCACAGTGTTCCATGCCCTGGTCATCACAATGCTCCATGACCCCTGTCATAAAAATGCTCCATGACCACTGCCATCACAATGTTCCACGGCCTTGTCATCACAAGGCTCCATGACCCTTGTCATCACAGTGCTCCAAGACCCCTGTAATCACAATGCTCCATGCCCTTGTCATCACAAAGCTCCATGACGCATGTCATCAGAATTCTCCATGGCCTTCTCATTCACGATGCTCCATGCCCTTGTCATCACAATGCTCCAAGACTCCTGTAATCACAATGCTCCATGCCCCTTTTCATCTCAATGCTCCATGAACCCTGTCATCACAATGCAGCATGCCCATCATCATAATGCTTCAGGCTATTGTCATCACAATGAAATCAAAATGCCCCATGACCTCTGTCATCACAATGCTCCAAATCCTTGTGATCAAAATGTTCCATAACACTTATCATCACAACGCCCCATGACGCTCGTCATCACAATTATCCATCGTCTTCTCATCACAATGCTCCATGACCTTTGTCATCACAATGCTCAATACCCTTTTCATCACAATGCTCCCTGACACTTGTCGTCAGTATGCTCCTTGAACCCTGTCATGACCAGGCTCCATGCCTTTTTCATCACAATGATCCATGCCCTTTTCATCACAGTGCTCCAAGACCCCTGAAAACACAATGCTCCATGCCCTTGTCCTCACAATGCTCCAAGACCTCTGTAATCACAATGCTGCATGCCCCTTTTCCTCAGAATGCCCCATGAGACATGTCATCACAAGGCTCCATGGTCTTCTCATCACAATGCTCCAGTACCTTGTCATCACAATGCTCCATGACGCCTCTCATCACAATACTCCATGAACATTTTCAGCCCAATGGTCCATGACCTTCTCATCACAATGCTCCCTGACCCCTGTCATCACAATGCTCCATGACCACTGTCATCACAACGCTCCATGAACCCTGACGACACAATGATCCGGGACTCTTGTCATCAAAATGCTCCATGAACCTTGTCATCACAATGATCCATGCTCTTGTCATCCCAATGCTCCATGACCCCTGTAATCACAATGCTCCATGACGCTTGTCATCAAAGTGCTCCATGAACCTTGTCATCACAATGCTCCTTGCCTTTGTCAGCAAAATGCTACATAATCTTGTCATCACAATGCTCCATGCGCTTGTCATCACAATCCTCCATGACCCTTGGGATCACATTGCTTCATGCCCTTGTCATCTCGCTCTTGCCTTTCTGGTTTTTACAGATATACAGATGTCCCTTTCGACCGGTGGGAAGTGACAATTCTTTGTAGTGTGGATTTGCATTGCATGCTTGCTTCATTGGCCAGAAAGGACGTATGCGTTTTCTCCTGAATATATTCAGGGGAAAAGGCATACGCCCTTTTTGGCCAAGTGCATCACCGTCCAAGTTGGGATGCTTTTTCTGTGCTTCAAAGGCGATTCCAATTTACCTCTTGAAATATGTTTTGTGCAATTCTGCCTCATTTTCAAGTCCGCTTCATTGCCTTCCCTCAACAGATTTCTGGAAGAGAGTAGTCCTTTATAACTCTGCAGGTTTTTGAATTGCTGGGCCCCTGAGCTCCAATTTTCAAATCCCATTTTTGTGAGCTGGCCGCAAATCCACAATTTTGCTTCAGGACCTATACTGGTTCCAGGGGTGGCTTTATTGGTTCCCTGTGGGTGGCTGAGGCTTTGGTTAATTCTTCTTCCTGACGGGAAATTAGAGTGACATGTGCCCGTCCAAATGCCTACATCTACTCTCTGATTGGTTCTCCCTCTTCCCTTTCATCATCTGCACAAATAGCAAACTGTGTGAACCAGGAGGTTATAGGGGCTGACTCTCCTAAGTTGGGAGATTGATAGTAAAGCAGTTGGAATGCCAAAGTGGAGCACAAGGAGAGGAAAAATTAGGAGAGTTTTAGAAACCTTTCGCCATCACAGGGTGTCCATTTTCTAGGTTTCCCTTACATGTTATAACTGTAGTGATATTCCCTTCTACCTGGAGATTTGGGACCCATGGAATGGTGGCATGCATTACTACTTTAAAGGGTTTGCATTTTCTCTCCCAATCTCACCAGTTCTCTCAGTCCCAAGTGTCCAGCCTTATGTCTCATCCAGCTGTCTTTGCAGATAGGGTCATTCCAGGTTTCATTAGAACCCCTGAAGGAATTGTGTAAGAATTTTGCTGTTTTTTGGTTTTGTTTTTGAAATTCATTTTTATTATGGGGTTGAGCTGGTTTTCACTGACCTGTTTATGCCAGTCTAGACACAATTGATTTCCTTACGGAGACATATGAATACATAGGTTTTAAGATTCTTACTAGTCAGATATATTCCTCGGCGGGGAATAGGGGTGTTGAGTCCCATTCACTGAGGAAGGTGTAGGTCTTGTCTATTCTGTATTTGGTTTATGGAATGGTACCTGTGCTAATATCATACTCTGGTTTTATGCATCACCCCACCTCTCCTTTCCCCTGAAGCAGGCATAAGAGTTTTTTTCTAAATGTGAGACTCTGTTCTCTTTCCTAATTCAGTTCATGTGTTGTGATATTGACATTCCCTCTATAAGTGATATCTTATGATAAGATTCTTTTTCTGTGTGACTAATTTCCCTTAGAATCATCATACCTAAATCCACTCATTATGCTGCTACTGGCCTTATATACACTGATTTCACGTCTGAGTGATATTCCGTTGTACAAAATTACCACAAGTTCTTTATGCATTTCTCTTTTTCCTGGGATATTTTAGGTGTACCAAAGTTGAGGTTCTTGTATGCAGAGCAGCCCTAAACTTTGGGGTGCCTGTGTCTTATTGATATTTAGTCTTCCCAAGTCATATGCCCATGAGTTGAAGTCCCCTTTGCTTGGGGGCTTTGTATTTTAGAAGTTTTAGGAAACAGCATACACTTCTTCAGAGTGGCTCTTGGATATTTATACCCCACCCATCAGCGTGACTAGGCTCCCTGTTTTCCATGGCCTCTCCTGCATTTCTGGTTTGTACACATTTTTTGGATTGCCTTTCTGAGCAGTGGAAATTGAGACTCCTTTGTTGTGCAGATTTGCATTTCCGTCTTGCTTGGTTGGCCAAAAACTCTGCATGTGTTTTTTTCCTGAAGATATTCACGAAAAAAACGCATACACCCTTTTGCCCAACTGCATCATTTTAGAAATTCTGCTGCTTTTCATATGCTTTAAATGTGAGTACAATCTACCTTTTGAAACCTGTTTCCTGCAATTCTGCCTCTCATTCAAATCCTCTTCGTTGCCTTAACTGAATATATTTTTGGACGTTGGTTATCATTTATATCTTTGCAGGTCTTTGAATTGTCTGCTCCTGAGCTCCATTTTGCAACTCGCTTTTTTTGTGAGCTGGCCGCCAAACCATTGGATTGCTTCCGGCCCTATTCTGGTTCTGGGGAGGCAGGCTGAGCCTTTGGTTAATTCTTCTTCCTAATGGGAAATTAGAGTGACATGTGCCTGTCAAAACTCCTACAGCTAATCTCTCATTGGTTCCCCCTCTTTCCATTTACCCTCTGCACAAATTGCAAACTGTGTGAAACAGGAGGTTAAAGGTGCTGATTCTCCAAGTGGGGAGGTTGTTAGTAATGTGGCTGGAATGGCGAACCCCAGCACCAGGAGATCAAAAATGAGGTGCATTTTAGACATCTTTCCTGAGCACACGGTGTACATTCATCTCGGTTTCCCAGGCATGTTTTCGCTGTCAGAAGACTCCCTTGAACCTGCAGATTTGGGACCCATGGAATGGGTACCAGGCAGTATTACTTTAAAAGGTCTGCATTTCCTCACCCAGCCTCTCTAACATCTCTTAGCGTGCATAGCTTCCAGCCTTATATAATCATCCTGCTGTGGGTCTACATGTGTTCAATCCATGTTACATCGTAGCCCTTCAACAAAAGTTGTAAGAATTTTTGTCTGTCTCACTGTTTTTATAAATAGTTTTAAATTTATTTTTATATTGGTTACAGCTGATTTTCAAAGCTCTGTTTTTTGCTGCTGTACATCCACTTGATTCATGTACTGTGAGACAACAATAACTTCTTTTTCAGATGCTTACCAGTCATATGTATTATTTTCCAGTGACTTGAGTGGGCTGAGTGCAGTTCTTTGAGGTACCGTGTAGGCCTTGTCAGTTATTCAATTTGGTACTTGGAATGGTATCTTTGCTAATTTCAACCTCCTGGATAATACCTCACCATTCCCCACCTTTCCCATTTAGCAGCCTTATGTCTATTTTCTACATATTTGACTATGTTACTGTTTTGTAATTTATTTCATGTGTAGCCATTTTTGATTCCACCTTTAAGTGACATCTTATGATATGTGTCTTTTTCTTTCTGACATATGTCACTTAGAATGATCGTATGTAACTCCTCCAGAGTTGTTACAACTGGCCTTATTTCATTGATTTCTGGATGAGTAATATTCCACTCTACATAAGTACCCCATCTCTTTTATCCATTTTATCCTTCCAGGGACATTTAGGTTATATCCAAGTTGAGGCCCTTTTTAACAGAGAGGTGGTAAACGTTCGGGTGCCTGTTTTCTGTCGATTTTTGTTTTTCCCAAGGTACACGCCCATGAGTGCAAGTGCCCTATGCTCTGTAGCTCATTTTTTAGATGTTTTAGCAAACACAATACACTTCTCCAGAGTGGCCGTTGGCAAATTACATTTCCACTATCAGCCTCACAGGGCTCCCTTTTCTCCTCGCCCTGTCCTGCATTTCTGGTGTTTACACTTTATGTGGATGGCCCTTCTGACTGATGTGAAGTGATACATTTTGTGATATTGATTTCCAGTGCCCACCTGTTTGGTTGGATAAAAAGTGTGTATGGCCTTTACTTGAATATATTCAGAAAAAATGCATACACCCTTTTTGGCCAACTGCATCATTGGCGATGTTCAGCCCCTTTTCTTGTGCTTTAATGGGGAGTCCTTTCTACCTCTTCAAATCTGTTTCCTGCCACTCTCCCTTGCTTACAAGTCCTTTTCTGTGACTTACCTCAAGACATTTTTCGACGATAGATATTTTCAACTCTGCAGTTTCATGAATTTTAGTGCCCCTGAGTTCCATTTTTCAACTTGTGTTTTTGGAAACTGGACACAAAACAGCGGGATTTCCTCTAGCCCTATTCTGTTTCCGTGGGCAATTCTAGCCTTTGATGAATTTGTCTTCTGGATTGGAAATTAGAGTGGCATGTGCCTGTCCGAACACCTAAGACATGTCTCTATATTTTTCTCATCCTTCCGCTACATCCTTTGGACAAATTCCAAACTGTGTGCAACAGGATGTTGACGGTGCTGATATCACCAAGTGAGGAGATTGTTAGGAAAGATGCTGGAGGGTTGAACCCGAGCACCAGGCAATGAGGAGATGAGGTGCCTTTTCCAAACTCTTTCCGATCAAACGGTGTACCATCCTCTAGGTGTGACAGGCATGTTTTAGGTGTAGGAAGGGTCCCGTGCATGTAAGGAGAACACCAGGGATTTTTCCAAATCAGTGCCTCCCCGAACCCCAAACTGGGGAATTTTTAAGCTACGGCTACACGTATGTCCTTTAAGGGCCTTGGGAAATAGGCAGAGCCCAAACTTTAGATGACTGAAATCTTCAGGGTCAGAAGCGCTCACCATCGGCCTTGCTTAGGTTACATTTTATCTGTCATTGATAGATGATGTCAATAAAAATATCTATTGTTTTTCAGATTATTTCCCCTTATAGGTTATTGCAAAATATTCCGTGTAGTTCCCTGTGCTATACAGTAGTTCCTTGTTGATGATCTATTTTATACATAGCAGTGTGTATGTGTTAATCCCAAACTGTTAATTTATCCCTTCTCCTACCTTTCCCCTTTGGTAATAATAAATTATAAGGTTTTATACTTCTCAGAAATGGGGGAGCTGAAAGAGAGGTATCATTTTCAATGGAAAAGCATTCAAAACAAGATTGAAGCTTCAGCCAAGAGTATTCGATGTACATCCATGAAAATAAATCACTTCATTTCTCTAATGTTGACCTGACAAATAAGACAGACGTCTTCACTGAACTTGCTTATAGGAAAGTGATGGAAATATCAAATGTAAGTCTTAGAAACATCTTATTTTACCCGAGCATTATACACTGCTCTATGTTAACTACAGTTTGGCTCACACATCTGTTCATTGAAGTTACAATGTTCTCAATTTCTGTTACTGATCCTCCAGAGTGGACCCCAACAGGAGTCCCCGTGCCCAGTGTCATTGGAGCAAACAGATCAAGACTGAGTTTGGTTCAGAAGCAAAGGAAACATTATTTTGAAAACAGAATGGAGAGGTGAGAGCGTGCACTCCCCCATGGGCTGTGGGCTGGGCTGCTGTGTAGGGTCCCCGGCAGCGTCATTGGGAGGCAGGGGATGGAGCTCTCGAGGGCTGCGTTGGCTGCAGCTCAGGCTCTATGCCGCGGAGTCTGCATGGGACCCCGCTAGCTGAGGTGTCGACCCAGCCATTCTGCACTAGGAAATCGGGTCTGAAGTGCCGGGTGTGGGACCTCTGCATGCGGAACCCTAGGAGCATGTGAAATTAGACAAAGCACAAAGGAAAAACAAGTTAGACTTTATTTTATTGCCCAGATTCTCTTTTTATCTCCCAGGAATTTTTAATGAACGTTGCCGGAGACGAACACCTCCTCTGCTTTTTGTTCCGTTCCTTATTCTTGGGGTGTTGAGGGTGCAGACCCCTCTTTTGTAACTGCTTCATGTTGTGGTGGGAGCCCTGATACATGGGGGGAGGGGCAAAACGTCTCCACACCAGCCTCCTGGTGAGGTTGATTGTCCCAAGGCCTCCTGCCTCACTTCTCGTCCGCCTGAGCACCAGCATTGGAAGTGTTACAGATTCTAATGACCTTTATGGGTCCAGGAAAGAGAGGCGCAGAGATGCTGCGGTGGCAGGTTTCACCCCACCCCACATATGTTCGGCGACCTTAGGCTGACAGTTTTTGCCAGACTAGATGCTCTGACCAGTAGTCTGTGCTTTCTTTAATTAGGTCCCTGAATTAATGTACAAACAACACCATGTGTCAGAGCCCTGCCCGCGCAACTCCCAGACAGTCCAGGGTCAGTGGTGATCCAGGACCATGACGTCCACTGAGTCAACGGCCTTTAGAAGTAGCCAGCAGTCCAGCCGGTCATATTGGCCACCATCACCGCGGTGTCTGTAGGGTTTTCTATGGTGAAAGCGTGATATACGTTTCCCCCGCCAAGCTTATTAGCTCCCCTCTGGGTGCAGTAAGTCCTGCAAGCAGTAGTCTGCTCTTTCGGGGCACAGTCTTGTCGTTTTCTGAGAGAAACTCCAGGTCAAGTGATGGTCACACGAGTCATCTTGGGGGCCCGTTGCCCCCGTTTATCTCTCTGGAGGTTGGAGTTGGAGGGCCTCCTCACTCGAGGTCAGTGTGTCCACAGAGCGACCCCTGCAACTTCAGGGCATGATGGGTGGTTAGGATCACCACGTGGGGTCCTTTTCCCTTAGGAGGGAGCTGGCCTTGCGGGCTGCTGATTTCCAGCTTTTTAGATACCCCAGTATCCTGGCCTGATGAGTCGGGTGGCAAAGCCCTTGGTGACCATAGTTTATCATACCTGAAGGGCATTCTTGTGTTGCTCCATTTCAAGTGGTCCCAGTTTTTGCACTAAGGCTCCAAGGGCGATTAACCTTTGACCGGGTATGTAAAGGTCAAAGGGTTTAGCTAAATTAGGGAGTTCCTGGGCAAGGGTCTGTATTGACTGCTCTTTCCATTCTTGAAAGGCTGCTTCTGGATTCTATTCAAAAGGATCATCATCTTTTCGTGTCAGTGTTTCATGTAGAGGCCCAGCTATTAGACTGTAGTTAGGGATCCAGATGCAGAAAACCTTGGCCTCCCCAGGAACCCCTAAGCTGTCTTCTAGTTTCAGAAGAGGTAAGGCTGCAAATGGCTTCTTCCCTATCCTGGGATGCATTTCTCCGAATATCTGTGAGAATGAAGCCCAGGCATGTCACCTTAGCCTGGGATATTTGAGCGTTTTTCTTGGACACCTTCTATCCTTTCTTGGCTAGGTAGTTCAGAGGCGTCTTTAGTAGGCCTGGCGATCAGAATGTCATCTGCATATTGAAGGAGGGTTCCCTTTTACAGAGGTTGAACTTTTAGTTCTTTAGAGGACATTTCCCCAATGATGGTGTGGGGATTTTTGAACCATTGGGGCAGGACGGCCCAGCATTATTGCTTTTGTTGCATGTTGTGTCCTGCCACTCACAAGCCAAAAATTCTTGTGACTCTGAGATGAATGGAATACAGAAGAAGGCATCATTGAAGTCTAATACAGAATGCCATGGCCTGGTGGAAGGTAGAATGACCAGCAGGGAGTAGGAAATAGGAGCTACTGGATGTATATCCTCGGTGGCTTCACTGACTGTCCTGATATCCTTTACCAGGTCTCCAGCAGCCCATGGGGCTCTCGTGGTCAGGCCAATAGCAGGATATGGAGCTCACCTGGTCGGCACCCCTACCCCACAGCCCACGGGGCTCTCGTGGTCAAGTCCCTCCCAGGGTATGGAGCTCACCTCTGCAGCTACCCAGCAGCCCATGGGGCTCTCCTACTCAGGCCCTTCCCAGGATACAGAGCTCCCCTGGGCAGGTACCCCAGCAGGGCTGGACACACAGGAACTGTGCACATAGCCCACCTTGCAGAGAACCCACAGCTCACCTGTCGCTCACAGCTGACACAGAACACCTCAGAGCAGGACTTGAACTAACAAACAGCAGCTCTGACAGGTCTGTGACCATGGCTATCACTCTCTGCAGGCTCTTTCTGCCTGGTCTTCCAGACACTTCCAATGCAGCCAGGGCACCAGGCCTCTGTCTCCACCCACCATCACTCCTCTCCCTGACTCCTGGGTTCCTCTCATTAGGATAGGGTCTTCTTGAAGTTGTTTTCCACTCATGGACCAGATAAAATGATAAGAAAACAAGCCGCAGCTGCAGCCCCTTGTCTATCCTGACTCTCAAGAGCCCACACCTGTTCCTAGGGCCTGGCCCGTTTAGCAAGTTTCATTTTCTGCAACTGTGAACCCTGAGGGGTGAGGATTGGCTGATTTTGGCAGCCTGAAACTGCCTGCCGGCCCGCCACAGGTGTCCCTGGGTTGAGGGCAATATAAACAGCACTCCAGTGAGCGACAGCCCTTGTAGCTGTGACTGACGGCATATTATCTGCCCCGTAGGCAGTTCCGGAGCTGTGCTGGTGGGAGGGAGTGAGGGTCCGTGGCTTTGTGGGTGGCCCAGTGTGAGTGGGGCTCTGCTGGACTTTCTGCAGGAGTTGCCAGGCTGCCACCTGCTAAAGAAGAGGATGTGTCACTGATACCTGCCACTGGAATTTCTCCCCAGGCAGAGGTGAGGAAGTAAAAAAGCAGTGGGGGCCGTGGCAGGAGGGGTATCTCAGGCAGGGAAATGGAAAGCTTCCAGAAGAGCATCTGGGGACAGGACCATCCTGACTGGCGTGCAGGCACCAAGTCGGCCTGCGTGCTGTCGCTGTTGTGGCTCCACGGCCCTTTCTCTAGGCTTTCAAGCCCTTGTACATATTCAGGTGTTTTACCTGGGAAGGGTGGCAAAAGTTCAACAGCAGCTGGCCTGGGGCTCAGCTCACGGTTACTCACAGATGCCTCGGCATGGCCCCCTCTTTGCAATGAGGATGCTCCTTGCATAGGAGTGGGCTGCTGGCTCTATGGGAGATGATTCCCCACCTCTGACCAATTTCAGAATTGTTTACCGCTGGAGCAAGTGCCCTGATAGTGTTTTCCTCTGTCTAACTGGTGGGTTCAGGTTATTTTTTTTCTTTTTTTGTTCAAGTTAGATTTTATTCCTCTTTTATGTATTTATAGATATAAGCATGGAAATCATTCATTCATATAAATACATCTGTGTGAAGGGAAGAACTTTTTTCTGTTTTATTTTTAAATTTTATTTTTTAAATTTTGAAATTTAATTTTATTTATTTTTTATACAGCAGGTTATTATTAGTTATGTATTTTATGCATATACATGTATACAGGTCAATCCCAATCTCCCAACTCATCCCACGACCACCACCCCATGGCTTCCCACACTAGGTTTCCATACGTGTGTTCTCTACCTCTGTGTCTCTATTTCTTCCCTGCAAACCAGTTCATCTGTACCATTTTTCTAGGTTCCACATATATGCATTAATATACCATATTTGTTTTTCTCTTTCTGACTTACTTCATTCTGTATGACAGTCTCTAGATCCATCGACGTCTCTACAAATGACCCAGTTTCATTCCTTCTTATGGCTGAGTAATATTCCATTTTATATATGTACCACATCTTTATCCATTCGTCTGTCTGTGGGTATTTAGGTTGCTTCCATTACCTGGCTATTGTAAATAGTGCTGAAATGAGCATTGTGGTGAATGTGCCTTTTTGATTTATGGTTTTCTCTGGGTATATGCCCAGAAGTGGGATTGCTGGATCATATGGTAATTCTATATCTAGGTTTTTTAAGGAAACTCCATACTGTTCTCCATCGTGACTGTATCAATTTACATTTCCACCACTAGTGGAAGAGGGATCCTTTTGTCCACACCCTCCCCAGAATTTGTTGTTTGTAGATTTTCTGATGATGCCGATTCTAACAGGTGTGAGGTGATACCTCATTGTAGTTTTGATTTGCATTTCTCTAATAATTAGTGATGTTGAGCAGCTTTTCATGTGCGTCTTGGCCATCTCTGTGTCTTCTTTGAAGAAACGTCTCTTTAGATCTTCTGCCCATTTTTGTATTGGGTTGTTTGTTTTTTTAATATTAAGCTGCATGAGCTCTTTATATATATTGGAGATTAAACCTTTGTCCATTGATTCGTTTGCAAATATTTTCGCCCATTCTGAGGGATGCTTTTTGCCATTCCCGTTATTTAACAACAAAAGAAAGAAAGAAAAAGAAGCAGAACACTAATGTGTGTAAAATATGCCTTTTGAAACTTTCGTTTTGAAATATGGACATACTTTGAATTTTTTGGTCGATATATGAACCCGGTATTTGTTTTCAGGGCAGGTGTCCTTTACAGGCCTGCAATGATTTTGAATATCAACTGACCATTAGCGCTGGGATTAAAGCTGCTGTTTTGTGAAACGGCCACAAGGTGGCAGCAGTTCTCCCTTACCAAATCTGCTTACTAGAGCAACAGAGCCTCAATGGAAGTCATGTTCTAGATTGGAATTTAGAATGGAATGTGCCAGGAGAAAGCCCCTCAAGTTTGTCTCACTGCTTCTTGTTCGAGTTTTTAATGTAATTTTTTATTTTTTATTACAGCAAATATGATTACAATGTTTGGCTTGTTGTAGGTGTGGAAGATGTGGTTCTTTTACACATACACATATGTCTGTTCTTCCTGGGATCCTTTTCCCATGTACCTTATGACAGAATGTTGAGTAGTCTTCTCTTGGTATTCTGTAGGTCTTTGGTGATTATATATGTCACCTGTGTTTGTATATGTCTGTTAACCCCAATATCATAATGAAACCAATCCTCACACCTTTCCATTGGTGAACCATAAGTTTGTTGAATGAATCTGTGATTGCCCTTCTCCGTGGAAATATCTGCCCTGGTATCCATTTTTCGGTCACACCTATAAGATATATGATATGATATGTGTCTTTCACTTTCTGACTTACTACAAGTCACGTGATTACCTCTAGACACACCTACGGTGCTGCAAATGGCATTGTGTCCTTTTATTCCTTGGCTTCTATTCTGCCTTAGCGAGGTCCATTTTCAACAATGTGATTCCCTGAGGGCTGAGGATTAGCTGACTTGGGTAGCCTGACCCTGCTGGCCGGGCCTCCCCAGGTGTGCCTGGGTTGAGGTCAATATAAACAGCGCTGCAGGCAGCAATAGCCCCTGAAGCTGTGCCTGACTCCATATTCTCTGCCCCGTCAGCAGTCTCGGGGCTGTTCTGGAAGGAGGGAGTGAGGGGCCACGGATTTGTGGGTGGCCCGTTGTGAGTGGGTCTCTGCTGGACATTCTGCAGGAGTTGCCAGGTTTCCACCTGTAAAGAAGAGGATGTGTCACCCATACCTTCCGCTGGAATTTCTCTCCGGACAGAGGTGAGGAAGGAAAAAAGCAGTGGGTGCCGGGACAGGAGGGGTATCTCAGGCAGGGCAATGGAAAGCTTCCAGAAGAGTGCCCAGGGCCAGGACCATCCTGGCTGGCCTGCAGGCCCCAAGTTGGCCTGCGTGCTGTCACTGGTGTGGCTCCACGCCCCTTCCTCTAGGCTTTCAAGCCCTTGTACATATTCAGGTGTTTTACCTGGGAAGGGTGGGAAAAGTTCAACAGCAGCTGGCCTGGGGCTCAGCTCACGGTTACTCACAGATGCCTCGGGTCCCTTTCACTGAGGAAGGTGTAGGTCTTGTCTATTCCATAGTTGGTTTTTGGAACGGTACCTGTGCTTATATCAAACTCTGGTTTTATGCATCACCCCACCTCTCCTTCCCCCTTAAGCAGGCATCAGAGTGTTTTCTAAATGTGAGACACTGTTCTCTTTCCTAACTCAGTTCAAGTGTAGCCATGTTTACAGGATCTTCATAAGTGATATCTTATGATAAGATTCTTTTTCTGTGTGACTTATTTCACTTAGAATCATCATACCTGAATCCACCCATTTTGCTGCTACTGGTCTTATGACATTGATTTCATGGCTGACGGATATTCCATCGTATGTAAGTACCACAATTTTTTGAATCATTAATATATTTCCTGGGATATTTAAGGTGTACCCAAGTTGAGGTCCTTGTAAGCAGTGCAACCCTAAATTTTGGGGTGGCTCTGTCTTATTGATTTTCAGTTTTCTCAAGGTATATTCCCTAGACTGGAAGTGCCCTTGGCTCTGTAGCTCTGTTCTTTACTTGTTTTGGGGAACACAATGCACTCCTCCAGAGAGGCAGTTGGCAATTTATATAACGCCAATCAACATAACAAGTCTCCTTGTTCTCCAGGGCCTGTCTTGCCTTTCTGGTTTTTACACATTTTGTGGATGTCCCTTTTGACCGGTGGGAAGTGATACTTCTTTGTAGTGCAGATTTGCATTGCCCGCTTGATTGCTTGGCCAAAAAGGGCGTATGCGTTTTCTCCTGAATATATTCAGGAGAAAACGCATACGCCCTTTTTGGCCAAGTGCATCATTTTCGAAGTTGTGCCCCTCTTCCTGTGCTTTAAAGGCGATTCCAACGTACCTCTTGAAATATATTTCCTGCTATTCTGCCTTGCTTTCAAGTCCGCCCCGTTGCCTTCCCTCAACAGATTTTTGGACAATAGTTGTCCTTTATTACTCGGCCAGTTTGTGAATTGCTGTGCCACTGAGCTCCATTTATCAACTCGTTTTTTGTGAGCTGACCGCAAGTCCAAAATTTTGGTTCATGACCTATGCTGGTTCCCGGTGGGGGGCTGAGACTTTGGTTAATTCTTCTTCCTGCCGGGATGTTAGAGTGATATGTGCCCATCCAAATGCCTAACAGCTACTCTCTCATTGGTTCTCCCTATTCCCTTTCATCCTCTGCCAAATTGGAAACCTATGCGAACCAGGAGGTTAAAGGGGCTGTCTCTCCAATTGGGGAGATTGATAGTAAAGCAGATGGAAAGTCAAACTGGAGCACCAGGGTAGGGACTATTCGTTGAGTTTTAGAAACTTTTCGTATTCACAGTCTGTTCGTTCTCTATGTTTCCCGTACATGTTTAGCTGTAGTAATATTCCTTTCAACCTGGAGAGTTGCGACCCATGGAATGGGTGCCAGGCATTTGTGCTTTAAAGGGTCTGCATTTGCTCACCCAATCTCACCAATCGTCTCAGTCCCAAGTGTCCAGCCTTATGCCACATCCAGCTGTCGTTGTAGATAGGGTCTTTCCAGGTTTCATCAGAGACCCTGAAGGAATTGTTAATAATTTCACAGTTTTTTGTTTTGTTTTTGAAATTCCTTTTTATAGTGGGTTTGAGCTGATTCTCGCTGCCATGTTTATGCCAGTCTAGACACACTTGATTCTCTTACGCAGACATATCAATACATAGGTTTTAAGTTTCTAACTACTCAGATATATTCCTCTGCGGGAAATATGGGGTTTTGAGTCCCTTTCACTGAGGAAGGTGTAGGTCTTGTCTATTCCATAGTTGGTTTTTGGAATGGTACCTGTGCTTATATCAAGCTCTGGTTTTATGCATCACCCCACCTCTCCTTCCCGCTTAAGCAGGCATAAGATTGTTTTCTAAATATGAGACACTGTTCTCTTTCCTAACTCAGTACAAGTGTAGCCATGTTTACAGGGTCTTCATAAGTGATATCTTATGATAACTTTCTTTTTCTGTGTGACTTATTTCACTTAGAAACATCGTACCGGAATCCAACCATTTTGCTGCTACTGGTCTTATGACATTGATTTCATGGCAGAGGGATATTCCATCATATGTAAGTACCACAATTTTTTGAGCCATTTTTATATTTCCTGGGATAATTACGGTGTACCCAAGTTGAGGTCCTTGTAAGCAGTGCAGCCCTAAATTTTGGGGTGGCTCTGTCTTAATGATTTTCAGTTTTCCCAAGGTATATTCCCTAGACTGGTAGTGCCCTTGGCTCTGTAGCTCTGTTGTTTACTTGTTTTAGGGAACACAATGCACTCCTCCAGAGAGGCAGTTGTCAATTTACATCCCGCCCTTCAGCATAACAAGGCTCCCAGTTCTCCAGGGTCTGTCTTTCCTTTCTGGTTTTTACACATTTTGTGGATGTCTCTTTTGACCGGTGGGAAGTGATACTTCTTTGTAGTGCAGATTTGCATTGCCCGCTTGATTGCTTGGCCAAAAAGGGCGTATGCGTTTTCTCCTGAATATATTCAGGGGAAAACGCATACGCCCTTTTTGACCAAGTGCATCATTGTCAAAGTTGTGCCCCTCTTCCTGTGCTTTAAAGGCGATTCCAACGTACCTCTTGAAATCTGTTTCCTGCTATTCTGCCTCGCTTTCAAGTCGGCCTCGTTGCCTTCCCTCAACAGATTTTTAGACGATACTTGTCCTTTATTACTCGGTCAGTTTGCGGATTGCTGTGCCCCTGAGCTCCATTCATCAACTAGTTTTTTGTGAGCTGACCGCAAGTCCAAAATTTTGGTTCATGACCTATGCTGGTTCCCGGTGGGGGGCTGAGACTTTGGTTAATTCTTCTTCCTGCCGGGATGTTAGAGTGATATGTGCCCGTTCAAATGCCTAACCGCTACTCTATCATTGGTTCTCCCTCTTCCCTTTCATCCTCTGCCAAATTGGAAACCTGTGCGAACCAGGAGGTTAAAGGGGCTGTCTCTCCAAGTTGGGAGGTTGATAGTAAAGCAGATGGAAACTCAAACTGGAGCACCAGGAGAGGGACTATTTGTTGAATTTTAGAAACTTTTCATATTCACAGTGGGTTCGTACTCTATGTTCCCCATACATGTTTAGCTGTAGTAAAATTCCCTTCAACCTGGAGAGTTGGGACCCATGGAATGGTGCCAGGCATTTGTGCTTTAAAGGGTCTGCATTTGCTCACCCAATCTCACCAATCCTCTCAGTCCCAAGTGTCCAGCCTTATGCCACATCCAGCTGTCGTTGTAGATAGGGTCTTTCCAGGTTGCATCAGAGACCCTGAAGGAATAGTTAAGAATTTCCCAGTTTTTTGTTTTGTTTTTGAAATTCCTTTTTATAGTGGGTTTGAGCTGATTCTCGCTGCCATGTTTATGCCAGTCTAGACACACTTGATTCCCTTACGGAGACATATCAATACATAGGTTTTAAGATTCTTACTAGTCACGTATATTCCTCTGTGGGAAATATGGGGTTTTGAGTCCCTTTCACTGAGGAAGTTGTAGGTCTTGTCTATTCCATAGTTGGGTTTTGGAACGGTACCTGTGCTTATATCAAACTCTGGTTTTATGCATCACCCCAACTCTCCTTCCCCCTTAAGCAGGCATAAGAGTGTTTTCTAAATGTGAGACCCTGTCCTCTTTCCTAACTCAGTTCAAGTGTAGCCATGTTTACAGGATCTTCATAAGTGATATCTTATGATAAGTTTCTTTTTCTGTGTGACTTATTTCACTTAGAATCATCGTACCTGAATCCACCCATTTTGCTGCTACTGGTCTTATGACATTGATTTCATGGCTGAGGGATATTCCATCGTACGTAAGTACCACAATTTTTTGAACCATTTTTATATTTCCTGGGATATTTAAGGTGTACCCAAGTTGAGGTCCTTGTAAGCAGTGCAGCCCTAAATTTTGGGGTGGCTCTGTCTTATTGATTTTCAGTTTTCCCAAGGTATATTCCCTAGACTGGAAGTGCCCTTGGCTCTGTAGCTCTGTTGTTTACTTGTTTTAGGGAACACAATGCACTCCTCAAGAGAGGCAGTTGGCAGTGTACATCCCGCCCATCAGGATAACAAGGCTCCCTGTTCTCCAGGGCCTGTCTTACCTTTTTGGTTTTTACACATTTTGTGGATGTCCCTTTTGACCGGTGGGAAGTGATACTTCTTTGTAGTGCAGATTAGCATTGCCCGCTTGCTTGCTTGGCCAAAAAGGGCGTATGCGTTTTCTCCTGAATATATTCAGGAGAAAACGCATACGCCCTTTTTGGCCAAGTGCATCATTGTCGAAGTTGTGCCCCTCTTCCTGTGCTTTAAAGGCGATTCCAACGTACCTCTTGAAATCTATTTCCTGCTATTCTGCCTAGCTTTCAAGTCCGACTCGTTGCCTTCCCTTAACAGATTTTTGGACGATAGTTGTCCTTTATTACTCTGCCAGTTTGTGAATTGCTGTGCCCTTGAGCTCCATTTTTCAACTCGTTTTTTGTGAGCTGACCGCAAGTCCAAAATTTTGTTTCAGGAACTATTCTGGTTCCCGATGGGGGGCTGAGACTTTGGTTAATTCTTCATCCTGCTGGGAAATTTGAGTGATATGTGCCCGACCAAATGCCTAACACCTACTCTCTCACTGGTTGTCCCTCTTCCCTTTCATCCTCTGCCAAATTGGAAACCTGTGCGAACCAGGAGGTTAAAGGGGCTGTCTCTGCAATTTGGGAGGTTGATAGTAAAGCAGATGGAAAGTCAAACCGGAGCACCAGGAGAGGGACTATTCGTTGAGTTTTAGAAACATTTCGTATTCACAGTGGGTCCATTCTCTAGGTTTCCCGTACATATTATAGCTGTAGTAATATTCCCTTCAACCTGGAGAGTTGGGACCCATGGAATGGGTGCCAGGCATTTGTGCTTTAAAGGGACTGCTTTTGCTCACCCAATCTCACCAATCCTCTCAGTCCCAAGTGTCCAGCCTTATGCCACATCCAGCTGTCGTTGTAGATAGGGTCATTCCAGGTTTCATCAGAGACCCTGAAGGAATTGTAAAGAATTTCCCAGTTGTTTTGTTTTGTTTTTGCAATTCCTTTTTATATTGGGTTTGAGCTGATTCTCGCTGCCATGTTTATGCCAGTCTAGACACACTTGATTCCCTTACGGAGACATATCAATACATAGGTTTTAAGATTCTTACTAGTCAGATATATTCCTCTGCGGGAAATATGGGGTTTTGAGTCCCTTTCACTGAGGAAGGTGTAGGTCTTGTCTATTCCATAGTTGGTTTTTGGAACGGTACCTGTGCTTATACCAAACTCTGGTTTTATGCATCACCCCACCTCTCCTTCCCCCTTAAGCAGGCATAAGAGTGTTTTCTAAATGTGAGACTCTGTTCTCTTTCCTAACTCAGTTCAAGTGTAGCCATGTTTACAGGATCTTCATAAGTGATATCTTATGATAAGTTTCTTTTTCTGTGTGACTTATTTCACTTAGAATCATCGTACCTGAATCCACCCATTTTGCTGCTACTGGTCTTATGACATTGATTTCATGGCTGAGGGATATTCCATCGTACATAAGTAGCACAATTTTTTGAACCATTTTTATATTTCCTGGGATATTTAAGGTGTACCCAAGTTGAGGTCCTTGTAAGCAGTGCATCCCTAAATTTTGGGGTGGCTCTGTCGTATTGATATTCAGTTTTCCCAAGGTATATTCCCTAGACTGGAAGTGCCCTTGGCTCTGTAGCTCTGTTGTTTACTTGTTTTAGGGAACACAATTCACTCCTACAGAGAGGCAGTTTGCAATTTACATCCCGCCCTTCAGCATATCAAGGCTCCCTGTTCTCCAGGGCCTGTCTTGCCTTTCTGGTTTTTACACATTTTGTGGATGTCCCTTTTGACCGGTTGGAAGTGATACTTCTTTGTAGTGCAGATTTGAATTACCCGCTTGCTTGCTTGGCCAAAAAGGACGTATGCGTTTTCTCCTGAATATATTCAGGAGAAAACGCATGCGCCCTTTTTGGCCAAGTGCATCATTGTCGAAATTGTGCCCCTCTTCCTGTGCTTTAAAGGCGATTCCAACGTACCTCTTGAAATCTGTTTCCTGCTATTCTGCCTCGCTTTCAAGTCCGCCTCGTTGCCTTCCCTCAACAGATTTTTGGACGATAGTTGTCCTTCATTACTCGGCCAGTTTGTGAATTGCTGTGCCCCTGAGCTCCATTTTTCAACTCGTTTTTGCTGAGCTGACCACAAGTCCAAAATTTTGGTTCAGGACCTATACTGGTTCCCGGTGGGTGGCTGAGACTTTGGTTAATTCTTCTTCCAGCCGGGAAATTACAGTGATATGTGACCGTCCAAATGCCTAACAGCTACTCTCTCATTGGTTCTCCCTCTTCCCTTTCATCCTCTGCCAAATTGGCAACCTTGAGAACCAGGAGCTTAAAGGGGCTGTCTCACCAAGCTGGGAGGTTGATAGTAAAGCAGATGGAAAGTCAAACCAGAGCACCAGGAGAGGGACTATTCGTTGAGTTTTAGAAACCTTTCGTATTCACAGTGTTTCCGTTCTCTAGGTTTCCCGTACATGTTATAGCTGTAGTAATATTCCCTTCAACCTGGAGAGTTGGGAACCATGGAATTGGTGCCAGGCATTTGTGCTTTAAAGGGTCTGCATTTGCTCACCCAATCTCACGAATCGTCTCAGTCCCAAGTGTCCCTCCTTATGCCACATCCAGCTGTCGTTGTAGATAGGGTCATTCCAGGTTTCATCAGAGACCCTGAAGGAATTGTGAAGAATTTCCCAGTTTTAATGTTTTGTTTTTGAAATTCATTTTTATAGTGGGTTTGAGCTGATTCTGGCTGCCATGTTTATGCCATTCTAGACACACTTGATTCCCTTACGAAGACATATCAATACATAGGTGTTAAGATTCTTACTAGTCAGATATATTCCTCTGCGGGAAATATGGGGTTTTGAGTCCCTTTCACTGAGGAAGGGGTAGGTCTTGTCTATTCCATAGTTGGTTTTCGGAACGGTACCTGTGCTTATATCAAACTCTGGTTTTATGCATCACCCCACCTCTCCTTCCCCCTTAAGCAGGCATAAGAGTGTTTTCTAAATGTGAGACACTGTTCTCTTTCCTAACTCAGTTCAAGTGTAGCCATGTTTACAGGATCTTCATAAGTGATATCTTATGATAAGTTTCTTTTTCTGTGTGACTTATTTCACTTACAATCATCGTACCTGAATCCACCCATTTTGCTGCTACTGGTCTTATGACATTGATTTCATGGCTGAGGGATATTCTATCGTACGTAAGTACCACAATTTTTTGAACCATTTTTATATTTCCTGGGATATTTAACGTGTACCCAAGTTGAGGTCCTTGTAAGCAGTGCAGCCATAAATTTTGGGGTGGCACTGTCGTATTGATTTTCAGTTTTCCCAAGGTATATTCCCTAGACTGGAAGTGCCCTTGGCTCTGTAGCTCTGTTGTTTACTTGTTTTAGGGAACACAATGCACTCCTCCAGAGAGGCAGTTGGCAATTTACATCCCGCCCATCAGCATAACAAGGCTCCCTGTTCTCCAGGGCCTGTCTTGCCTTTCTGGTTTTTACACATATTGTGGATGTCCCTTTTGACTGGTGGGAAGTGATACATCTTTGTAGTGCAGATTTGCATTGCCCGCTTGCTTGCTTGGCCAAAAAGGGCGTATGCGTTTTCTCCTGAATATATTCAGGAGAAAACGCATACGCCCTTTTTGGCCAAGTGCACCATTGTCGATGTTGTGCCCCTCTTCCTGTGCTTTAAAGGCGATTCCAACGTACCTCTTGAAATCTGTTTCCTGCTATTCTGCCTCGCTTTCAAGTCCGCCTCGTTGCCTTCCCTCAACATATTTTTGGACGATACTTGTCCTTTATTACTTGGCCAGTTTGTGAATTGCTGTGCCCCTGAGCTCCATTTTTCAGCTCGTTTTTTGTTAGCTGACAGCAAGTCCAAAATTTTGGTTCAGGACTTATGCTGGTTCCTGGTGGGGGGCTGAGACTTTGGTTAATTCTTCTTCCTGCCGGGAAGTTAGAGTGATATGTGCCGGTCCAAATGCCTAACAGCTACTCTCTCATTGGTTCTCCCTCTTCCCTTTCATCCTCTGCCAAATTGGCAACCTGTTCGAACCAGGAGGTTAAAGTGGCTATCTCTCCAAGTTGGGAGTTTGATAGTAAAGCAGATGGAAAGTCAAACCGGAGGACCAGGAGAGGGACTATTCATTGAGTTTTAGAAACCTTTCGTATTCACAGTGTGTCCGTTCTCTAGGTTTCCCGTACATGTTATAGCTGTAGTAATATTCCCTTCAACCAGGAGAGTTCGGAACCATGGAATGGCTGCCATGCATTATTGCTTTAAAGGGTCTGCATTTGCTCACACAATCTCACCAATCGTCTCAGTCCCAAGTGTCCCTCCTTATGCCACATCCAGCTGTCATTGTAGATAGGGTCATTCCAGGTTTCATCAGAGAACCTGAAGGAATTGTAAAGAATTTCCCAGTTTTTTTGTTTTGTTTTTGAAATTCCTTTTTATAGTGGGTTTGAGCTGACTCTCGCTGCCATGTTTCTGCCAGTCTAGACACACTTGATTCCCTTACGGAGACATATCAATACATAGGTTTTAAGATTCTTACTGATCAGATATATTCCTCTGTGGGAAATATGGTGTTTTGAGTACCTTTCACTCAGGAAGGTATAGGTCTTGTATATTCCATAGTTGGTTTTTGGAACGGTACCTGTGCTTATATCAAACTCTGGTTTTATGCATCACCCCACCTCTCCTGCCCCCTTAAGCAGGCATAAGAGTGTTTTCTAAATGTGAGACACTGTTCTCTTTCCTAACTCAGTTCAAGTGTAGCCATGTTTACAGGATCTTCATAAGTGATATCTTATGATAAGTTTCTTTTTCTGTGTGACTTATTTCACTTAGAGTCATCGTACCTGAATCCACCCATTTTGCTGCTAATGGTCTTATGACATTGATTTCATGGCTGAGGGATATTCCATCGTACATAAGTACCCCAATTTTTTGAACCATTTTTATATTTCCTGGGGTATTTAAGGTGGACCCAAGTTGAGGTCCTTGTAAGCAGTGCAGCCCTAAATTTTGGGATGGCTCTGTCTTATTGATTTCCAGTTTTCCCAAGGTATATTCCCTAGACTGGAAGTGCCCTTGGCTCTGTAGCTCTGTTGTTTACTTGTTTTAGGGAACACAATGCACTCCTCCAGAGAGGCAGTTGGCAATTTACATCCCGCCCTTCAGCATAGAAAGGCTCCCTGTTCTCCAGGGCCAGTCTTGCCTTTCTGGTTTTTACACATTTTGTGGAAGTCCCTTTTGACTGGTGGGAAGTGATACTTCTTTGTAGTGCAGATTTGCATTGCCCGCTTGCTTGCTTGGCCAAAAAGGACGTATGCGTTTTCTCCTGAATATATTCAGGAGAAAACGCATACGCACTTTTTGGCCAAGTGCATCATTGTCGAAGTTGTGCCCCTCTTCCTGTGCTTTAAAGGCGATTCCAACGTACCTCTTGAAATCTGTTTCCTGCTATTCTGCCTCGCTTTCAAGTCCGCCTCGTTGCCTTCCCTCAACAGATTTTTGGACGATAGTTGTCCTTTATTACTCGGCCAGTTTGTGAATTGCTGTGCCCCTGAGCTCCATTTTTCAACTCGTTTTTGTTGAGCTGACTGCAAGTCCAAAATTTTGGTTCAGGACCTATACTGGTTCCCGGTGGGGGGCTGAGACTTTGGTTAATTCTTCATCCTGCCGGGAAATTACAGTGATATGTGCAAATCCAAATGCCTAACAGCTACTCTCTCATTGGTTCTCCCTATTCCCTTTCATCCTCTGCCAAATTGGCAACGTGTGTGAACCAGGAGGTTAAAGGGTCTGTCTCTCCAAGGTGGGAGGTTGATAGTAAAGCAGATGGAAGTCAAACCGGAGCACCAGGAGAGGGACTATTCGTTGAGTTTTAGAAACCTTTCGTATTCACAGTGTGTCCGTTCTCTAGGTTTCTCGTACATGTTATAGCTGTAGTAATTTTCCCTTCAACCTGGAGAGTTGGGACCCATGGAATGGGTGCCAGGCGCTTGTGCTTTAAAGGGTCTGCATTTGCTCACCCAATCTCACCAATCGTCTCAGTCCCAAGTGTCCCTCCTTATGCCACATCCAGCTGTCATTGTAGATAGGGTCATTCCAGGTTTCATCAGAGACCCTGAAGGAATTGTAAAGAATTTCCCAGTTTTTTTGTTTTGTTTTTGAAATTCCTTTTTATAGTGGGTTTGAGCTGATTCTCGCTGCCATGTTTATGCCAGTCTAGACACACTTGATTCCGTAACGGAGACATATCAATACATAGGTTTTAAGATTCTTACTAGTCAGATATATTCCTCTGCGGGAAATATGGTGTTGTGAGTCCCTTTCACTGAGGAAGGTGTAGGTCTTGTCTATTCCATAGTTGGTTTTTGGAACGGCACCTGTGCTTATTTCAAACTCTGGTTTTATGCATCACCCCACCTCTCCTTCCCCCTAAAGCAGGCATAAGAGTGTTTTCTAAATGTGAGACACTGTTCTCTTTCCTAACTGAGTTCAAGTGTAGCCATGTTTACAGGATCTTCATAAGTGATATCTTATGATAAAATTCTTTTTCTCTGTGACTTATTTCACTTAGAATCATCGTACCTGAATCCACCCATTTTGCTGCTACTGGTCTTATGACATTGATTTCATGGCTGAGGGATATTCCATCGTACATAGGTACCACAATTTTTTGAACCATTTTTATATTTCCTGGGATATTTAAGGTGGACCCAAGTTGAGGTCCTTGTAAGCAGTGCAGCCCTAAATTTTGGGGTGGCTCTGTCGTATTGATATTCAGTTTTCCCAAGGTATATTCCCTAGACTGGAAGTGCCCTTGGCTCTGTAGCTCTGTTGTTTACTTGTTTTAGGGAACACAATTCACTCCTACAGAGAGGCAGTTTGCAATTTACATCCCGCCCTTCAGCATATCAAGGCTCCCTGTTCTCCAGGGCCTGTCTTGCCTTTCTGGTTTTTACACATTTTGTGGATGTCCCTTTTGACCGGTTGGAAGTGATACTTCTTTGTAGTGCAGATTTGCATTGCCCGCTTGCTTGCTTGGCCAAAAAGGACGTATGCGTTTTCTCCTGAATATATTCAGGAGAAAACGCATGCGCCCTTTTTGGCCAAGTGCATCATTGTCGAAATTGTGCCCCTCTTCCTGTGCTTTAAAGGCGATTCCAACGTACCTCTTGAAATCTGTTTCCTGCTATTCTGCCTCGCTTTCAAGTCCGCCTCGTTGCCTTCCCTCAACAGATTTTTGGACGATAGTTGTCCTTCATTACTCGGCCAGTTTGTGAATTGCTGTGCCCCTGAGCTCCATTTTTCAACTCGTTTTTGCTGAGCTGACCACAAGTCCAAAATTTTGGTTCAGGACCTATACTGGTTCCCGGTGGGTGGCTGAGACTTTGGTTAATTCTTCTTCCAGCCGGGAAATTACAGTGATATGTGACCGTCCAAATGCCTAACAGCTACTCTCTCATTGGTTCTCCCTCTTCCCTTTCATCCTCTGCCAAATTGGCAACCTTGAGAACCAGGAGCTTAAAGGGGCTGTCTCACCAAGCTGGGAGGTTGATAGTAAAGCAGATGGAAAGTCAAACCAGAGCACCAGGAGAGGGACTATTCGTTGAGTTTTAGAAACCTTTCGTATTCACAGTGTGTCCGTTCTCTAGGTTTCCCGTACATGTTATAGCTGTAGTAATATTCCCTTCAACCTGGAGAGTTGGGAACCATGGAATTGGTGCCAGGCATTTGTGCTTTAAAGGGTCTGCATTTGCTCACCCAATCTCACCAATCGTCTCAGTCCCAAGTGTCCCTCCTTATGCCACATCCAGCTGTCGTTGTAGATAGGGTCATTCCAGGTTTCATCAGAGACCCTGAAGGAATTGTGAAGAATTTCCCAGTTTTAATGTTTTGTTTTTGAAATTCATTTTTATAGTGGGTTTGAGCTGATTCTGGCTGCCATGTTTATGCCATTCTAGACACACTTGATTCCCTTACGCAGACATATCAATACATAGGTGTTAAGATTCTTACTAGTCAGATATATTCCTCTGCGGGAAATATGGGGTTTTGAGTCCCTTTCACTGAGGAAGGGGTAGGTCTTGTCTATTCCATAGTTGGTTTTCGGAACGGTACCTGTGCTTATATCAAACTCTGGTTTTATGCATCACCCCACCTCTCCTTCCCCCTTAAGCAGGCATAAGAGTGTTTTCTAAATGTGAGACACTGTTCTCTTTCCTAACTCAGTTCAAGTGTAGCCATGTTTACAGGATCTTCATAAGTGATATCTTATGATAAGTTTCTTTTTCTGTGTGACTTATTTCACTTAGAATCATCGTACCTGAATCCACCCATTTTGCTGCTACTGGTCTTATGACATTGATTTCATGGCTGAGGGATATTCTATCGTACGTAAGTACCACAATTTTTTGAACCATTTTTATATTTCCTGGGATATTTAACGTGTACCCAAGTTGAGGTCCTTGTAAGCAGTGCAGCCATAAATTTTGGGGTGGCACTGTCTTATTGATTTTCAGTTTTCCCAAGGTATATTCCCTAGACTGGAAGTGCCTTTGGCTCTGTAGCTCTGTTGTTTACTTGTTTTAGGGAACACAATGCACTCCTCCAGAGAGGCAGTTGGCAATTTACATCCCGCCCATCAGCATAACAAGGCTCCCTGTTCTCCAGGGCCTGTCTTGCCTTTCTGGTTTTTACACATATTGTGGATGTCCCTTTTGACCGGTGGGAAGTGATACATCTTTGTAGTGCAGATTTGCATTGCCCGCTTGCTTGCTTGGCCAAAAAGGGCGTATGCGTTTTCTCCTGAATATATTCAGGAGAAAACGCATACGCCCTTTTTGGCCAAGTGCACCATTGTCGATGTTGTGCCCCTCTTCCTGTGCTTTAAAGGCGATTCCAACGTACCTCTTGAAATCTGTTTCCTGCTATTCTGCCTCGCTTTCAAGTCCGCCTCGTTGCCTTCCCTCAACATATTTTTGGACGATACTTGTCCTTTATTACTTGGCCAGTTTGTGAATTGCTGTGCCCCTGAGCTCCATTTTTCAGCTCGTTTTTTGTTAGCTGACAGCAAGTCCAAAATTTTGGTTCAGGACTTATGCTGGTTCCCGGTGGGGGGCTGAGACTTTGGTTAATTCTTCTTCCTGCCGGGAAGTTAGAGTGATATGTGCCGGTCCAAATGCCTAACAGCTACTCTCTCATTGGTTCTCCCTCTTCCCTTTCATCCTCTGCCAAATTGGCAACCTGTTCGAACCAGGAGGTTAAAGTGGCTATCTCTCCAAGTTGGGAGTTTGATAGTAAAGCAGATGGAAAGTCAAACCGGAGGACCAGGAGAGGGACTATTCATTGAGTTTTAGAAACCTTTCGTATTCACAGTGTGTCCGTTCTCTAGGTTTCCCGTACATGTTATAGCTGTAGTAATATTCCCTTCAACCAGGAGAGTTCGGAACCATGGAATGGCTGCCATGCATTATTGCTTTAAAGGGTCTGCATTTGCTCACACAATCTCACCAATCGTCTCAGTCCCAAGTGTCCCTCCTTATGCCACATCCAGCTGTCATTGTAGATAGGGTCATTCCAGGTTTCATCAGAGACCCTGAAGGAATTGTAAAGAATTTCCCAGTTTTTTTGTTTTGTTTTTGAAATTCCTTTTTATAGTGGGTTTGAGCTGACTCTCACTGCCATGTTTATGCCCGTCTAGACACACTTGATTCCCTTACGGAGACATATCAATACATAGGTTTTAAGATTCTTACTGATCAGATATATTCCTCTGTGGGAAATATGGTGTTTTGAGTACCTTTCACTCAGGAAGGTATAGGTCTTGTATATTCCATAGTTGGTTTTTGGAACGGTACCTGTGCTTATATCAAACTCTGGTTTTATGCATCACCCCACCTCTCCTGCCCCCTTAAGCAGGCATAAGAGTGTTTTCTAAATGTGAGACACTGTTCTCTTTCCTAACTCAGTTCAAGTGTAGCCATGTTTACAGGATCTTCATAAGTGATATCTTATGATAAGTTTCTTTTTCTGTGTGACTTATTTCACTTAGAGTCATCGTACCTGAATCCACCCATTTTGCTGCTACTGGTCTTATGACATTGATTTCATGGCTGAGGGATATTCCATCGTACATAAGTACCCCAATTTTTTGAACCATTTTTATATTTCCTGGGGTATTTAAGGTGGACCCAAGTTGAGGTCCTTGTAAGCAGTGCAGCCCTAAATTTTGGGATGGCTCTGTCTTATTGATTTCCAGTTTTCCCAAGGTATATTCCCTAGACTGGAAGTGCCCTTAGCTGTGTAGCTCTGTTGTTTACTTGTTTTAGGGAACACAATGCACTCCTCCAGAGAGGCAGTTGGCAATTTACATCCCGCCCTTCAGCATAGAAAGGCTCCCTGTTCTCCAGGGCCAGTCTTGCCTTTCTGGTTTTTACACATTTTGTGGAAGTCCCTTTTGACTGGTGGGAAGTGATACTTCTTTGTAGTGCAGATTTGCATTGCCCGCTTGCTTGCTTGGCCAAAAAGGACGTATGCGTTTTCTCCTGAATATATTCAGGAGAAAACGCATACGCACTTTTTGGCCAAGTGCATCATTGTCGAAGTTGTGCCCCTCTTCCTGTGCTTTAAAGGCGATTCCAACGTACCTCTTGAAATCTGTTTCCTGCTATTCTGCCTCGCTTTCAAGTCCACCTCGTTGCCTTCCCTCAACAGATTTTTGGACGATAGTTGTCCTTTATTACTCGGCCAGTTTGTGAATTGCTGTGCCCCTGAGCTCCATTTTTCAACTCGTTTTTGTTGAGCTGACTGCAAGTCCAAAATTTTGGTTCAGGACCTATACTGGTTCCCGGTGGGGGGCTGAGACTTTGGTTAACTCTTCTTCCTGCCGGGAAATTACAGTGATATGTGCAAATCCAAATGCCTAACAGCTACTCTCTCATTGGTTCTCCCTATTCCCTTTCATCCTCTGCCAAATTGGCAACGTGTGTGAACCAGGAGGTTAAAGGGTCTGTCTCTCCAAGGTGGGAGGTTGATAGTAAAGCAGATGGAAGTCAAACCGGAGCACCAGTAGAGGGACTATTCGTTGAGTTTTAGAAACCTTTCGTATTCACAGTGTGTCCGTTCTCTAGGTTTCTCGTACATGTTATAGCTGTAGTAATATTCCCTTCAACCTGGAGAGTTGGGACCCATGGAATGGGTGCCAGGCGCTTGTGCTTTAAAGGGTCTGCATTTGCTCACCCAATCTCACCAATCGTCTCAGTCCCAAGTGTCCCTCCTTATGCCACATCCAGCTGTCATTGTAGATAGGGTCATTCCAGGTTTCATCAGAGACCCTGAAGGAATTGTAAAGAATTTCCCAGTTTTTTTGTTTTGTTTTTGAAATTCCTTTTTATAGTGGGTTTGAGCTGATTCTCGCTGCCATGTTTATGCCAGTCTAGACACACTTGATTCTGTAACGGAGACATATCAATACATAGGTTTTAAGATTCTTACTAGTCAGATATATTCCTCTGCGGGAAATATGGTGTTGTGAGTCCCTTTCACTGAGGAAGGTGTAGGTCTTGTCTATTCCATAGTTGGTTTTTGGAACGGTACCTGTGCTTATATCACACTCTGGTTTTATGCATCACCCCACCTCTCCTTCCCCCTAAAGCAGGCATAAGAGTGTTTTCTAAATGTGAGACACTGTTCTCTTTCCTAACTGAGTTCAAGTGTAGCCATGTTTACAGGATCTTCATAAGTGATATCTTATGATAAAATTCTTTTTCTCTGTGACTTATTTCACTTAGAATCATCGTACCTGAATCCACCCATTTTGCTGCTACTGGTCTTATGACATTGATTTCATGGCTGAGGGATATTCCATCGTACATAAGTACCACAATTTTTTGAACCATTTTTATATTTCCTGGGATATTTAAGGTGGACCCAAGTTGAGGTCCTTGTAAGCAGTGCAGCCCTAAATTTTGGGATGGCTCTGTCTTATTGAGTTCCAGTTTTCCCAAGGTATATTCCCTAGACTGGAAGTGCCCTTGTCTCTGTAGCTCTGTTGTTTACTTGTTTTAGGGAACACAATGCACTCCTCCAGAGAGGCAGTTGAGAATTTACATCCCGCCCTTCAGCATAGAAAGGCTCCCTGTTCTCCAGGGCCTGTCTTGCCTTTCTGGTTTTTACACATTTTGTGGATGTCCCTTTTGACCGGTTGGAAGTGATACATCTTTGTAGTGCAGATTTGCATTGCCCGCTTGCTTGCTTGGCCAAAAAGGACGTATGCGTTTTCTCCTGAATATATTCAGGAGAAAACGCATACGCACTTTTTGGCCAAGTGCATCATTGTCGAAGTTGTGCCCCTCTTCCTGTGCTTTAAAGGCGATTCCAACGTACCTCTTGAAATCTGTTTCCTGCTATTCTGCCTCGCTTTCAAGTCCGCCTCGTTGCCTTCCATCAACAGATTTTTGGACGATAGTTGTCCTTTATTACTCGGCCAGTTTGTTAATTGCTGTGCCCCTGAGCTCCATTTTTCAACTCGTTTTTGTTGAGCTGACTGCAAGTCCAAAATTTTGGTTCAGGACCTATACTGTTTCCCGGTGGGTGGCTGAGACTTTGGTTAATTCTTCTTCCTGCTGGGAAATTACAGTGATATGTGCCCGTCCAAATGCCTAACAGCTACTCTCTCATTGGTTCTCCCTCTTCCCTTTCATCCTCTGCCAAATTGGCAACCTGTGCGAACCAGGAGGTTAAAGGGGCTGTCTCTCCAAGTTGGGAGGTTGATAGTAAAGAAGATGGAAGTCAAACCGGAGCACCAGGAGAGGGACTATTCGTTGAGTTTTAGAAACCTTTCGTATTCACAGTGTGTCCGTTCTCTAGGTTTCCCGTACATGTTATAGCTGTAGTAATATTCCCTTCAACCTGGAGAGTTGGGACCCATGGAATGGGTGCCAGGCGCTTGTGCTTTAAAGGGTCTGCATTTGCTCACCCAATCTCACCAATCGTCACAGTCCCAAGTGTCCCTCCTTATGCCACATCCAGCTGTCATTGTAGATAGGGTCATTCCAGGTTTCATCAGAGACCCTGAAGGAATTGTAAAGAATTTCCCAGTTTTTTTGTTTTGTTTTTGAAATTCCTTTTTATAGTGGGTTTGAGCTGATTCTCGCTGCCATGTTTATGCCAGTCTAGACACACTTGATTCCGTAACGGAGACATATCAATACATAGGTTTTAAGATTCTTACTAGTCAGATATATTCCTCTGCGGGAAATATGGTGTTGTGAGTCCCTTTCACTGAGGAAGGTGTAGGTCTTGTCTATTCCATAGTTGGTTTTTGGAACGGTACCTGTGCTTATATCAAACTCTGGTTTTATGCATCACCCCACCTCTCCTTCCCCCTAAAGCAGGCATAAGAGTGTTTTCTAAATGTGAGACACTGTTCTCTTTCCTAACTGAGTTCAAGTGTAGCCATGTTTACAGGATCTTCATAAGTGATATCTTATGATAAAATTCTTTTTCTCTGTGACTTATTTCACTTAGAATCATCGTACCTGAATCCACCCATTTTGCTGCTACTGGTCTTATGACATTGATTTCATGGCTGAGGGATATTCCATCGTACATAAGTACCACAATTTTTTGAACCATTTTTATATTTCCTGGGATATTTAAGGTGGACCCAAGTTGAGGTCCTTGTAAGCAGTGCAGCCCTAAATTTTGGGGTGGCTCTGTCTTATTGATTTCCAGTTTTCCCAAGGTATATTCCCTAGACTGGAAGTGCCCTTGTCTCTGTAGCTCTGTTGTTTAATTGTTTTAGGGAACACAATGCACTCCTCCAGAGAGGCAGTTGGCAATTTACATCCCGCCCTTCAGCATAGAAAGGCTCCCTGTTCTCCAGGGCCTGTCTTGCCTTTTTGGTTTTTACACATTTTGTGGATGTCCCTTTTGACCGGTGGGAAGTGATACATCTTTGTAGTGCAGATTTGCATTGCCCGCTTGCTTGCTTGGCCAAAAAGGACGTATGCGTTTTCTCCTGAATATATTCAGGAGAAAACGCATACGCACTTTTTGGCCAAGTGCATCATTGTCGAAGTTGTGCCCCTCTTCCTGTGCTTTAAAGGCGATTCCAACGTACCTCTTGAAATCTGTTTCCTGCTATTCTGCCTCGCTTTCAAGTCCGCCTCGTTGCCTTCCATCAACAGATTTTTGGACGATAGTTGTCCTTTATTACTCGGCCAGTTTGTTAATTGCTGTGCCCCTGAGCTCCATTTTTCAACTCGTTTTTGTTGAGCTGACTGCAAGTCCAAAATTTTGGTTCAGGACCTATACTGTTTCCCGGTGGGTGGCTGAGACTTTGGTTAATTCTTCTTCCTGCTGGGAAATTACAGTGATATGTGCCCGTCCAAATGCCTAACAGCTACTCTCTCATTGGTTCTCCCTCTTCCCTTTCATCCTCTGCCAAATTGGCAACCTGTGCGAACCAGGAGGTTAAAGGGGCTGTCTCTCCAAGTTGGGAGGTTGATAGTAAAGCAGATGGAAGACAAACCGGAGCACCAGGAGAGGGACTATTCGTTGAGTTTTAGAAACCTTTCGTATTCACAGTGTGTCCGTTCTCTAGGTTTCCCGTACATGTTATAGCTGTAGTAATATTCCCTTCAACCTGGAGAGTTGGGACCCATGGAATGGGTGCCAGGCGCTTGTGCTTTAAAGGGTCTGCATTTGCTCACCCAATCTCACCAATCGTCTCAGTCCCAAGTGTCCCTCCTTATGCCACATCCAGCTGTCATTGTAGATAGGGTCATTCCAGGTTTCATCAGAGACCCTGAAGGAATTGTAAAGAATTTCCCAGTTTTTTTGTTTTGTTTTTGAAATTCCTTTTTATAGTGGGTTTGAGCTGATTCTCGCTGCCATGTTTATGCCAGTCTAGACACACTTGATTCCATAACGGAGACATATCAATACATAGGTTTTAAGATTCTTACTAGTCAGATATATTCCTCTGCGGGAAATATGGTGTTGTGAGTCCCTTTCACTGAGGAAGGTGTAGGTCTTGTCTATTCCATAGTTGGTTTTTGGAACGGTACCTGTGCTTATATCAAACTCTGGTTTTATGCATCACCCCACCTCTCCTTCCCCCTTAAGCAGGCATAAGAGTGTTTTCTAAATGTGAGACACTGTTCTCTTTCCTAACTCAGTTCAAGTGTAGCCATGTTTACAGGATCTTCATAAGTGATATCTTATGATAAGTTTCTTTTTCTCTGTGACTTATTTCACTTAGAATCATCGTACCTGAATCCACCCATTTTGCTGCTACTGGTCTCATGACATTGATTTCATGGCTGAGGGATATTCCATCGTACATAAATACCACAATTTTTTGAACCATTTTTGTATTTCCTGGGATATTTATGGTGGACCCAAGTTGAGGTCCTTGTAAGCAGTGCAGCCCTAAATTTTGGGATGGCTCTGTCTTATTGATTTCCAGTTTTCCCAAGGTATATTCCCTAGACTGGAAGTGCCCTTGGCTCCATAGCTCTGTTGTTTACTTGTTTTAGGGAACACAATGCACTCCTCCAGAGAGGCAGTTGGCAATTTACATCCCGCCCATCAGCATAGCAAGGCTCCCTGTTCTCCAGGGCCTGTCTTGCCTTTCTGGTTTTTACACATTTTGTGGATGTCCCTTTTGACCAGTGGGAAGTGATACTTCTTTGTAGTGCAGATTTGCATTGCCCGCTTGCTTGCTTGGCCAAAAAGGGCGTATGCGTTTTCTCCTGAATATATTCAGGAGAGAACGCATAGGACCTTTTTGGCCAAGTGCATCATTGTCGAAGTTGTGCCCCTCTTCCTGTGCTTTAAAGGCGATTCCAACGTACCTCTTGAAATCTGTTTCCTGCTATTCTGCCTCGCTTTCAAGTCCGCCTCGTTGCCTTCCCTCAACAGATTTTTGGACGATAGTTTTCCTTTATTACTCGGCCAGTTTGTGAATTGCTGTGCCCCTGAGCTCCATTTTTCAACTCGTTTTTTGTGAGCTGACCGCAAGTCCAAAATTTTGGTTCAGGACCTATGCTGGTTCCCAGTGGGTGGCTGAGACTTTGGTTAATTCTTCTTCCTGCCAGGAAATTACAGTGATATGTGCCCGTCCAAATGCCTAACAGCTACTCTCTCATTGGTTCTCCCTCTTCCCTTTCATCCTCTGCCAAATTGGCAACCTGTGCGAACCAGGAGGTTAAAGGGGCTGTCTCTCCAAGTTGGGAGGTTGATAGTAAAGCAGATGGAAAGTCAAACCGGAGCACCAGGAGAGGGACTATTCGTTGAGTTTTAGAAACCTTTCGTATTCACAGTGTGTCCGTTCTCTAGGTTTCCCGTACATGTTATAACTGTAGTAATATTCCCTTCAACCTGGAGAGTTGGGACCCATGGAATGGGTGCCATGCATTATTGCTTTAAAGGGTCTGCATTTGCTCACACAATCTCACCAATTCTCTCAGTCCCAAGCGTCCAGCCTTATGCCACATCCAGCTGTCGTTGTAGATAGGGTCATTCCAGGTTTCATCAGAGACCCTGAAGGAATTGTAAAGAATTTCCTAGTTTTTTTGTTTTGTTTTTGAAATTCCTTTTTTTAGTGGGTTTGAGCTGATTCTCGCTGCCATGTTTATGCCAGTCTAGACACACTTGATTCCCTTACGGAGACATATCAATACATAGGTTTTAAGATACTTACTAGTCAGATATATTCCTCTGCGGGAAATATGGGGTTTTGAGTCCCTTTCACTGAGGAAGGTGTAGGTCTTGTCTATTCCATAGTTGGTTTTTGGAATGGTACGTGTGCTTATATCAAACTCTGGTTTTATGCATCACACCACCTCTCCTTCCCCCTTAAGCAGGCATAAGAGTGTTCTCTAAATGTGAGACACTGTTCTCTTTCCTAACTCAGTTCAAGTGTAGCCATGTGTACAGGATCTTCAGAAGTGATATCTTATGATAAGTTTCTTTTTCTGTGTGACTTATTTCACTTAGAATCATCGTACCTGAATCCACCCATTTTGCTGCTACTGGTCTTATGACATTGATTTCATGGCTGAGGGATATTCCATCGTACGTAAGTACCACAATTTTTTGAACCATTTTTATATTTCCTGGGATATTTAAGGTGTACCCAAGTTGAGGTCCTTGTAAGAAGTGCAGCCCTAAATTTTGGGGTGGCTCTGTCTTATTGATTTTCAGTTTTCCCAAGGTATA
This sequence comes from Hyperoodon ampullatus, assembly GCF_949752795.1. Classification (NCBI taxonomy): domain Eukaryota; kingdom Metazoa; phylum Chordata; class Mammalia; order Artiodactyla; family Ziphiidae; genus Hyperoodon; species Hyperoodon ampullatus. Next base: position 755,624 of record NW_027640838.1, on the reverse strand, counting down.
TTCCCTAGAATGGAAGTGCCCTTGGCTCTGTAGCTCTGTTCTTTACTTGTTTTAGGGAACACAATGCACTCCTCCAGAGAGGCAGTTGGCAATTTACATCCCGCCCATCAGCATAACAAGGCTCCCTGTTCTCCAGGGCCTGTCTTGCCTTTCTGGTTTTTACACATTTTGTGGATGTCCCTTTTGACCGGTGGGAAGTGATACTTCTTTGTAGTGCAGATTTGCATTGCCCGCTTGCTTGCTTGGCCAAAAAGGGCGTATGCGTTTTCTCCTGAATATATTCAGGACAAAACGCATACGCCCTTTTTGGCCAAGTGCAACATTGTCGAAGTTGTGTCCTTCTTCCTGTGCTTTAAAGGTGATTCCAACGTACCTCTTGAAATCTGTTTCCTGCTATTCTGCCTCGCTTTCAAGTCCGCCTCGTTGCCTTCCCTCAACAGATTTTTGGACGATAGTTTTCCTTTTTTACTCGGCCAGTTTGTGAATTGCTGTGCCCCTGAGTTCCATTTTTCAACTCGTTTTTTGTGAGCTGACCGCAAGTCCAAAATTTTGGTTCGGGACTTATACTGGTTCCCGGTGGGTGGCTGAGACTTTGGTTAATTCTTCTTCCTGCCGGGAAATTACAGTGATATGTGCCCGTCCAAATGCCTAACAGCTACTCTCTCATTGGTTCTCCCTCTTCCCTTTCATCCTCTGCCAAATTGGCAACCTGTGCGAACAAGGAGGTTAAAGGGGCTGTCTCTCCAAGTTGGGAGGTTGATAGTAAAGCAGATGGAAAGTCAAACCGGAGCACCAGGAGAGGGACTATTCGTTGAGTTTTAGAAACCTTTCGTATTCACAGTGTGTCTGTTCTCTAGGTTTCCCGTACATGTTATAGCTGTAGTAATATTCCCTTCAACCTGGAGAGTTGGTACCCATGGAATGGGTGACAGGCATTTGTGCTTTAAAGGGTCTGCATTTGCTCACCCAATCTCAACAATCCTCTCAGTCCCAAGTGTCCCTCCTTATGCCACATCCAGCTGTCGTTGTAGATAGTGTCATTCCAGGTTTCATCAGAGACCCTGAAGGAATTGTAAAGAATTTCCCAGTTTTTTTGTTTTGTTTTTAAAATTCCTTTTTATAGTGGGTTTGAGCTGATTCTCGCTGCCGTGTTTATGCCAGTCTAGACACACTTGATTCCCTTACGGAGACATATCAATACATAGGTTTTAAGATTCTTACTAGTCAGATATATTCCTCTGTGGGAAATATGGGGTTTTGAGTCCCTTTCACTGAGGAAGGTGTAGGTCTTGGCTATTCCATAGTTGGTTTTTGGAACGGTACCTGTGCTTATATCAAACTCTGGTTTTATGCATCACCCCACCTCTCCTTCCCCCTTAAGCAGGCATAAGAGTGTTTTCTAAATGTGAGACACTGTTCTCTTTCCTAACTCAGGTCAAGTGTAGCCATGTTTACAGGATCTTCATAAGTGATATCTTATGATAAGTTTCTTTTTCTGTGTGACTTATTTCACTTAGAATCATCGTACCTGAATCCACCCATTTTGCTGCTACTGCTCTTATGACATTGATTTCATGGCTGAGGGATATTCCATCGTACGTAAGTACCACAATTTTTTGAATCATTTTTATATTTCCTGGGATATTTAAGGTGTACCCAAGTTGAGGTCCTTGTAAGCAGTGCAGCCCTAAATTTTGGGGTCGCTCTGTCTTATTGATTTTCAGTTTTCCCAAGGTATATTCCCTAGACTGGAAGTGCCCTTGGCTCTGTAGCTCTGTTGTTTACTTGTTTTAGGAAACACAATGCACTCCTCCAGAGAGGCAGTTGGCAATTTACATGCCGCCCATCAGCATAACAAGGCTGCCTGTTCTCCAGGGCCTGTCTTGCCTTTCTGGTTTTTACACATTTTGTGGATGTCCCTTTTGACCGGTGGGAAGTGATACATCTTTGTAGTGCAGATTTGCATTGCCCGCTTGCTTGCTTGGCCAAAAAGGGCGTATGCGTTTTCTCCTGAATATATTCAGGAGAAAACGCATACGCCCTTTCTGGCCAAGTGCATCATTGTCGAAGTTGTGCCCCTCTTCCTGTGCTTTAAAGGTGATTCCAACGTACCTCTTGAAATCTGTTTCCTGCTATTCTGCCTCGCTTTCAAGTCCGCCTCGTTGCCTTCCCTCAACAGATTTTTGGACGATAGTTTTCCAGTATTACTCAGCCAGTTTGTGAATTGCTGTGCCCCTGAGCTCCATTTTACAACTAATTTTTGGTGAGCTGACCGCAAGTCCGAAATTTTGGTTCAGGACCTATGCTGGTTCCAGGTGGGGGGCTGAGACTTTGGATAATTCCTCTTCCTGCAGGGAAATTACAGTGATATGTGCCCGTCCAAATGCCTAATAGCTACTCTCTCATTGGTTCTCCCTCTTCCCTTTCATCCTCTGCCAAATTGGCAACCTGTGCGAACCAGGATGTTAAAGGGGCTGTCTCTCCAAGTTGGGACGTTGATAGTAAAGCAGAGGGAAAGTCAAACCGGAGCACCAGGAGAGGGACTATTCGTTGAGTTTTAGAAACCTTTCGTATTCACAGTGTGTCCGTTCTCTAGGTTTCCCGTACATGTTATAGCTGTGGTAATATTCCCTTCAACCTGGAGAGTTGGTACCCATGGAATGGGTGCCAGGCATTTGTGCTTTAAAGGGTCTGCATTTGCTCACCCAATCTCACCAATCCTCTCAGTCCCAAGTGTCCTTCCTTATTCCACATCCAGGTGTAGTTGTAGATAGGGTCATTCCAGGTATCATCAGAGACCCTGAAGGAATTGTAAAGAATTTCCCAGTTTTTTTGGTTTGTTTTTGAAATTCCTTTTTATAGTGGGTTTCAGCTGATTCTCGCTGCCATGTTTATGCCAGTCTAGACACACTTGATTCCCTTACGGAGACATATCAATACATAGGTTTTAAGATTCTTACTAGTCACATATATTCCTCTGTGGGAAATATGGGGTTTTGATTCCCTTTCACTGAGGAAGGTGTAGGTCTTGTCTATTCCATAGTTGGTTTTTGGAACGGTACCTGTGCTTATATCAAACTCTGGTTTTATGCATCACCCCACCTCTCCTTCCCCCTTAAGCAGGCATAAGAGTGTTTTCTAAATGTGAGACACTGTTCTCTTTCCTAACTCAGGTCAAGTGTAGCCATGTTTACAGGATCTTCATAAGTGATATCTTATGATAAGTTTCTTTTTCTGTGTGACTTATTTCACTTAGAATCATCGTACCTGAATCCACCCATTTTGCTGCTACTGGTCTTATGACATTGATTTCATGGCTGAGGGATATTCCATCATACGTAAGTACCACAGTTTTTTGAACCATTTTTATATTTCCTGGGATATTTAAGGTGTACCCAAGTTGAGGTCCTTGTAAGCAGTGCAGCCCTAAATTTTGGGGTGGCTCTGTCTTATTGATTTTCAGTTTTCCCAAGGTATATTCCCTAGACTGGAAGTGCCCTTGGCTCTGTAGCTCTGTTGTTTACTTGTTTTAGGAAACACAATGCACTCCTCCAGAGAGGCAGTTGGCAATTTACATGCCGCCCATCAGCATAACAAGGCTGCCTGTTCTCCAGGGCCTGCCTTGCCTTTCTGGTTTTTACACATTTTGTGAATGTCCCTTTTGACCTGTGGGAAGTGATACTTCTTTGTAGTGCAGATTTGCATTGCCCGCTTGCTTGCTTGGCCAAAAAGGGCGTATGCGTTTTCTCCTGAATATATTCAGGAGAAAACGCATACGCCCTTTCTGGCCAAGTGCATCATTGGCGAAGTTGTGCCCCTCTTCCTGTGCTTTAAAGGTGATTCCAACGTACCTCTTGAAATCTGTTTCCTGCTATTCTGCCTCGCTTTCAAGTCCGCCTCATTGCCTTCCCTCAACAGATTTTTGGACGATAGTTTTCCTGTATTACTCAGCCAGTTTGTGAATTGCTGTGCCCCTGAGCTCCATTTTTCAACTATTTTTTGGTGAGCTGACCGCAAGTCCGAAATTTTGGTTCAGGACCTATGCTGGTTCCCGGTGGGGGGCTGAGACTTTGGTTAATTCCTCTTCCTGCCGGGAAATTACAGTGATATGTGCCCGTCCAAATGCCTAATAGCTACTCTCTCATTGGTTCTCCCTCTTCCCTTTCATCCTCTGCCAAATTGGCAACATGTGCGAACCAGGATGTTAAAGGGGCTGTCTCTCCAAGTTGGGAGGTTGATAGTAAAGCAGAGGGAAAGTCAAACCGGAGCACCAGGAGAGGGACTCTTCGTTGAGTTTTAGAAACCTTTCGTATTCACAGTGTGTCCGTTCTCTAGGTTTCCCGTACATGTTATAACTGTAGTAATATTCCCTTCAACCTGGAGAGTTGGGACCCATGGAATGTGTGCCATGGATTATTGCTTTAAAGGGTCTGCATTTGCTCACCTAATCTCACCAATCCTCTCAGTCCCAAGTGTCCAGCCTTATGCCACATCCAGCTGTCGTTGTAGATAGGGTCTTTCCAGGTTGCATCAGAGACCCTGAAGGAATTGTAAAGAATTTCCCAGTTTTTTTGTTTTGTTTTTGAAATTCCTTTTTATAGTGGGTTTGAGCTGATTCTCGCTGCCATGTTTATGCCAGTCTAGACACACTTGATTCCCTTACGGAGACATATCAATACATAGGTTTTAAGATTCTTACTAGTCAGTTATATTCCTCTGCGTGAAATATGGGGTTTTGAGTCCCTTTCACTGAGGAAGGTGTAGGTCTTGTCTATTCCATAGTTGGTTTTTGGAACGGTACCTGTGCTTATATCAAACTCTGGTTTTATGCATCACCCCACCTCTCCTTCCCCCTTAAGCAGGCATAACAGTGTTTTCTAAATGTGAGACACTGTTCTCTTTCCTAACTCACTTCAAGTGTAGCCATGTTTACCGGGTCTTCATAAGTGATATCTTATGATAAGTTTCTTTTTCTGTGTGACTTACTTCACTTAGAATCATCGTACCTGAATCCACCCATTTTGCTGCTACTGGTCTTATGACATTGATTTCATGGCTCAGGGATATTCCATCGTACGTAAGTACCACAATTTTTTGAACCATTTTTATATTTCCTGGGATATTTAAGGTGTACCCAAGTTGAGGTCCTTGTAAGCAGTGCAGCCCTAAATTTTGGGGTGGCTCTGTCTTATTGATTTTCAGTTTTCCCAAGGTATATTCCCTAGACTGGAGGTGCCCTTGGCTCTGTAGCTCTGTTGTTTACTTGTTTTAGGGAACCCAATGCCCTCCTCCAGAGAGGCAGTTGGCAATTTACATCCCGCCCATCAGCATAACAAGGCTCCCTGTTGTCCAGGACCTGTCTTGCCTTTCTGGTTTTTACACATTTTGTGGAAGTCCCTTTTGACTGGTGGGAAGTGATACTTCTTTGTAGTGCAGATTTGCATTGCCCGCTTGCTTGCTTGGCCAAAAAGGACGTATGCGTTTTCTCCTGAATATATTCAGGAGAAAACGCATACGCACTTTTTGGCCAAGTGCATCATTGTCGAAGTTGTGCCCCTCTTCCTGTGCTTTAAAGGAGATTCCAACGTACCTCTTGAAATCTGTTTCCTGCTATTCTGCCTCGCTTTCAATTCCGCCTCGTTGCCTTCCCTCAACAGATTTTTGGACGATAGTTGTCCTTTATTACTCGGCCAGTTTTTGAATTGCTGTGCCCCTGAGCTCCATTTTTCAACTCGTTTTTGTTGAGCTGACTGCAAGTCCAAAATTTTGGTTCAGGACCTATACTGTTTCCCGGTGGGGGGCTGAGACTTTGGTTAATTCTTCTTCCTGCCGGGAAATTACAGTGATATGTGCAAATCCAAATGCCTTACAGCTACTCTCTCATTGGTTCTCCCTATTCCCTTTCATCCTCTGCCAAATTGGCAACGTGTGTGAACCAGGAGGTTAAAGGGTCTGTCTCTCCAAGGTGGGAGGTTGATAGTAAAGCAGATGGAAGTCAAACCGGAGCACCAGGAGAGGGACTATTCGTTGAGTTTTAGAAACCTTTCGTATTCACAGTGTGTCCGTTCTCTAGGTTTCTCGTACATGTTATAGCTGTAGTAATATTCCCTTCAACCTGGAGAGTTGGGACCCATGGAATGGGTGCCAGGCGCTTGTGCTTTAAAGGGTCTGCATTTGCTCACCCAATCTCACCAATCGTCTCAGTCCCAAGTGTCCCTCCTTATGCCACATCCAGCTGTCATTGTAGATAGGGTCATTCCAGGTTTCATCAGAGACCCTGAAGGAATTGTAAAGAATTTCCCAGTTTTTTTGTTTTGTTTTTGAAATTCCTTTTTATAGTGGGTTTGAGCTGATTCTCGCTGCCATGTTTATGCCAGTCTAGACACACTTGATTCCGTAATGGAGACATATCAATACATAGGTTTTAAGATTCTTACTAGTCAGATATATTCCTCTGCGGGAAATATGGTGTTGTGAGTCCCTTTCACTGAGGAAGGTGTAGGTCTTGTCTATTCCATAGTTGGTTTTTGGAACGGTACCTGTGCTTATATCAAACTCTGGTTTTATGCATCACCCCACCTCTCCTTCCCCCTAAAGCAGGCATAAGAGTGTTTTCTAAATGTGAGACACTGTTCTCTTTCCTAACTGAGTTCAAGTGTAGCCATGTTTACAGGATCTTCATAAGTGATATCTTATGATAAAATTCTTTTTCTCTGTGACTTATTTCACTTAGAATCATCGTACCTGAATCCACCCATTTTGCTGCTACTGGTCTTATGACATTGATTTCATGGCTGAGGGATATTCCATCGTACATAAGTACCACAATTTTTTGAACCATTTTTATATTTCCTGCGATATTTAAGGTGGACCCAAGTTGAGGTCCTTGTAAGCAGTGCAGCCCTAAATTTTGGGGTGGCTCTGTCGTATTGATATTCAGTTTTCCCAAGGTATATTCCCTAGACTGGAAGTGCCCTTGGCTCTGTAGCTCTGTTGTTTACTTGTTTTAGGGAACACAATTCACTCCTACAGAGAGGCAGTTTGCAATTTACATCCCGCCCTTCAGCATATCAAGGCTCCCTGTTCTCCAGGGCCTGTCTTGCCTTTCTGGTTTTTACACATTTTGTGGATGTCCCTTTTGACCGGTTGGAAGTGATACTTCTTTGTAGTGCAGATTTGCATTGCCCGCTTGCTTGCTTGGCCAAAAAGGACGTATGCGTTTTCTCCTGAATATATTCAGGAGAAAACGCATGCGCCCTTTTGGACAAGTGCATCATTGTCGAAATTGTGCCCCTCTTCCTGTGCTTTAAAGGCGATTCCAACGTACCTCTTGAAATCTGTTTCCTGCTATTCTGCCTCGCTTTCAAGTCCGCCTCGTTGCCTTCCCTCAACAGATTTTTGGACGATAGTTGTCCTTCATTACTCGGCCAGTTTGTGAATTGCTGTGCCCCTGAGCCCCATTTTTCAACTCGTTTTTGCTGAGCTGACCACAAGTCCAAAATTTTGGTTCAGGACCTATACTGGTTCCCGGTGGGTGGCTGAGACTTTGGTTAATTCTTCTTCCAGCCGGGAAATTACAGTGATATGTGACCGTCCAAATGCCTAACAGCTACTCTCTCATTGGTTCTCCCTCTTCCCTTTCATCCTCTGCCAAATTGGCAACCTTGAGAACCAGGAGCTTAAAGGGGCTGTCTCACCAAGCTGGGAGGTTGATAGTAAAGCAGATGGAAAGTCAAACCAGAGCACCAGGAGAGGGACTATTCGTTGAGTTTTAGAAACCTTTCGTATTCACAGTGTGACCGTTCTCTAGGTTTCCCGTACATGTTATAGCTGTAGTAATATTCCCTTCAACCTGGACAGTTGGGAACCATGGAATTGGTGCCAGGCATTTGTGCTTTAAAGGGTCTGCATTTGCTCACCCAATCTCACCAATCGTCTCAGTCCCAAGTGTCCCTCCTTATGCCACATCCAGCTGTCGTTGTAGATAGGGTCATTCCAGGTTTCATCAGAGACCCTGAAGGAATTGTGAAGAATTTCCCAGTTTTAATGTTTTGTTTTTGAAATTCATTTTTATAGTGGGTTTGAGCTGATTCTGGCTGCCATGTTTATGCCATTCTAGACACACTTGATTCCCTTACGAAGACATATCAATACATAGGTGTTAAGATTCTTACTAGTCAGATATATTCCTCTGCGGGAAATATGGGGTTTTGAGTCCCTTTCACTGAGGAAGGGGTAGGTCTTGTCTATTCCATAGTTGGTTTTCGGAACGGTACCTGTGCTTATATCAAACTCTGGTTTTATGCATCACCCCACCTCTCCTTCCCCCTTAAGCAGGCATAAGAGTGTTTTCTAAATGTGAGACACTGTTCTCTTTCCTAACTCAGTTCAAGTGTAGCCATGTTTACAGGATCTTCATAAGTGATATCTTATGATAAGTTTCTTTTTCTGTGTGACTTATTTCACTTAGAATCATCGTACCTGAATCCACCCATTTTGCTGCTACTGGTCTTATGACATTGATTTCATGGCTGAGGGATATTCTATCGTACGTAAGTACCACAATTTTTTGAACCATTTTTATATTTCCTGGGATATTTAACGTGTACCCAAGTTGAGGTCCTTGTAAGCAGTGCAGCCATAAATTTTGGGGTGGCACTGTCTTATTGATTTTCAGTTTTCCCAAGGTATATTCCCTAGACTGGAAGTGCCCTTGGCTCTGTAGCTCTGTTGTTTACTTGTTTTAGGGAACACAATGCACTCCTCCAGAGAGGCAGTTGGCAATTTACATCCCGCCCATCAGCATAACAAGGCTCCCTGTTCTCCAGGGCCTGTCTTGCCTTTCTGGTTTTTACACATATTGTGGATGTCCCTTTTGACCGGTGGGAAGTGATACTTCTTTGTAGTGCAGATTTGCATTGCCCGCTTGCTTGCTTGGCCAAAAAGGGCGTATGCGTTTTCTCCTGAATATATTCAGGAGAAAACGCATACGCCCTTTTTGGCCAAGTGCATCATTGTCGATGTTGTGCCCCTCTTCCTGTGCTTTAAAGGCGATTCCAACGTACCTCTTGAAATCTGTTTCCTGCTATTCTGCCTCGCTTTCAAGTCCGCCTCGTTGCCTTCCCTCAACATATTTTTGGACGATACTTGTCCTTTATTACTTGGCCAGTTTGTGAATTGCTGTGCCCCTGAGCTCCATTTTTCAGCTCGTTTTTTGTTAGCTGACAGCAAGTCCAAAATTTTGGTTCAGGACTTATGCTGCTTCCCGGTGGGGGGCTGAGACTTTGGTTAATTCTTCTTCCTGCCGGGAAGTTAGAGTGATATGTGCCGGTCCAAATGCCTAACAGCTACTCTCTCATTGGTTCTCCCTCTTCCCTTTCATCCTCTGCCAAATTGGCAACCTGTGCGAACCAGGAGGTTAAAGTGGCTATCTCTCCAAGTTGGGAGTTTGATAGTAAAGCAGATGGAAAGTCAAACCGGAGGACCAGGAGAGGGACTATTCTTTGAGTTTTAGAAACCTTTCGTATTCACAGTGTGTCCGTTCTCTAGGTTTCCCGTACATGTTATAGCTGTAGTAATATTCCCTTCAACCAGGAGAGTTCGGAACCATGGAATGGCTGCCATGCATTATTGCTTTAAAGGGTCTGCATTTGCTCACACAATCTCACCAATCGTCTCAGTCCCAAGTGTCCCTCCTTATGCCACATCCAGCTGTCATTGTAGATAGGGTCATTCCAGGTTTCATCAGAGACCCTGAAGGAATTGTAAAGAATTTCCCAGTTTTTTTGTTTTGTTTTTGAAATTCCTTTTTATAGTGGGTTTGAGCTGACTCTCGCTGCCATGTTTATGCCAGTCTAGACACACTTGATTCCCTTACGGAGACATATCAATACATAGGTTTTAAGATTCTTACTGATCAGATATATTCCTCTGTGGGAAATATGGTGTTTTGAGTACCTTTCACTCAGGAAGGTATAGGTCTTGTATATTCCATAGTTGGTTTTTGGAACGGTACCTGTGCTTATATCAAACTCTGGTTTTATGCATCACCCCACCTCTCCTGCCCCCTTAAGCAGGCATAAGAGTGTTTTCTAAATGTGAGACACTGTTCTCTTTCCTAACTCAGTTCAAGTGTAGCCATGTTTACAGGATCTTCATAAGTGATATCTTATGATAAGTTTCTTTTTCTGTGTGACTTATTTCACTTAGAGTCATCTTACCTGAATCCACCCATTTTGCTGCTACTGGTCTTATGACATTGATTTCATGGCTGAGGGATATTCCATCGTACATAAGTACCCCAATTTTTTGAACCATTTTTATATTTCCTGGGGTATTTAAGGTGGACCCAAGTTGAGGTCCTTGTAAGCAGTGCAGCCCTAAATTTTGGGATGGCTCTGTCTTATTGATTTCCAGTTTTCCCAAGGTATATTCCCTAGACTGGAAGTGCCCTTGGCTCTGTAGCTCTGTTGTTTACTTGTTTTAGGGAACACAATGCACTCCTCCAGAGAGGCAGTTGGCAATTTACATCCCGCCCTTCAGCATAGAAAGGCTCCCTGTTCTCCAGGGCCAGTCTTGCCTTTCTGGTTTTTACACATTTTGTGGAAGTCCCTTTTGACTGGTGGGAAGTGATACTTCTTTGTAGTGCAGATTTGCATTGCCCGCTTGCTTGCTTGGCCAAAAAGGGCGTATGCATTTTCTCCTGAATATATTCAGGAGAAAACGCATACGCCCTTTTTGGCCAAGTGCATCATTGTCGAAGTTGTGCCCCTCTTCCTGTGCTTTAAAGGCGATTCCAACGTACCTCTTGAAATCTGTTTCCTGCTATTCTGCCTCGCTTTCAAGTCCGCCTCGTTGCCTTCCCTCAACAGATTTTTGGACGATAGTTGTCCTTTATTACTCGGCCAGTTTGTGAATTGCTGTGCCCCTGAGCTCCATTTTTCAACTCGTTTTTGTTGAGCTGACTGCAAGTCCAAAATTTTGGTTCAGGACCTATACTGGTTCCCGGTGGGGGGCTGAGACTTTGGTTAATTCTTCTTCCTGCCGGGAAATTACAGTGATATGTGCAAATCCAAATGCCTAACAGCTACTCTCTCATTGGTTCTCCCTATTCCCTTTCATCCTCTGCCAAATTGGCAACGTGTGTGAACCAGGAGGTTAAAGGGTCTGTCTCTCCAAGGTGGGAGGTTGATAGTAAAGCAGATGGAAGTCAAACCGGAGCACCAGGAGAGGGACTATTCGTTGAGTTTTAGAAACCTTTCGTATTCACAGTGTGTCCATTCTCTAGGTTTCTCGTACATGTTATAGCTGTAGTAATATTCCCTTCAACCTGGAGAGTTGGGACCCATGGAATGGGTGCCAGGCGCTTGTGCTTTAAAGGGTCTGCATTTGCTCACCCAATCTCACCAATCGTCTCAGTCCCAAGTGTCCCTCCTTATGCCACATCCAGCTGTCATTGTAGATAGGGTCATTCCAGGTTTCATCAGAGACCCTGAAGGAATTGTAAAGAATTTCCCAGTTTTTTTGTTTTGTTTTTGAAATTCCTTTTTATAGTGGGTTTGAGCTGATTCTCGCTGCCATGTTTATGCCAGTCTAGACACACTTGATTCCGTAACGGAGACATATCAATACATAGGTTTTAAGATTCTTACTAGTCAGATATATTCCTCTGCGGGAAATATGGTGTTGTGAGTCCCTTTCACTGAGGAAGGTGTAGGTCTTGTCTATTCCATAGTTGGTTTTTGGAACGGTACCTGTGCTTATATCAAACTCTGGTTTTATGCATCACCCCATCTCTCCTTCCCCCTAAAGCAGGCATAAGAGTGTTTTCTAAATGTGAGACACTGTTCTCTTTCCTAACTGAGTTCAAGTGTAGCCATGTTTACAGGATCTTCATAAGTGATATCTTATGATAAAATTCTTTTTCTCTGTGACTTATTTCACTTAGAATCATCGTACCTGAATCCACCCATTTTGCTGCTACTGGTCTTATGACATTGATTTCATGGCTGAGGGATATTCCATCGTACATAAGTACCACAATTTTTTGAACCATTTTTATATTTCCTGGGATATTTAAGGTGGACCCAAGTTGAGGTCCTTGTAAGCAGTGCAGCCCTAAATTTTGGGATGGCTCTGTCTTATTGATTTCCAGTTTTCCCAAGGTATATTCCCTAGACTGGAAGTGCCCTTGTCTCTGTAGCTCTGTTGTTTACTTGTTTTAGGGAACACAATGCACTCCTCCAGAGAGGCAGTTGAGAATTTACATCCCGCCCTTCAGCATAGAAAGGCTCCCTGTTCTCCAGGGCCTGTCTTGCCTTTCTGGTTTTTACACATTTTGTGGATGTCCCTTTTGACCGGTGGGAAGTGATACATCTTTGTAGTGCAGATTTGCATTGCCCGCTTGCTTGCTTGGCCAAAAAGGACGTATGCGTTTTCTCCTGAATATATTCAGGAGAAAACGCATACGCACTTTTTGGCCAAGTGCATCATTGTCGAAGTTGTGCCCCTCTTCCTGTGCTTTAAAGGCGATTCCAACGTACCTCTTGAAATCTGTTTCCTGCTATTCTGCCTCGCTTTCAAGTCCGCCTCGTTGCCTTCCATCAACAGATTTTTGGACGATAGTTGTCCTTTATTACTCGGCCAGTTTGTTAATTGCTGTGCCCCTGAGCTCCATTTTTCAACTCGTTTTTGTTGAGCTGACTGCAAGTCCAAAATTTTGGTTCAGGACCTATACTGTTTCCCGGTGGGTGGCTGAGACTTTGGTTAATTCTTCTTCCTGCTGGGAAATTACAGTGATATGTGCCCGTCCAAATGCCTAACAGCTACTCTCTCATTGGTTCTCCCTCTTCCCTTTCATCCTCTGCCAAATTGGCAACCTGTGCGAACCAGGAGGTTAAAGGGGCTGTCTCTCCAAGTTGGGAGGTTGATAGTAAAGCAGATGGAAGTCAAACCGGAGCACCAGGAGAGGGACTATTCGTTGAGTTTTAGAAACCTTTCGTATTCACAGTGTGTCCGTTCTCTAGGTTTCCCGTACATGTTATAGCTGTAGTAATATTCCCTTCAACCTGGAGAGTTGGGACCCATGGAATGGGTGCCAGGCGCTTGTGCTTTAAAGGGTCTGCATTTGCTCACCCAATCTCACCAATCGTCACAGTCCCAAGTGTCCCTCCTTATGCCACATCCAGCTGTCATTGTAGATAGGGTCATTCCAGGTTTCATCAGAGACCCTGAAGGAATTGTAAAGAATTTCCCAGTTTTTTTGTTTTGTTTTTGAAATTCCTTTTTATAGTGGGTTTGAGCTGATTCTCGCTGCCATGTTTATGCCAGTCTAGACACACTTGATTCCGTAACGGAGACATATCAATACATAGGTTTTAAGATTCTTACTAGTCAGATATATTCCTCTGCGGGAAATATGGTGTTGTGAGTCCCTTTCACTGAGGAAGGTGTAGGTCTTGTCTATTCCATAGTTGGTTTTTGGAACGGTACCTGTGCTTATATCAAACTCTGGTTTTATGCATCACCCCACCTCTCCTTCCCCCTAAAGCAGGCATAAGAGTGTTTTCTAAATGTGAGACACTGTTCTCTTTCCTAACTGAGTTCAAGTGTAGCCATGTTTACAGGATCTTCATAAGTGATATCTTATGATAAAATTCTTTTTCTCTGTGACTTATTTCACTTAGAATCATCGTACCTGAATCCACCCATTTTGCTGCTACTGGTCTTATGACATTGATTTCATGGCTGAGGGATATTCCATCGTACATAAGTACCACAATTTTTTGAACCATTTTTATATTTCCTGGGATATTTAAGGTGGACCCAAGTTGAGGTCCTTGTAAGCAGTGCAGCCCTAAATTTTGGGGTGGCTCTGTCGTATTGATATTCAGTTTTCCCAAGGTATATTCCCTAGACTGGAAGTGCCCTTGTCTCTGTAGCTCTGTTGTTTACTTGTTTTAGGGAACACAATTCACTCCTACAGAGAGGCAGTTGGCAATTTACATCCCGCCCTTCAGCATATCAAGGCTCCCTGTTCTCCAGGGCCTGTCTTGCCTTTCTGGTTTTTACACATTTTGTGGATGTCCCTTTTGACCGGTTGGAAGTGATACTTCTTTGTAGTGCAGATTTGCATTGCCCGCTTGCTTGCTTGGCCAAAAAGGACGTATGCGTTTTCTCCTGAATATATTCAGGAGAAAACGCATGCGCCCTTTTTGGCCAAGTGCATCATTGTCGAAATTGTGCCCCTCTTCCTGTGCTTTAAAGGCGATTCCAACGTACCTCTTGAAATCTGTTTCCTGCTATTCTGCCTCGCTTTCAAGTCCGCCTCGTTGCCTTCCCTCAACAGATTTTTGGACGATAGTTGTCCTTCATTACTCGGCCAGTTTGTGAATTGCTGTGCCCCTGAGCTCCATTTTTCAACTCGTTTTTGCTGAGCTGACCACAAGTCCAAAATTTTGTTTCAGGACCTATACTGGTTCCCGGTGGGTGGCTGAGACTTTGGTTAATTCTTCTTCCAGCCGGGAAATTACAGTGATATGTGACCGTCCAAATGCCTAACAGCTACTCTCTCATTGGTTCTCCCTCTTCCCTTTCATCCTCTGCCAAATTGGCAACCTTGAGAACCAGGAGCTTAAAGGGGCTGTCTCACCAAGCTGGGAGGTTGATAGTAAAGCAGATGGAAAGTCAAACCAGAGCACCAGGAGAGGGACTATTCGTTGAGTTTTAGAAACCTTTCGTATTCACAGTGTGACCGTTCTCTAGGTTTCCCGTACATGTTATAGCTGTAGTAATATTCCCTTCAACCTGGAGAGTTGGGAACCATGGAATTGGTGCCAGGCATTTGTGCTTTAAAGGGTCTGCATTTGCTCACCCAATCTCACCAATCGTCTCAGTCCCAAGTGTCCCTCCTTATGCCACATCCAGCTGTCGTTGTAGATAGGGTCATTCCAGGTTTCATCAGAGACCCTGAAGGAATTGTGAAGAATTTCCCAGTTTTAATGTTTTGTTTTTGAAATTCATTTTTATAGTGGGTTTGAGCTGATTCTGGCTGCCATGTTTATGCCATTCTAGACACACTTGATTCCCTTACGAAGACATATCAATACATAGGTGTTAAGATTCTTACTAGTCAGATATATTCCTCTGCGGGAAATATGGGGTTTTGAGTCCCTTTCACTGAGGAAGGGGTAGGTCTTGTCTATTCCATAGTTGGTTTTCGGAACGGTACCTGTGCTTATATCAAACTCTGGTTTTATGCATCACCCCACCTCTCCTTCCCCCTTAAGCAGGCATAAGAGTGTTTTCTAAATGTGAGACACTGTTCTCTTTCCTAACTCAGTTCAAGTGTAGCCATGTTTACAGGATCTTCATAAGTGATATCTTATGATAAGTTTCTTTTTCTGTGTGACTTATTTCACTTAGAATCATCGTACCTGAATCCACCCATTTTGCTGCTACTGGTCTTATGACATTGATTTCATGGCTGAGGGATATTCTATCGTACGTAAGTACCACAATTTTTTGAACCATTTTTATATTTCCTGGGATATTTAACGTGTACCCAAGTTGAGGTCCTTGTAAGCAGTGCAGCCATAAATTTTGGGGTGGCACTGTCTTATTGATTTTCAGTTTTCCCAAGGTATATTCCCTAGACTGGAAGTGCCCTTGGCTCTGTAGCTCTGTTGTTTACTTGTTTTAGGGAACACAATGCACTCCTCCAGAGAGGCAGTTGGCAATTTACATCCCGCCCATCAGCATAACAAGGCTCCCTGTTCTCCAGGGCCTGTCTTGCCTTTCTGGTTTTTACACATATTGTGGATGTCCCTTTTGACCGGTGGGAAGTGATACTTCTTTGTAGTGCAGATTTGCATTGCCCGCTTGCTTGCTTGGCCAAAAAGGGCGTATGCGTTTTCTCCTGAATATATTCAGGAGAAAACGCATACGCCCTTTTTGGCCAAGTGCATCATTGTCGATGTTGTGCCCCTCTTCCTGTGCTTTAAAGGCGATTCCAACGTACCTCTTGAAATCTGTTTCCTGCTATTCTGCCTCGCTTTCAAGTCCGCCTCGTTGCCTTCCCTCAACAGATTTTTGGACGATACTTGTCCTTTATTACTTGGCCAGTTTGTGAATTGCTGTGCCCCTGAGCTCCATTTTTCAGCTCGTTTTTTGTTAGCTGACAGCAAGTCCAAAATTTTGGTTCAGGACTTATGCTGGTTCCCGGTGGGGGGCTGAGACTTTGGTTAATTCTTCTTCCTGCCGGGAAGTTAGAGTGATATGTGCCGGTCCAAATGCCTAACAGCTACTCTCTCATTGGTTCTCCCTCTTCCCTTTCATCCTCTGCCAAATTGGCAACCTGTGCGAACCAGGAGGTTAAAGTGGCTATCTCTCCAAGTTGGGAGTTTGATAGTAAAGCAGATGGAAAGTCAAACCGGAGGACCAGGAGAGGGACTATTCTTTGAGTTTTAGAAACCTTTCGTATTCACAGTGTGTCCGTTCTCTAGGTTTCCCGTACATGTTATAGCTGTAGTAATATTCCCTTCAACCAGGAGAGTTCGGAACCATGGAATGGCTGCCATGCATTATTGCTTTAAAGGGTCTGCATTTGCTCACACAATCTCACCAATCGTCTCAGTCCCAAGTGTCCCTCCTTATGCCACATCCAGCTGTCATTGTAGATAGGGTCATTCCAGGTTTCATCAGAGACCCTGAAGGAATTGTAAAGAATTTCCCAGTTTTTTTGTTTTGTTTTTGAAATTCCTTTTTATAGTGGGTTTGAGCTGACTCTCGCTGCCATGTTTATGCCAGTCTAGACACACTTGATTCCCTTACGGAGACATATCAATACATAGGTTTTAAGATTCTTACTGATCAGATATATTCCTCTGTGGGAAATATGGTGTTTTGAGTACCTTTCACTCAGGAAGGTATAGGTCTTGTATATTCCATAGTTGGTTTTTGGAACGGTACCTGTGCTTATATCAAACTCTGGTTTTATGCATCACCCCACCTCTCCTGCCCCCTTAAGCAGGCATAAGAGTGTTTTCTAAATGTGAGACACTGTTCTCTTTCCTAACTCAGTTCAAGTGTAGCCATGTTTACAGGATCTTCATAAGTGATATCTTATGATAAGTTTCTTTTTCTGTGTGACTTATTTCACTTAGAGTCATCGTACCTGAATCCACCCATTTTGCTGCTACTGGTCTTATGACATTGATTTCATGGCTGAGGGATATTCCATCGTACATAAGTACCCCAATTTTTTGAACCATTTTTATATTTCCTGGGGTATTTAAGGTGGACCCAAGTTGAGGTCCTTGTAAGCAGTGCAGACCTAAATTTTGGGATGGCTCTGTCTTATTGATTTCCAGTTTTCCCAAGGTATATTCCCTAGACTGGAAGTGCCCTTGGCTCTGTAGCTCTGTTGTTTACTTGTTTTAGGGAACACAATGCACTCCTCCAGAGAGGCAGTTGGCAATTTACATCCCGCCCTTCAGCATAGAAAGGCTCCCTGTTCTCCAGGGCCAGTCTTGCCTTTCTGGTTTTTACACATTTTGTGGAAGTCCCTTTTGACTGGTGGGAAGTGATACTTCTTTGTAGTGCAGATTTGCATTGCCCGCTTGCTTGCTTGGCCAAAAAGGGCGTATGCATTTTCTCCTGAATATATTCAGGAGAAAACGCATACGCACTTTTTGGCCAAGTGCATCATTGTCGAAGTTGTGCCCCTCTTCCTGTGCTTTAAAGGCGATTCCAACGTACCTCTTGAAATCTGTTTCCTGCTATTCTGCCTCGCTTTCAAGTCCGCCTCGTTGCCTTCCCTCAACAGATTTTTGGACGATAGTTGTCCTTTATTACTCGGCCAGTTTGTGAATTGCTGTGCCCCTGAGCTCCATTTTTCAACTCGTTTTTGTTGAGCTGACTGCAAGTCCAAAATTTTGGTTCAGGACCTATACTGGTTCCCGGTGGGGGGCTGAGACTTTGGTTAATTCTTCTTCCTGCCGGGAAATTACAGTGATATGTGCAAATCCAAATGCCTAACAGCTACTCTCTCATTGGTTCTCCCTATTCCCTTTCATCCTCTGCCAAATTGGCAACGTGTGAACCAGGAGGTTAAAGGGTCTGTCTCTCCAAGGTGGGAGGTTGATAGTAAAGCAGATGGAAGTCAAACCGGAGCACCAGGAGAGGGACTATTCGTTGAGTTTTAGAAACCTTTCGTATTCACAGTGTGTCCGTTCTCTAGGTTTCTCGTACATGTTATAGCTGTAGTAATATTCCCTTCAACCTGGAGAGTTGGGACCCATGGAATGGGTGCCAGGCGCTTGTGCTTTAAAGGGTCTGCATTTTCTCACCCAATCTCACCAATCCTCTCAGTCCCAAGTGTCCCTCCTTATGCCACATCCAGCTGTCATTGTAGATAGGGTCATTCCAGGTTTCATCAGAGACCCTGAAGGAATTGTAAAGAATTTCCCAGTTTTTTTGTTTTGTTTTTGAAATTCCTTTTTATAGTGGGTTTGAGCTGATTCTCGCTGCCATGTTTATGCCAGTCTAGACACACTTGATTCCGTAACGGAGACATATCAATACATAGGTTTTAAGATTCTTACTAGTCAGATATATTCCTCTGCGGGAAATATGGTGTTGTGAGTCCCTTTCACTGAGGAAGGTGTAGGTCTTGTCTATTCCATAGTTGGTTTTTGGAACGGTACCTGTGCTTATATCAAACTCTGGTTTTATGCATCATCCCATCTCTCCTTCCCCCTAAAGCAGGCATAAGAGTGTTTTCTAAATGTGAGACACTGTTCTCTTTCCTAACTGAGTTCAAGTGTAGCCATGTTTACAGGATCTTCATAAGTGATATCTTATGATAAAATTCTTTTTCTCTGTGACTTATTTCACTTAGAATCATCGTACCTGAATCCACCCATTTTGCTGCTACTGGTCTTATGACATTGATTTCATGGCTGAGGGATATTCCATCGTACATAAGTACCACAATTTTTTGAACCATTTTTATATTTCCTGGGATATTTAAGGTGGACCCAAGTTGAGGTCCTTGTAAGCAGTGCAGCCCTAAATTTTGGGATGGCTCTGTCTTATTGATTTCCAGTTTTCCCAAGGTATATTCCCTAGACTGGAAGTGCCCTTGTCTCTGTAGCTCTGTTGTTTACTTGTTTTAGGGAACACAATGCACTCCTCCAGAGAGGCAGTTGAGAATTTACATCCCGCCCTTCAGCATAGAAAGGCTCCCTGTTCTCCAGGGCCTGTCTTGCCTTTCTGGTTTTTACACATTTTGTGGATGTCCCTTTTGACCGGTGGGAAGTGATACATCTTTGTAGTGCAGATTTGCATTGCCCGCTTGCTTGCTTGGCCAAAAAGGACGTATGCGTTTTCTCCTGAATATATTCAGGAGAAAACGCATACGCACTTTTTGGCCAAGTGCATCATTGTCGAAGTTGTGCCCCTCTTCCTGTGCTTTAAAGGCGATTCCAACGTACCTCTTGAAATCTGTTTCCTGCTATTCTGCCTCGCTTTCAAGTCCGCCTCGTTGCCTTCCATCAACAGATTTTTGGACGATAGTTGTCCTTTATTACTCGGCCAGTTTGTTAATTGCTGTGCCCCTGAGCTCCATTTTTCAACTCGTTTTTGTTGAGCTGACTGCAAGTCCAAAATTTTGGTTCAGGACCTATACTGTTTCCCGGTGGGTGGCTGAGACTTTGGTTAATTCTTCTTCCTGCTGGGAAATTACAGTGATATGTGCCCGTCCAAATGCCTAACAGCTACTCTCTCATTGGTTCTCCCTCTTCCCTTTCATCCTCTGCCAAATTGGCAACCTGTGCGAACCAGGAGGTTAAAGGGGCTGTCTCTCCAAGTTGGGAGGTTGATAGTAAAGCAGATGGAAGTCAATCCGGAGCACCAGGAGAGGGACTATTCGTTGAGTTTTAGAAACCTTTCGTATTCACAGTGTGTCCGTTCTCTAGGTTTCCCGTACATGTTATAGCTGTAGTAATATTCCCTTCAACCTGGAGAGTTGGGACCCATGGAATGGGTGCCAGGCGCTTGTGCTTTAAAGGGTCTGCATTTGCTCACCCAATCTCACCAATCGTCACAGTCCCAAGTGTCCCTCCTTATGCCACATCCAGCTGTCATTGTAGATAGGGTCATTCCAGGTTTCATCAGAGACCCTGAAGGAATTGTAAAGAATTTCCCAGTTTTTTTGTTTTGTTTTTGAAATTCCTTTTTATAGTGGGTTTGAGCTGATTCTCGCTGCCATGTTTATGCCAGTCTAGACACACTTGATTCCGTAACGGAGACATATCAATACATAGGTTTTAAGATTCTTACTAGTCAGATATATTCCTCTGCGGGAAATATGGTGTTGTGAGTCCCTTTCACTGAGGAAGGTGTAGGTCTTGTCTATTCCATAGTTGGTTTTTGGAACGGTACCTGTGCTTATATCAAACTCTGGTTTTATGCATCACCCCACCTCTCCTTCCCCCTAAAGCAGGCATAAGAGTGTTTTCTAAATGTGAGACACTGTTCTCTTTCCTAACTGAGTTCAAGTGTAGCCATGTTTACAGGATCTTCATAAGTGATATCTTATGATAAAATTCTTTTTCTCTGTGACTTATTTCACTTAGAATCATCGTACCTGAATCCACCCATTTTGCTGCTACTGGTCTTATGACATTGATTTCATGGCTGAGGGATATTCCATCGTACATAAGTACCACAATTTTTTGAACCATTTTTATATTTCCTGGGATATTTAAGGTGGACCCAAGTTGAGGTCCTTGTAAGCAGTGCAGCCCTAAATTTTGGGATGGCTCTGTCTTATTGATTTCCAGTTTTCCCAAGGTATATTCCCTAGACTGGAAGTGCCCTTGTCTCTGTAGCTCTGTTGTTTACTTGTTTTAGGGAACACAATGCACTCCTCCAGAGAGGCAGTTGAGAATTTACATCCCGCCCTTCAGCATAGAAAGGCTCCCTGTTCTCCAGGGCCTGTCTTGCCTTTCTGGTTTTTACACATTTTGTGGATGTCCCTTTTGACCGGTGGGAAGTGATACATCTTTGTAGTGCAGATTTGCATTGCCCGCTTGCTTGCTTGGCCAAAAAGGACGTATGCGTTTTCTCCTGAATATATTCAGGAGAAAACGCATACGCACTTTTTGGCCAAGTGCATCATTGTCGAAGTTGTGCCCCTCTTCCTGTGCTTTAAAGGCGATTCCAACGTACCTCTTGAAATCTGTTTCCTGCTATTCTGCCTCGCTTTCAAGTCCGCCTCGTTGCCTTCCATCAACAGATTTTTGGACGATAGTTGTCCTTTATTACTCGGCCAGTTTGTTAATTGCTGTGCCCCTGAGCTCCATTTTTCAACTCGTTTTTGTTGAGCTGACTGCAAGTCCAAAATTTTGGTTCAGGACCTATACTGTTTCCCGGTGGGTGGCTGAGACTTTGGTTAATTCTTCTTCCTGCTGGGAAATTACAGTGATATGTGCCCGTCCAAATGCCTAACAGCTACTCTCTCATTGGTTCTCCCTCTTCCCTTTCATCCTCTGCCAAATTGGCAACCTGTGCGAACCAGGAGGTTAAAGGGGCTGTCTCTCCAAGTTGGGAGGTTGATAGTAAAGCAGATGGAAGTCAATCCGGAGCACCAGGAGAGGGACTATTCGTTGAGTTTTAGAAACCTTTCGTATTCACAGTGTGTCCGTTCTCTAGGTTTCCCGTACATGTTATAGCTGTAGTAATATTCCCTTCAACCTGGAGAGTTGGGACCCATGGAATGGGTGCCAGGCGCTTGTGCTTTAAAGGGTCTGCATTTGCTCACCCAATCTCACCAATCGTCACAGTCCCAAGTGTCCCTCCTTATGCCACATCCAGCTGTCATTGTAGATAGGGTCATTCCAGGTTTCATCAGAGACCCTGAAGGAATTGTAAAGAATTTCCCAGTTTTTTTGTTTTGTTTTTGAAATTCCTTTTTATAGTGGGTTTGAGCTGATTCTCGCTGCCATGTTTATGCCAGTCTAGACACACTTGATTCCGTAACGGAGACATATCAATACATAGGTTTTAAGATTCTTACTAGTCAGATATATTCCTCTGCGGGAAATATGGTGTTGTGAGTCCCTTTCACTGAGGAAGGTGTAGGTCTTGTCTATTCCATAGTTGGTTTTTGGAACGGTACCTGTGCTTATATCAAACTCTGGTTTTATGCATCACCCCACCTCTCCTTCCCCCTAAAGCAGGCATAAGAGTGTTTTCTAAATGTGAGACACTGTTCTCTTTCCTAACTGAGTTCAAGTGTAGCCATGTTTACAGGATCTTCATAAGTGATATCTTATGATAAAATTCTTTTTCTCTGTGACTTATTTCACTTAGAATCATCGTACCTGAATCCACCCATTTTGCTGCTACTGGTCTTATGACATTGATTTCATGGCTGAGGGATATTCCATCGTACATAAGTACCACAATTTTTTGAACCATTTTTATATTTCCTGGGATATTTAAGGTGGACCCAAGTTGAGGTCCTTGTAAGCAGTGCAGCCCTAAATTTTGGGATGGCTCTGTCTTATTGATTTCCAGTTTTCCCAAGGTATATTCCCTAGACTGGAAGTGCCCTTGTCTCTGTAGCTCTGTTGTTTAATTGTTTTAGGGAACACAATGCACTCCTCCAGAGAGGCAGTTGGCAATTTATATCCCGCCCTTCAGCATAGAAAGGCTCCCTGTTCTCCAGGGCCTGTCTTGCCTTTTTGGTTTTTACACATTTTGTGGATGTCCCTTTTGACCGGTGGGAACTGATACATATTTGTAGTGCAGATTTGCATTGCCCGCTTGCTTGCTTGGCCAAAAAGGACGTATGCGTTTTCTCCTGAATATATTCAGGAGAAAACGCATACACACTTTTTGGCCAAGTGCATCATTGTCGAAGTTGTGCCCCTCTTCCTGTGCTTTAAAGGCGATTCCAACGTACCTCTTGAAATCTGTTTCCTGCTATTCTGCCTCGCTTTCAAGTCCGCCTCGTTGCCTTCCATCAACAGATTTTTGGACGATAGTTGTCCTTTATTACTCGGCCAGTTTGTTAATTGCTGTGCCCCTGAGCTCCATTTTTCAACTCGTTTTTGTTGAGCTGACTGCAAGTCCAAAATTTTGGTTCAGGACCTATACTGTTTCCCGGTGGGTGGCTGAGACTTTGGTTAATTCTTCTTCCTGCTGGGAAATTACAGTGATATGTGCCCGTCCAAATGCCTAACAGCTACTCTCTCATTGGTTCTCCCTCTTCCCTTTCATCCTCTGCCAAATTGGCAACCTGTGCGAACCAGGAGGTTAAAGGGGCTGTCTCTCCAAGTTGGGAGGTTGATAGTAAAGCAGATGGAAGACAAACCGGAGCACCAGGAGAGGGACTATTCGTTGAGTTTTAGAAACCTTTCGTATTCACAGTGTGTCCGTTCTCTAGGTTTCCCGTACATGTTATAGCTGTAGTAATATTCCCTTCAACCTGGAGAGTTGGGACCCATGGAATGGGTGCCAGGCGCTTGTGCTTTAAAGGGTCTGCATTTGCTCACCCAATCTCACCAATCGTCTCAGTCCCAAGTGTCCCTCCTTATGCCACATCCAGCTGTCATTGTAGATAGGGTCATTCCAGGTTTCATCAGAGACCCTGAAGGAATTGTAAAGAATTTCCCAGTTTTTTTGTTTTGTTTTTGAAATTCCTTTTTATAGTGGGTTTGAGCTGATTCTCGCTGCCATGTTTATGCCAGTCTAGACACATTTGATTCCGTAACGGAGACATATCAATACATAGGTTTTAAGATTCTTACTAGTCAGATATATTCCTCTGCGGGAAATATGGTGTTGTGAGTCCCTTTCACTGAGGAAGGTGTAGGTCTTGTCTATTCCATAGTTGGTTTTTGGAACGGTACCTGTGCTTATATCAAACTCTGGTTTTATGCATCACCCCACCTCTCCTTCCCCCTAAAGCAGGCATAAGAGTGTTTTCTAAATGTGAGACACTGTTCTCTTTCCTAACTGAGTTCAAGTGTAGCCATGTTTACAGGATCTTCATAAGTGATATCTTATGATAAGTTTCTTTTTCTCTGTGACTTATTTCACTTAGAATCATCGTACCTGAATCCACCCATTTTGCTGCTACTGGTCTTATGACATTGATTTCATGGCTGAGGGATATTCCATCGTACATAAGTACCACAATTTTTTGAACCATTTTTGTATTTCCTGGGATATTTAAGGTGGACCCAAGTTGAGGTCCTTGTAAGCAGTGCAGCCCTAAATTTTGGGATGGCTCTGTCTTATTGATTTCCAGTTTTCCCAAGGTATATTCCCTAGACTGGAAGTGCCCTTGGCTCTGTAGCTCTGTTGTTTACTTGTTTTAGGGAACACAATGCACTCCTCCAGAGAGGCAGTTGGCAATTTACATCCCGCCCATCAGCATAGCAAGGCTCCCTGTTCTCCAGGGCCTGTCTTGCCTTTCTGGTTTTTACACATTTTGTGGATGTCCCTTTTGACCAGTGGGAAGTGATACTTCTTTGTAGTGCAGATTTGCATTGCCCGCTTGCTTGCTTGGCCAAAAAGGACGTATGCGTTTTCTCCTGAATATATTCAGGAGAGAACGCATAGGACCTTTTTGGCCAAGTGCATCATTGTCGAAGTTGTGCCCCTCTTCCTGTGCTTTAAAGGCGATTCCAACGTACCTCTTGAAATCTGTTTCCTGCTATTCTGCCTCGCTTTCAAGTCCGCCTCGTTGCCTTCCCTCAACAGATTTTTGGACGATAGTTTTCCTTTATTACTCGGCCAGTTTGTGAATTGCTGTGCCCCTGAGCTCCATTTTTCAACTCGTTTTTTGTGAGCTGACCGCAAGTCCAAAATTTTGGTTCAGGACTTATGCTGGTTCCCGGTGGGTGGCTGAGACTTTGGTTAATTCTTCTTCCTGCCAGGAAATTACAGTGATATGTGCCCGTCCAAATGCCTAACAGCTACTCTCTCATTGGTTCTCCCTCTTCCCTTTCATCCTCTGCCAAATTGGCAACCTGTGCGAACCAGGAGGTTAAAGGGGCTGTCTCTCCAAGTTGGGAGGTTGATAGTAAAGCAGATGGAAAGTCAAACCGGAGCACCAGGAGAGGGACTATTCGTTGAGTTTTAGAAACCTTTCGTATTCACAGTGTGTCCGTTCTCTAGGTTTCCCGTACATGTTATAACTGTAGTAATATTCCCTTCAACCTGGAGAGTTGGGACCCATGGAATGGGTGCCATGCATTATTGCTTTAAAGGGTCTGCATTTGCTCACACAATCTCACCAATTCTCTCAGTCCCAAGCGTCCAGCCTTATGCCACATCCAGCTGTCGTTGTAGATAGGGTCATTCCAGGTTTCATCAGAGACCCTGAAGGAATTGTAAAGAATTTCCCAGTTTTTTTGTTTTGTTTTTGAAATTCCTTTTTATAGTGGGTTTGAGCTGATTCTTGCTGCCATGTTTATGCCAGTCTAGACACACTTGATTCCCTTATGGAGACATATCAATACATAGGTTTTAAGATTCTTACTAGTCAGATATATTCCTCTCCGGGAAATATGGGGTATTGAGTCCCTTTCTATGAGGAAGGTGTAGGTCTTTTCTATTCCATAGTTGGTTTTTGGAACGGTACCTGTGCTTATATCAAGCTCTGGTTTTATGCATCACCCCACCTCTCCTTCCCCCTTAAGCAGGCATAAGAGTGTTTTCTAAATGTGAGACACTGTTCTCTTTCCTAACTCAGTTCAAGTGTAGCCATGTTTACAGGATCTTCATAAGTGATATCTTATGATAAGTTTCTTTTTCTGTGTGACTTATTTCACTTAGAATCATCGTACCTGAATCCACCCATTTTGCTGCTACTGGTCTTATGACATTGACTTCATGGCTGAGGGATATTCCATCGTACGTAAGAACCACAATTTTTTGAACCATTTTTATATTTCCTGGGATATTTAATGTGTACCCAAGTTGAGGTCCTTGTAAGCAGTGCAGCCCTAAATTTTGGGGTGGCTCTGTCTTATTGATTTTCAGTTTTCCCAAGGTATATTCCCTAGACTGGAAGTGCCCTTGGCTCTGTAGCTCTGTTCTTTACTTGTTTTAGGGAACACAATGCACTGCTCCAGAGAGGCAGTCGGCAAGTTACATCCCGCCCATCAGCATAACAAGGCTCCCTGTTCTCCAGGGCCTGTCTTGCCTTTCTGGTTTTTACACATTTTGTGGATGTCCCTTTTGACCGGTGGGAAGTGATACTTCTTTGTAGTGCAGATTTGCATTGCCCGCTTGCTTGCTTGGCCAAAAATGGCGTATGTGTTTTCTCCTGAATATATTCAGGAGAAAACGCATACGCCCTTTTGGCCAAGTGCATCATTGTCGAAGTTGTGCCCCTCTTCCTGTGCTTTAAAGGCGATTCCAACGTACCTCTTTAAATCTGTTTCCTGCTATTCTGCCTCGCTTTAAAGTCCGCCTCGTTGCCTTCCCTCAACAGATTTTTGGACGATAGTTGTCCTTTATTACTCGGCCAGTTTGTGAATTGCTGTGCCCCTGAGCTCCATTTTTCAACTCGTTTTTGGTGAGCTGACCGCAAGTCCAAAATTTTGGTTCAGGACCTATACTGGTTCCCGGTGGGTGGCTGAGACTTTGGTTAATTCTTCTTCCTGCCGGGAAATTACAGTGATATGTGCCCGTCCAAATGCCTAACAGCTACTCTCTCATTGGTTCTCCCTCTTCCCTTTCATCCTCTGCCAAATTGGCAACCTGTGCGAACCAGGAGGTTAAAGGGGCTGTCTCTCCAGGTTGGGAGGTTGATAGTAAAGCAGATGGAAAGTCAAAGAGGAGCACCAGGAGAGGGACTATTCGTTGAGTTTTAGAAACCTTTCGTATTCACAGTGTGTCCGTTCTCTAGGTTTCCCGTACATGTTATAGCTGTAGTAATATTTCCTTCAACCTGGAGAGTTGGGACCCATGGAATGGGTGCCAGGCATTTGTGCTTTAAAGGGTCTGCATTTGCTTACCCAATCTCACCAATCCTCTCAGTCCCAAGTGTCCCTCCTTATGCCACATCCAGCTGTCGTTGTAGATAGGGTCATTCCAGGTTTCATCAGAGACCCTGAAGGAATTGTAAAGAATTTCCCAGTTTTTTTGTTTTGTTTTTGAAATTCCTTTTTTTAGTGGGTTTGAGCTGATTCTCGCTGCCATGTTTATGCCAGTCTAGACACACTTGATTCCCTTACGGAGACATATCAATACATAGGTTTTAAGATACTTACTAGTCAGATATATTCCTCTGCGGGAAATATGGGGTTTTGAGTCCCTTTCACTGAGGAAGGTGTAGGTCTTGGCTATTCCATAGTTGGTTTTTGGAACGGTACCTGTGCTTATATCAAACTCTGGTTTTATGCATCACCCCACCTCTCCTTCCCCCTTAAGCAGGCATAAGAGTGTTTTCTAAATGTGAGACACTGTTCTCTTTCCTAACTCAGTTCAAGTGTAGCCATGTTTACAGGATCTTCATAAGTGATATCTTATGATAAGTTTCTTTTTCTGTGTGACTTATTTCACTTAGAATCATCGTACCTGAATCCACCCATTTTGCTGCTACTGCTCTTATGACATTGATTTCATGGCTCAGGGATATTCCATCGTACGTAAGTACCACAATTTTTTGAACCATTTTTATATTTCCTGGGATATTTAAGGTGTACCCAAGTTGAGGTCCTTGTAAGCAGTGCAGCCCTAAATTTTGGGGTGGCTCTGTCTTATTGATTTTCAGTTTTCCCAAGGTATATTCCCTAGACTGGAAGTGCCCTTGGCTCTGTAGCTCTGTTGTTTACTTGTTTTAGGAAACACAATGCACTCCTCCAGAGAGGCAGTTGGCTATTTACATCCCGCCCATCAGCATAACAAGGCTCCCTGTTCTCCAGGGCCTGTCTTGCCTTTCTGGTTTTTACACATATTGTGGATGTCCCTTTTGACAGGTGGGAAGTGATACTTCTTTGTAGTGCAGATTTGCATTGCCCGCTTGCTTGCTTGGCCAAAAAGGGCGTATGCGTTTTCTCCTGAATATATTCAGGAGAAAACGCATACGCCCTTTTTGGCCAAGTGCATCATTGTCGATGTTGTGCCCCTCTTCCTGTGCTTTAAAGGCGATTCCAACGTACCTCTTGAAATCTGTTTCCTGCTATTCTGCCTCGCTTTCAAGTCCGCCTCGTTGCCTTCCCTCAACAGATTTTTGGACGATACTTGTCCTTTATTACTTGGCCAGTTTGTGAATTGCTGTGCCCCTGAGCTCCATTTTTCAGCTCGTTTTTTGTTAGCTGACAGCAAGTCCAAAATTTTGGTTCAGGACTTATGCTGGTTCCCGGTGGGGGGCTGAGACTTTGGTTAATTCTTCTTCCTGCCGGGAAGTTAGAGTGATATGTGCCGGTCCAAATGCCTAACAGCTACTCTCTCATTGGTTCTCCCTCTTCCCTTTCATCCTCTGCCAAATTGGCAACCTGTGCAAACCAGGAGGTTAAAGTGGCTATCTCTCCAAGTTGGGAGTTTGATAGTAAAGCAGATGGAAAGTCAAACCGGAGGACCAGGAGAGGGACTATTCTTTGAGTTTTAGAAACCTTTCGTATTCACAGTGTGTCCGTTCTCTAGGTTTCCCGTACATGTTATAGCTGTAGTAATATTCCCTTCAACCAGGAGAGTTCGGAACCATGGAATGGCTGCCATGCATTATTGCTTTAAAGGGTCTGCATTTGCTCACACAATCTCACCAATCGTCTCAGTCCCAAGTGTCCCTCCTTATGCCACATCCAGCTGTCATTGTAGATAGGGTCATTCCAGGTTTCATCAGAGACCCTGAAGGAATTGTAAAGAATTTCCCAGTTTTTTT
Source organism: Hyperoodon ampullatus (assembly GCF_949752795.1). Lineage (NCBI taxonomy): Eukaryota > Metazoa > Chordata > Mammalia > Artiodactyla > Ziphiidae > Hyperoodon > Hyperoodon ampullatus. The sequence continues at coordinate 726,718 of NW_027640838.1, read as the reverse complement.
GTTTTGTTTTTGAAATTCCTTTTTATAGTGGGTTTGAGCTGACTCTCGCTGCCATGTTTATGCCAGTCTAGACACACTTGATTCCCTTACGGAGACATATCAATACATAGGTTTTAAGATTCTTACTGATCAGATATATTCCTCTGTGGGAAATATGGTGTTTTGAGTACCTTTCACTCAGGAAGGTATAGGTCTTGTATATTCCATAGTTGGTTTTTGGAACGGTACCTGTGCTTATATCAAACTCTGGTTTTATGCATCACCCCACCTCTCCTGCCCCCTTAAGCAGGCATAAGAGTGTTTTCTAAATGTGAGACACTGTTCTCTTTCCTAACTCAGTTCAAGTGTAGCCATGTTTACAGGATCTTCATAAGTGATATCTTATGATAAGTTTCTTTTTCTGTGTGACTTATTTCACTTAGAGTCATCGTACCTGAATCCACCCATTTTGCTGCTACTGGTCTTATGACATTGATTTCATGGCTGAGGGATATTCCATCGTACATAAGTACCCCAATTTTTTGAACCATTTTTATATTTCCTGGGGTATTTAAGGTGGACCCAAGTTGAGGTCCTTGTAAGCAGTGCAGCCCTAAATTTTGGGATGGCTCTGTCTTATTGATTTCCAGTTTTCCCAAGGTATATTCCCTAGACTGGAAGTGCCCTTGGCTCTGTAGCTCTGTTGTTTACTTGTTTTAGGGAACACAATGCACTCCTCCAGAGAGGCAGTTGGCAATTTACATCCCGCCCTTCAGCATAGAAAGGCTCCCTGTTCTCCAGGGCCAGTCTTGCCTTTCTGGTTTTTACACATTTTGTGGAAGTCCCTTTTGACTGGTGGGAAGTGATACTTCTTTGTAGTGCAGATTTGCATTGCCCGCTTGCTTGCTTGGCCAAAAAGGGCGTATGCATTTTCTCCTGAATATATTCAGGAGAAAACGCATACGCACTTTTTGGCCAAGTGCATCATTGTCGAAGTTGTGCCCCTCTTCCTGTGCTTTAAAGGCGATTCCAACGTACCTCTTGAAATCTGTTTCCTGCTATTCTGCCTCGCTTTCAAGTCCGCCTCGTTGCCTTCCCTCAACAGATTTTTGGACGATAGTTGTCCTTTATTACTCGGCCAGTTTGTGAATTGCTGTGCCCCTGAGCTCCATTTTTCAACTCGTTTTTGTTGAGCTGACTGCAAGTCCAAAATTTTGGTTCAGGACCTATACTGGTTCCCGGTGGGGGGCTGAGACTTTGGTTAATTCTTCTTCCTGCCGGGAAATTACAGTGATATGTGCAAATCCAAATGCCTAACAGCTACTCTCTCATTGGTTCTCCCTATTCCCTTTCATCCTCTGCCAAATTGGCAACGTGTGTGAACCAGGAGGTTAAAGGGTCTGTCTCTCCAAGGTGGGAGGTTGATAGTAAAGCAGATGGAAGTCAAACCGGAGCACCAGGAGAGGGACTATTCGTTGAGTTTTAGAAACCTTTCGTATTCACAGTGTGTCCGTTCTCTAGGTTTCTCGTACATGTTATAGCTGTAGTAATATTCCCTTCAACCTGGAGAGTTGGGACCCATGGAATGGGTGCCAGGCGCTTGTGCTTTAAAGGGTCTGCATTTGCTCACCCAATCTCACCAATCGTCTCAGTCCCAAGTGTCCCTCCTTATGCCACATCCAGCTGTCATTGTAGATAGGGTCATTCCAGGTTTCATCAGAGACCCTGAAGGAATTGTAAAGAATTTCCCAGTTTTTTTGTTTTGTTTTTGAAATTCCTTTTTATAGTGGGTTTGAGCTGATTCTCGCTGCCATGTTTATGCCAGTCTAGACACACTTGATTCCGTAACGGAGACATATCAATACATAGGTTTTAAGATTCTTACTAGTCAGATATATTCCTCTGCGGGAAATATGGTGTTGTGAGTCCCTTTCACTGAGGAAGGTGTAGGTCTTGTCTATTCCATAGTTGGTTTTTGGAACGGTACCTGTGCTTATATCAAACTCTGGTTTTATGCATCACCCCATCTCTCCTTCCCCCTAAAGCAGGCATAAGAGTGTTTTCTAAATGTGAGACACTGTTCTCTTTCCTAACTGAGTTCAAGTGTAGCCATGTTTACAGGATCTTCATAAGTGATATCTTATGATAAAATTCTTTTTCTCTGTGACTTATTTCACTTAGAATCATCGTACCTGAATCCACCCATTTTGCTGCTACTGGTCTTATGACATTGATTTCATGGCTGAGGGATATTCCATCGTACATAAGTACCACAATTTTTTGAACCATTTTTATATTTCCTGGGATATTTAAGGTGGACCCAAGTTGAGGTCCTTGTAAGCAGTGCAGCCCTAAATTTTGGGATGGCTCTGTCTTATTGATTTCCAGTTTTCCCAAGGTATATTCCCTAGACTGGAAGTGCCCTTGTCTCTGTAGCTCTGTTGTTTACTTGTTTTAGGGAACACAATGCACTCCTCCAGAGAGGCAGTTGAGAATTTACATCCCGCCCTTCAGCATAGAAAGGCTCCCTGTTCTCCAGGGCCTGTCTTGCCTTTCTGGTTTTTACACATTTTGTGGATGTCCCTTTTGACCGGTGGGAAGTGATACATCTTTGTAGTGCAGATTTGCATTGCCCGCTTGCTTGCTTGGCCAAAAAGGACGTATGCGTTTTCTCCTGAATATATTCAGGAGAAAACGCATACGCACTTTTTGGCCAAGTGCATCATTGTCGAAGTTGTGCCCCTCTTCCTGTGCTTTAAAGGCGATTCCAACGTACCTCTTGAAATCTGTTTCCTGCTATTCTGCCTCGCTTTCAAGTCCGCCTCGTTGCCTTCCATCAACAGATTTTTGGACGATAGTTGTCCTTTATTACTCGGCCAGTTTGTTAATTGCTGTGCCCCTGAGCTCCATTTTTCAACTCGTTTTTGTTGAGCTGACTGCAAGTCCAAAATTTTGGTTCAGGACCTATACTGTTTCCCGGTGGGTGGCTGAGACTTTGGTTAATTCTTCTTCCTGCTGGGTAATTACAGTGATATGTGCCCGTCCAAATGCCTAACAGCTACTCTCTCATTGGTTCTCCCTCTTCCCTTTCATCCTCTGCCAAATTGGCAACCTGTGCGAACCAGGAGGTTAAAGGGGCTGTCTCTCCAAGTTGGGAGGTTGATAGTAAAGCAGATGGAAGTCAAACCGGAGCACCAGGAGAGGGACTATTCGTTGAGTTTTAGAAACCTTTCGTATTCACAGTGTGTCCGTTCTCTAGGTTTCCCGTACATGTTATAGCTGTAGTAATATTCCCTTCAACCTGGAGAGTTGGGACCCATGGAATGGGTGCCAGGCGCTTGTGCTTTAAAGGGTCTGCATTTGCTCACCCAATCTCACCAATCGTCACAGTCCCAAGTGTCCCTCCTTATGCCACATCCAGCTGTCATTGTAGATAGGGTCATTCCAGGTTTCATCAGAGACCCTGAAGGAATTGTAAAGAATTTCCCAGTTTTTTTGTTTTGTTTTTGAAATTCCTTTTTATAGTGGGTTTGAGCTGATTCTCGCTGCCATGTTTATGCCAGTCTAGACACACTTGATTCCCTTACGGAGACATATCAATACATAGGTTTTAAGATTCTTACTAGTCAGATATATTCCTCTGCGGGAAATATGGTGTTGTGAGTCCCTTTCACTGAGGAAGGTGTAGGTCTTGTCTATTCCATAGTTGGTTTTTGGAACGGTACCTGTGCTTATATCAAACTCTGGTTTTATGCATCACCCCACCTCTCCTTCCCCCTAAAGCAGGCATAAGAGTGTTTTCTAAATGTGAGACACTGTTCTCTTTCCTAACTGAGTTCAAGTGTAGCCATGTTTACAGGATCTTCATAAGTGATATCTTATGATAAAATTCTTTTTCTCTGTGACTTATTTCACTTAGAATCATCGTACCTGAATCCACCCATTTTGCTGCTACTGGTCTTATGACATTGATTTCATGGCTGAGGGATATTCCATCGTACATAAGTACCACAATTTTTTGAACCATTTTTATATTTCCTGGGATATTTAAGGTGGACCCAAGTTGAGGTCCTTGTAAGCAGTGCAGCCCTAAATTTTGGGGTGGCTCTGTCGTATTGATATTCAGTTTTCCCAAGGTATATTCCCTAGACTGGAAGTGCCCTTGTCTCTGTAGCTCTGTTGTTTACTTGTTTTAGGGAACACAATTCACTCCTACAGAGAGGCAGTTTGCAATTTACATCCCGCCCTTCAGCATATCAAGGCTCCCTGTTCTCCAGGGCCTGTCTTGCCTTTCTGGTTTTTACACATTTTGTGGATGTCCCTTTTGACCGGTTGGAAGTGATACTTCTTTGTAGTGCAGATTTGCATTGCCCGCTTGCTTGCTTGGCCAAAAAGGACGTATGCGTTTTCTCCTGAATATATTCAGGAGAAAACGCATGCGCCCTTTTTGGCCAAGTGCATCATTGTCGAAATTGTGCCCCTCTTCCTGTGCTTTAAAGGCGATTCCAACGTACCTCTTGAAATCTGTTTCCTGCTATTCTGCCTCGCTTTCAAGTCCGCCTCGTTGCCTTCCCTCAACAGATTTTTGGACGATAGTTGTCCTTCATTACTCGGCCAGTTTGTGAATTGCTGTGCCCCTGAGCCCCATTTTTCAACTCGTTTTTGCTGAGCTGACCACAAGTCCAAAATTTTGGTTCAGGACCTATACTGGTTCCCGGTGGGTGGCTGAGACTTTGGTTAATTCTTCTTCCAGCCGGGAAATTACAGTGATATGTGACCGTCCAAATGCCTAACAGCTACTCTCTCATTGGTTCTCCCTCTTCCCTTTCATCCTCTGCCAAATTGGCAACCTTGAGAACCAGGAGCTTAAAGGGGCTGTCTCACCAAGCTGGGAGGTTGATAGTAAAGCAGATGGAAAGTCAAACCAGAGCACCAGGAGAGGGACTATTCGTTGAGTTTTAGAAACCTTTCGTATTCACAGTGTGACCGTTCTCTAGGTTTCCCGTACATGTTATAGCTGTAGTAATATTCCCTTCAACCTGGAGAGTTGGGAACCATGGAATTGGTGCCAGGCATTTGTGCTTTAAAGGGTCTGCATTTGCTCACCCAATCTCACCAATCGTCTCAGTCCCAAGTGTCCCTCCTTATGCCACATCCAGCTGTCGTTGTAGATAGGGTCATTCCAGGTTTCATCAGAGACCCTGAAGGAATTGTGAAGAATTTCCCAGTTTTAATGTTTTGTTTTTGAAATTCATTTTTATAGTGGGTTTGAGCTGATTCTGGCTGCCATGTTTATGCCATTCTAGACACACTTGATTCCCTTATGAAGACATATCAATACATAGGTGTTAAGATTCTTACTAGTCAGATATATTCCTCTGCGGGAAATATGGGGTTTTGAGTCCCTTTCACTGAGGAAGGGGTAGGTCTTGTCTATTCCATAGTTGGTTTTCGGAACGGTACCTGTGCTTATATCAAACTCTGGTTTTATGCATCACCCCACCTCTCCTTCCCCCTTAAGCAGGCATAAGAGTGTTTTCTAAATGTGAGACACTGTTCTCTTTCCTAACTCAGTTCAAGTGTAGCCATGTTTACAGGATCTCCATAAGTGATATCTTATGATAAGTTTCTTTTTCTGTGTGACTTATTTCACTTAGAATCATCGTACCTGAATCCACCCATTTTGCTGCTACTGGTCTTATGACATTGATTTCATGGCTGAGGGATATTCTATCGTACGTAAGTACCACAATTTTTTGAACCATTTTTATATTTCCTGGGATATTTAACGTGTACCCAAGTTGAGGTCCTTGTAAGCAGTGCAGCCATAAATTTTGGGGTGGCACTGTCTTATTGATTTTCAGTTTTCCCAAGGTATATTCCCTAGACTGGAAGTGCCCTTGGCTCTGTAGCTCTGTTGTTTACTTGTTTTAGGGAACACAATGCACTCCTCCAGAGAGGCAGTTGGCTATTTACATCCCGCCCATCAGCATAACAAGGCTCCCTGTTCTCCAGGGCCTGTCTTGCCTTTCTGGTTTTTACACATATTGTGGATGTCCCTTTTGACCGGTGGGAAGTGATACTTCTTTGTAGTGCAGATTTGCATTGCCCGCTTGCTTGCTTGGCCAAAAAGGGCGTATGCGTTTTCTCCTGAATATATTCAGGAGAAAACGCATACGCCCTTTTTGGCCAAGTGCATCATTGTCGATGTTGTGCCCCTCTTCCTGTGCTTTAAAGGCGATTCCAACGTACCTCTTGAAATCTGTTTCCTGCTATTCTGCCTCGCTTTCAAGTCCGCCTCGTTGCCTTCCCTCAACAGATTTTTGGACGATACTTGTCCTTTATTACTTGGCCAGTTTGTGAATTGCTGTGCCCCTGAGCTCCATTTTTCAGCTCGTTTTTTGTTAGCTGACAGCAAGTCCAAAATTTTGGTTCAGGACTTATGCTGGTTCCCGGTGGGGGGCTGAGACTTTGGTTAATTCTTCTTCCTGCCGGGAAGTTAGAGTGATATGTGCCGGTCCAAATGCCTAACAGCTACTCTCTCATTGGTTCTCCCTCTTCCCTTTCATCCTCTGCCAAATTGGCAACCTGTGCGAACCAGGAGGTTAAAGTGGCTATCTCTCCAAGTTGGGAGTTTGATAGTAAAGCAGATGGAAAGTCAAACCGGAGGACCAGGAGAGGGACTATTCTTTGAGTTTTAGAAACCTTTCGTATTCACAGTGTGTCCGTTCTCTAGGTTTCCCGTACATGTTATAGCTGTAGTAATATTCCCTTCAACCAGGAGAGTTCGGAACCATGGAATGGCTGCCATGCATTATTGCTTTAAAGGGTCTGCATTTGCTCACACAATCTCACCAATCGTCTCAGTCCCAAGTGTCCCTCCTTATGCCACATCCAGCTGTCATTGTAGATAGGGTCATTCCAGGTTTCATCAGAGACCCTGAAGGAATTGTAAAGAATTTCCCAGTTTTTTTGTTTTGTTTTTGAAATTCCTTTTTATAGTGGGTTTGAGCTGACTCTCGCTGCCATGTTTATGCCAGTCTAGACACACTTGATTCCCTTACGGAGACATATCAATACATAGGTTTTAAGATTCTTACTGATCAGATATATTCCTCTGTGGGAAATATGGTGTTTTGAGTACCTTTCACTCAGGAAGGTATAGGTCTTGTATATTCCATAGTTGGTTTTTGGAACGGTACCTGTGCTTATATCAAACTCTGGTTTTATGCATCACCCCACCTCTCCTGCCCCCTTAAGCAGGCATAAGAGTGTTTTCTAAATGTGAGACACTGTTCTCTTTCCTAAGTCAGTTCAAGTGTAGCCATGTTTACAGGATCTTCATAAGTGATATCTTATGATAAGTTTCTTTTTCTGTGTGACTTATTTCACTTAGAGTCATCGTACCTGAATCCACCCATTTTGCTGCTACTGGTCTTATGACATTGATTTCATGGCTGAGGGATATTCCATCGTACATAAGTACCCCAATTTTTTGAACCATTTTTATATTTCCTGGGGTATTTAAGGTGGACCCAAGTTGAGGTCCTTGTAAGCAGTGCAGCCCTAAATTTTGGGATGGCTCTGTCTTATTGATTTCCAGTTTTCCCAAGGTATATTCCCTAGACTGGAAGTGCCCTTGGCTCTGTAGCTCTGTTGTTTACTTGTTTTAGGGAACACAATGCACTCCTCCAGAGAGGCAGTTGGCAATTTACATCCCGCCCTTCAGCATAGAAAGGCTCCCTGTTCTCCAGGGCCAGTCTTGCCTTTCTGGTTTTTACACATTTTGTGGAAGTCCCTTTTGACTGGTGGGAAGTGATACTTCTTTGTAGTGCAGATTTGCATTGCCCGCTTGCTTGCTTGGCCAAAAAGGGCGTATGCATTTTCTCCTGAATATATTCAGGAGAAAACGCATACGCACTTTTTGGCCAAGTGCATCATTGTCGAAGTTGTGCCCCTCTTCCTGTGCTTTAAAGGCGATTCCAACGTACCTCTTGAAATCTGTTTCCTGCTATTCTGCCTCGCTTTCAAGTCCGCCTCGTTGCCTTCCCTCAACAGATTTTTGGACGATAGTTGTCCTTTATTACTCGGCCAGTTTGTGAATTGCTGTGCCCCTGAGCTCCATTTTTCAACTCGTTTTTGTTGAGCTGACTGCAAGTCCAAAATTTTGGTTCAGGACCTATACTGGTTCCCGGTGGGGGGCTGAGACTTTGGTTAATTCTTCTTCCTGCTGGGAAATTACAGTGATATGTGCCCGTCCAAATGCCTAACAGCTACTCTCTCATTGGTTCTCCCTCTTCCCTTTCATCCTCTGCCAAATTGGCAACCTGTGCGAACCAGGAGGTTAAAGGGGCTGTCTCTCCAAGTTGGGAGGTTGATAGTAAAGCAGATGGAAGTCAATCCGGAGCACCAGGAGAGGGACTATTCGTTGAGTTTTAGAAACCTTTCGTATTCACAGTGTGTCCGTTCTCTAGGTTTCCCGTACATGTTATAGCTGTAGTAATATTCCCTTCAACCTGGAGAGTTGGGACCCATGGAATGGGTGCCAGGCGCTTGTGCTTTAAAGGGTCTGCATTTGCTCACCCAATCTCACCAATCGTCACAGTCCCAAGTGTCCCTCCTTATGCCACATCCAGCTGTCATTGTAGATAGGGTCATTCCAGGTTTCATCAGAGACCCTGAAGGAATTGTAAAGAATTTCCCAGTTTTTTTGTTTTGTTTTTGAAATTCCTTTTTATAGTGGGTTTGAGCTGATTCTCGCTGCCATGTTTATGCCAGTCTAGACACACTTGATTCCGTAACGGAGACATATCAATACATAGGTTTTAAGATTCTTACTAGTCAGATATATTCCTCTGCGGGAAATATGGTGTTGTGAGTCCCTTTCACTGAGGAAGGTGTAGGTCTTGTCTATTCCATAGTTGGTTTTTGGAACGGTACCTGTGCTTATATCAAACTCTGGTTTTATGCATCACCCCACCTCTCCTTCCCCCTAAAGCAGGCATAAGAGTGTTTTCTAAATGTGAGACACTGTTCTCTTTCCTAACTCAGTTCAAGTGTAGCCATGTTTACAGGATCTTCATAAGTGATATCTTATGATAAAATTCTTTTTCTCTGTGACTTATTTCACTTAGAATCATCGTACCTGAATCCACCCATTTTGCTGCTACTGGTCTTATGACATTGATTTCATGGCTGAGGGATATTCCATCGTACATAAGTACCACAATTTTTTGAACCATTTTTATATTTCCTGGGATATTTAAGGTGGACCCAAGTTGAGGTCCTTGTAAGCAGTGCAGCCCTAAATTTTGGGATGGCTCTGTCTTATTGATTTCCAGTTTTCCCAAGGTATATTCCCTAGACTGGAAGTGCCCTTGTCTCTGTAGCTCTGTTGTTTAATTGTTTTAGGGAACACAATGCACTCCTCCAGAGAGGCAGTTGGCAATTTATATCCCGCCCTTCAGCATAGAAAGGCTCCCTGTTCTCCAGGGCCTGTCTTGCCTTTTTGGTTTTTACACATTTTGTGGATGTCCCTTTTGACCGGTGGGAAGTGATACATATTTGTAGTGCAGATTTGCATTGCCCGCTTGCTTGCTTGGCCAAAAAGGACGTATGCGTTTTCTCCTGAATATATTCAGGAGAAAACGCATACACACTTTTTGGCCAAGTGCATCATTGTCGAAGTTGTGCCCCTCTTCCTGTGCTTTAAAGGCGATTCCAACGTACCTCTTGAAATCTGTTTCCTGCTATTCTGCCTCGCTTTCAAGTCCGCCTCGTTGCCTTCCATCAACAGATTTTTGGACGATAGTTGTCCTTTATTACTCGGCCAGTTTGTTAATTGCTGTGCCCCTGAGCTCCATTTTTCAACTCGTTTTTGTTGAGCTGACTGCAAGTCCAAAATTTTGGTTCAGGACCTATACTGTTTCCCGGTGGGTGGCTGAGACTTTGGTTAATTCTTCTTCCTGCTGGGAAATTACAGTGATATGTGCCCGTCCAAATGCCTAACAGCTACTCTCTCATTGGTTCTCCCTCTTCCCTTTCATCCTCTGCCAAATTGGCAACCTGTGCGAACCAGGAGGTTAAAGGGGTTGTCTCTCCAAGTTGGGAGGTTGATAGTAAAGCAGATGGAAGACAAACCGGAGCACCAGGAGAGGGACTATTCGTTGAGTTTTAGAAACCTTTCGTATTCACAGTGTGTCCGTTCTCTAGGTTTCCCGTACATGTTATAGCTGTAGTAATATTCCCTTCAACCTGGAGAGTTAGGACCCATGGAATGGGTGCCAGGCATTTGTGCTTTAAAGGGTCTGCATTTGCTCACCCAATCTCACCAATCGTCTCAGTCCCAAGTGTCCCTCCTTATGCCACATCCAGCAGTCATTGTAGATAGGGTCATTCCAGGTTTCATCAGAGACCCTGAAGGAATTGTAAAGAATTTCCTAGTTTTTTTGTTTTGTTTTTTAAATTCGTTTTTATAGTGGGTTTGAGCTGATTCTCGCTGCCATGTTTATGCCAGTCTAGACACACTTGATTCCCTTACGGAGACATATCAATACATAGGTTTTAAGATTCTTACTAGTCAGATATATTCCTCTGCGGGAAATATGGGGTTTTGAGTCCCTTTCACTGAGGAAGGTGTAGGTCTTGTCTATTCCATAGTTGGTTTTTGGAACGGTACCTGTGCTTATATCAAACTCTGGTTTTATGCATCACCCCACCTCTCCTTCCCCCTTAAGCAGGCATAACAGTGTTTTCTAAATGTGAGACACTGTTCTCTTTCCTAACTCACTTCAAGTGTAGCCATGTTTACCGGGTCTTCATAAGTGATATCTTATGATAAGTTTCTTTTTCTGTGTGACTTACTTCACTTAGAATCATCGTACCTGAATCCACCCATTTTGCTGCTACTGGTCTTATGACATTGATTTCATGGCTCAGGGATATTCCATCGTACGTAAGTACCACAATTTTTTGAACCATTTTTATATTTCCTGGGATATTTAAGGTGTACCCAAGTTGAGGTCCTTGTAAGCAGTGCAGCCCTAAATTTTGGGGTGGCTCTGTCTTATTGATTTTCAGTTTTCCCAAGGTATATTCCCTAGACTGGAGGTGCCCTTGGCTCTGTAGCTCTGTTGTTTACTTGTTTTAGGGAACCCAATGCCCTCCTCCAGAGAGGCAGTTGGCAATTTACATCCCGCCCATCAGCATAACAAGGCTCCCTGTTGTCCAGGACCTGTCTTGCCTTTCTGGTTTTTACACATTTTGTGGATGTCCCTTTTGACCGGTGGGAAGTGATACTTCTTTGTAGTGCAGATTTGCATTGCCCGCTTGCTTGCTTGGCCAAAAAGGGCGTATGCGTTTTCTCCTGAATATATACAGGAGAAAACGCATACGCCCTTTTGGCCAAGTGCATCATTGTGGAAGTTGTGCCCCTCTTCCTGTGCTTTAAAGGCGATTCCAACGTACCTCTTGAAATCTGTTTCCTGCTATTCTGCCTCGCATTCAAGTCCGCCTCGTTGCCTTCCCTCAACATATTTTTGGACGATAGTTGTCCTTTATTACTCGGCCAGTTTGTGAATTGCTGTGCCCCTGAGCTCCATTTTTCAACTCTTTTTTGGTGAGCTGACTGCAAGTCCAAAACTTTGGTTCAGGACCTATACTGGTTCCCGGTGGGTGGCTGAGACTTTCCTTAATTCTTCTTCCTGCCGGGAAATTACAGTGATATATGCCCGTCCAAATGCCTAACAGCTACTCTCTCATTGGTTCTCTCTCTTCCCTTTCATCCTCTGCCAAATTGGCAACCTGTGCAAACCAGGAGGTTAAAGGGGATGTCTCTCCAAGTTGGGAGGTTGATAGTAAAGAAGATGGAAAGTCAAACCGGAGCACCAGGAGAGGGACTATTCTTTGAGTTTTAGAAACTTTTCGTATTCACAGTGTGTCCGTTCTCTAGGTTTCCCGTACATGTTATAGCTGTAGTAATATTCCCTTCAACCTGGAGAGTTAGGACCCATGGAATGGGTGCCAGGCATTTGTGCTTTAAAGGGTCTGCATTTGCTCACCCAATCTCACCAATCGTCTCAGTCCCAAGTGTCCCTCCTTATGCCACATCCAGCTGTCATTGTAGATAGGGTCATTCCAGGTTTCATCAGAGACCCTGAAGGAATTGTAAAGAATTTCCTAGTTTTTTTGTTTTGTTTTTTAAATTCGTTTTTATAGTGGGTTTGAGCTGATTCTCGCTGCCATGTTTATGCCAGTCTAGACACACTTGATTCCCTTACGGAGACATATCAATACATAGGTTTTAAGATTCTTACTAGTCAGATATATTCCGCTGCGGGAAATATGGTGTTTTGAGTCCCTTTCACTGAGGAAGGTGTAGGTCTTGTCTATTCCATAGTTGGTTTTTGGAACGGTACCTGTGCTTATATCAAACTCTGGTTTTATGCATCACCCCACCTCTCCTTCCCCCTTAAGCAGGCATAACAGTGTTTTCTAAATGTGAGACACTGTTCTCTTTCCTAACTCACTTCAAGTGTAGCCATGTTTACCGGGTCTTCATAAGTGATATCTTATGATAAGTTTCTTTTTCTGTGTGACTTACTTCACTTAGAATCATCGTACCTGAATCCACCCATTTTGCTGCTACTGGTCTTATGACATTGATTTCATGGCTGAGGGATATTCCATCGTACGTAAGTACCACAATTTTTTGAACCATTTTTATATTTCCTGGGATATTTAAGGTGTACCCAAGTTGAGGTCCTTGTAAGCAGTGCAGCCCTAAATTTTGGGGTGGCTCTGTCTTATTGATTTTCAGTTTTCCCAAGGTATATTCCCTAGACTGGAGGTGCCCTTGGCTCTGTAGCTCTGTTGTTTACTTGTTTTAGGGAACCCAATGCCCTCCTCCAGAGAGGCAGTTGGCAATTTACATCCCGCCCATCAGCATAACAAGGCTCCCTGTTGTCCAGGACCTGTCTTGCCTTTCTGGTTTTTACACATTTTGTGGATGTCCCTTTTGACCGGTGGGAAATGATACTTCTTTGTAGTGCAGATTTGCATTGCCCGCTTGCTTGCTTGGCCAAAAAGGGCGTATGCGTTTTCTCCTGAATATATTCAGGAGAAAACGCATACGCCCTTTTTGGCCAAGTGCATCATTGTCGAAGTTGTGCCCCTCTTCCTGTGCTTTAAAGGCGATTCCAACGTATCTCTTGAAATCTGTTTCCTGCTATTCTGCCTCGCTTTCAAGTCCGCCTCGTTGCCTTCCCTCAACAGATTTTTGGATGATAGTTGTCCTTTATTACTCGGCCAGTTTGTGAATTGCTGTGCCCCTGAGCTCCATTTTTCAACTCGTTTTCGGTGAGCTGACCACAAGCCCAAAATTTTGGTTCAGGACCTATACTGGTTCCCGGTGGGTGGCTGAGACTTTGGTTAATTCTTCTTCCTGCCGGGAAATTACAGTGATATGTGCCCGTCCAAATGCCTAACAGCTACTCTCTCATTGGTTCTCCCTCTTCCCTTTCATCCTCTGCCAAATTGGCAACCTGTGCGAACCAGGAGGTTAAAGGGGCTGTCTCTCCAAGTTGGGAGGTTGATAGTAAAGCAGATGGAAAGTCACAGCGGAGCACCAGGAGAGGGACTATTCGTTGAGTTTTAGAAACCTTTCGTATTCACAGTGTGTCCGTTCTCTAGGTTTCCCGTACATGTTATAACTGTAGTAATATTCCCTTCAACCTGGAGAGTTGGGACCCATGGAATGGGTGCCATGCATTATTGCTTTAAAGGGTCTGCATTTGCTCACCCAATCTCACCAATTCTCTCAGTCACAAGTGTCCAGCCTTATGCCACATCCAGCTGTCGTTGTAGATAGGGTCATTCCAGGTTTCATCAGAGATTCTGAAGGAATTGTAAAGAATTTCCCAGTTTTTTTGTTTTGTTTTTGAAATTCCTTTTTATAGTGGGTTTGAGCTGATTCTCGCTGCCATGTTTATGCCAGTCTAGACACACTTGATTCCCTTACGGAGACATATCAATACATAGGTTTTAAGATTCTTACTAGTCAGATATATTCCTCTCCGGGAAATATGGGGTTTTGAGTCCCTTTCACTGAGGAAGGTGTAGGTCTTTTCTATTCCATAGTTGGTTTTTGGAACGGTACCTGTGCTTATATCAAGCTCTGGTTTTATGCATCACCCCACCTCTCCTTCCCCCTTAAGCAGGCATAAGAGTGTTTTCTAAATGTGAGACACTGTTCTCTTTCCTAACTCAGTTCAAGTGTAGCCATGTTTACAGGATCTTCATAAGTGATATCTTATGATAAGTTTCTTTTTCTGTGTGACTTATTTCACTTAGAATCATCGTACCTGAATCCACCCATTTTGCTGCTACTGGTCTTATGACATTGACTTCATGGCTGAGGGATATTCCATCGTACGTAAGTACCACAATTTTTTGAACCATTTTTATATTTCCTGGGATATTTAATGTGTACCCAAGTTGAGGTCCTTGTAAGCAGTGCAGCCCTAAATTTTGGGGTGGCTCTGTCTTATTGATTTTCAGTTTTCCCAAGGTATATTCCCTAGACTGGAAGTGCCCTTGGCTCTGTAGCTCTGTTCTTTACTTGTTTTAGGGAACACAATGCACTGCTCCAGAGAGGCAGTCGGCAAGTTACATCCCGCCCATAAGCATAACAAGGCTCCCTGTTCTCCAGGGCCTGTCTTGCCTTTCTGGTTTTTACACATTTTGTGGATGTCCCTTTTGACCAGTGGGAAGTGATACTTCTTTGTAGTGCAGATTTGCATTGCCCGCTTGCTTGCTTGGCCAAAAAGGGCGTATGCGTTTTCTCCTGAATATATACAGGAGAAAACGCATACGCCCTTTTGGCCAAGTGCATCATTGTGGAAGTTGTGCCACTCTTCCTGTGCTTTAAAGGCGATTCCAACGTACCTCTTGAAATCTGTTTCCTGCTATTCTGCCTCGCATTCAAGTCCGCCTCGTTGCCTTCCCTCAACATATTTTTGGACGATAGTTGTCCTTTATTACTCGGCCAGTTTGTGAATTGCTGTGCCCCTGAGCTCCATTTTTCAACTCTTTTTTGGTGAGCTGACTGCAAGTCCAAAACTTTGGTTCAGGACCTATACTGGTTCCCGGTGGGTGGCTGAGACTTTCCTTAATTCTTCTTCCTGCCGGGAAATTACAGTGATATATGCCCGTCCAAATGCCTAACAGCTACTCTCTCATTGGTTCTCTCTCTTCCCTTTCATCCTCTGCCAAATTGGCAACCTGTGCAAACCAGGAGGTTAAAGGGGCTGTCTCTCCAAGTTGGGAGGTTGATAGTAAAGAAGATGGAAAGTCAAACCGGAGCACCAGGAGAGGGACTATTCTTTGAGGTTTAGAAACTTTTCGTATTCACAGTGTGTCCGTTCTCTAGGTTTCCCGTACATGTTATAGCTGTAGTAATATTCCCTTCAACCTGGAGAGTTAGGACCCATGGAATGGGTGCCAGGCATTTGTGCTTTAAAGGGTCTGCATTTGCTCACCCAATCTCACCAATCGTCTCAGTCCCAAGTGTCCCTCCTTATGCCACATCCAGCTGTCATTGTAGATAGGGTCATTCCAGGTTTCATCAGAGACCCTGAAGGAATTGTAAAGAATTTCCTAGTTTTTTTGTTTTGTTTTTTAAATTCGTTTTTATAGTGGGTTTGAGCTGATTCTCGCTGCCATGTTTATGCCAGTCTAGACACACTTGATTCCCTTACGGAGACATATCAATACATAGGTTTTAAGATTCTTACTAGTCAGATATATTCCTCTGCGGGAAATATGGGGTTTTGAGTCCCTTTCACTGAGGAAGGTGTAGGTCTTGTCTATTCCATAGTTGGTTTTTGGAACGGTACCTGTGCTTATATCAAACTCTGGTTTTATGCATCACCCCACCTCTCCTTCCCCCTTAAGCAGGCATAAGAGTGTTTTCTAAATGTGAGACACTGTTCTCTTTCCTAACTCAGTTCAAGTGTAGCCATGTTTACAGGATCTTCATAAGTGATATCTTATGATAAGTTTCTTTTTCTGTGTGACTTATTTCACTTAGAATCATCGTACCTGAATCCACCCATTTTGCTGCTACTGGTCTTACGACATTGATTTCATGGCTGAGGATTATTCCATCGTACGTAAGTACCGCAATTTTATGAACCATTTTTATATTTCCTGGGATATTTAAGGTGAACCCAAGTTGAGGTCCTTGTAAGCAGTGCAGCCCTAAATTTTGGGGTGGCTCTGTCTTATTGATTTTCAGTTTTCCCTAGGTATATTCCCTAGACTGGAAGTGCCCTTGGCTCTGTAGCTCTGTTCTTTACTTGTTTTAGGGAACACAATGCACTCCTCCAGAGAGGCAGTTGGCAATTTACATCCCACCCATCAGCATAACAAGGCTCCCTGTTCTCCAGGGCCTGTCTTGCCTTTCTGGTTTTTACACATTTTGTGGACGTCGCTTTTGACTGGTGGGAAGTGATACTTCTTTGTAGTGCAGATTTGCATTGCCTGCTTGCTTGCTTGGCCAAAAAGGGCGTATGCGTTTTCTCCTGAATATATTCAGGAGAAAACGCAAACGCCCTTTTTGGCCAAGTGCATCATTGTCGAAGTTGTGCCCCTCTTCCTGTGCTTTAAAGGCGATTCCAACGTACCTCTTGAAATCTGTTTCCTGCTATTCTGCCTCGCTTTCAGGTCCGCCTCGTTGCGTTCCCTCAACAGATTTTTGGAAGATAGTTGTCCTTTATTACTCGGCCAGTTTGTGAATTGCTGTGCCCCTGAGCTCCATTATTCAACTCGTGTTTGGTGAGCTGACCGCAAGTCCAAAATTTTGGTTCAGGACCTATACTGGTTCACGGTGGGGGGCTGAAACTTTGGTTAATTCTTCTTCCTGCCGGGAAATTACAGTGATATGTGCCCGTCCAAATGCCTAACAGCTACTCTCTCATTGGTTCTCCCACTTCCCTTTCATCCTCTGCCAAATTGGCAACCTGTGCGAACCAGGAGGTTAAAGGGGCTGTCTCTCCAAGTTGGGAGGTTGATAGTAAAGCAGATGGAAAGTCAAACCGGAGCTCCAGGAGAGGGACTATTCGTTGAGTTTTAGAAACCTTTCGTATTCACAGTGTGTCCGTTCTCTAGGTTCCCTGTACATGTTATATCTGTAGAAATATTCCCTTCCACCTGGAGAGTTGGGACCCATGGAATGGGTGCCATGCATTAATGCTTTAAAGGGTCTGCATTTGCTCACCCAATCTCACCAATCCTCTCAATCCCAAGTGTCCAGCCTTATGTCACATCCAGCTGTCGTTGTAGATAGGGTCATTCCAGGTTTCATCAGAGACCCTGAAGGAATTGAAAAGAATTTCCTAGTTTTTTTGTTTTGTTTTTGAAATTCCTTTTTATAGTGGGTTTGAGCTGATTCTCGCTGCCATGTTTATGCCAGTCTAGACACACTTGATTCCCTTACGGAGACATATCAATACATAGGTTTTAAGATTCTTACTAGTCAGATATATTCCTCTGCGGGAAATATGGGGTTTTGAGTCCCTTTCACTGAGGAAGGTGTAGGTCTTGTCTATTCCATAGTTGGTTTTTGGAACGGTACCTGTGCTTATATCAAACTCTGGTTTTATGCATCACCCCACCTCTCCTTCCCCCTTAAGCAGGCATAAGAGTGTTTTCTAAATGTGAGACACTGTTCTCTTTCCTAACTCAGTTCAAGTGTAGCCATGTGTACAGGATCTTCATAAGTGATATCTTATGATAAGTTTCTTTTTCTGTGTGACTTATTTCACTTAGAATCATCGTACATGAATCCACCCATTTTGCTGCTACTGGTCTTATGACATTGATTTCATGGCTGAGGGATATTCCATCGTACGTAAGTACCACAATTTTTTGAACCATTTTTATATTTCCTGGGATATTTAAGGTGTACCCAAGTTGAGGTCCTTGTAAGCAGTGCAGCCCTAAATTTTGGGGTGCCTCTGTCTTATTGATTTTCAGTTTTCCCAAGGAATATTCCCTAGACTGGAAGTGCCCTTGGCTCTGTAGCTCTGTTGTTTACTTGTTTTAGGGAACACAATGCACTCCTCCAGAGAGGCAGTTGGCAATTTACATCCCGCCCATCAGCATAACAATGCTCCCTGTTCTCCAGGGCCTGTCTTGCCTTTCTGGATTTTACACATTTTGTGGATGTCCCTTTTACTGGTGGGAAGTGATACGTCTTTGTAGTGCAGATTTGCATTGCCCGCTTGCTTGCTTGGCCAAAAAGGGCGTATGTGTTTTCTCCTGAATATATTCAGGAGAAAATGCATACGCCCTTTTGGCCAAGTGCATCATTGTCGAAGTTGTGCCCCTCTTCCTGTGCTTTAAAGGCGATTCCAACGTACCTCTTGAAATCTGTTTCCTGCTATTCTGCCTCGCTTTCAAGTCCGCCTAGTTGCCTTCCCTCAACAGATTTTTTGACGATAGTTGTCCTTTATTACTCGGCCAGTTTGTGAATTGCTGTGCCCCTGAGCTCCATTATTCAACTCGTGTTTGGTGAGCTGACCGCAAGTCCAAAATTTTGGTTCAGGACCTATGCTGGTTCCCGGTGGGGGGCTGAGACTTTGGTTAATTCTTCTTCCTGTCGTGAAATTACAGTGATATGTGCCCGTCCAAATGCCTAACAGCTACTCTCTCATTGGTTCTCCCTATTTCCTTTCATCCTCTGCCAAATTGGCAACCTGTGCGAACCAGGAGGTTAAAGGGGCTGTCTCTCCAAGTTGGGAGGTTGATAGTAAAGCAGATGGAAAGTCAAACCGGAGCACCAGGAGAGGGACTATTCGTTGAGTTTTAGAAACCTTTCGTATTCACAGTGTGTCCGTTCTCTAGGTTTCCCGTACATGTTATAGCTGTAGTAATATTCCCTTCAACCTGGAGAGTTGGGACCCATGGAATGGGTGCCAGGCATTTGTTCTTTAAAGGGTCTGCATTTGCTCACCCAATCTCACCAATACTGTCAGTCCCAAGTGTCCAGCCTTATGCCACATCCAGCTGTCGTTGTAGATAGGGTCATTCCAGGTTTCATCAGAGACCCTGAAGGAATTGTAAAGAATTTCCCAGTTTTATTGTTTTGTTTTTGAAATTCCTTTTTATAGTGGGTTTGAGCTGATTCTCGCTGTCATGTTTATGCCATTCTAGACACACTTGATTCCCTTACGGAGACATATCAATACATAGGTTTTAAGATTCTTACTAGTCAGATATATTCCTCTGCGGGAAATATGGTGTTTTGAGTCCCTTTCACTGAGGAAGGTGTAGGTCATGTCTATTCCATAGTTGGTTTTTGGAACGGTACCTGTGCTTATATCAAACTCTGGTTTTATGCATCACCCCACCTCTCCTTCCCCCTTAAGCAGGCATAAGAGTGTTTTCTAAATGTGAGACACTGTTCTCTTTCCTAACTCAGTTCAAGTGTAGCCATGTTTACAGGATCTTCATAAGTGATATTTTATGATAAGTTTCTTTTTCGCTGTGACTAATTTCCCTTAGAATCACCGTACCTGAATCCCCCCATTTTGCTGCTACTGGTCTTATGACATTGATTTCATGGCTGAGGGATATTCCATCGTACGTAAGTACCACAATTTTTTGAACCATTTTTATATTTCCTGGGATATTTAAGGTGGACCCAAGTTGAAGGTACTTGTAAGCAGTGCAGCCCTAAATTTTGGGGTGGCTCTGTGTTATTGATTTTCAGTTTTCCAAGGAATATTCCCTAGACTGGAAGTGCCCTTGGCTCTGTAGCTCTGTTGTTTACTTGTTTTAGGGAACACAATGCACTCCTTCAGAGAGGCAGTTGGCAATTTACATATCGCCCATCAGCATAAGAAGGCTCCCGGTTCTCCAGGGCCTGTCTTGCCTTTCTGGATTTTACATATTTTGTGGATGTCCCTTTTGACCAGTGGGAAGTGATACGTCTTTGTAGTGCAGATTTGCATTGCCCGCTTTCTTGCTTGGCAAAAAAGGGCATATGCGTTTTCTCCTGAATATATTCAGGAGAAAACGCATATGCCCTTTTTGGCAAGGCATCATTGTCGAAGTTGTGCCCCTCTTCCTGTGCTTTAAAGGCGATTCCAACGTACCTATTGAAATCTGTTTCCTGCTATTCTGCCTCGCTTTCAAGTCCGCCTCGTTGCCTTCCCTCAACAGATTTTTGGACGATAGTTGTCCTTTATTACTCGGCCAGTTTGTGAATTGCTGTGCCCCTGAGCTCCATTTTTCAACTCGTTTTTGGTGAGCGGACCTCAAGTCCAAAATTTTGGTTCGGGACCTATACTGGTTCCCGGTGGGTGGCTGAGAGTTTGGTTAATTCTTCTTCCTGCCGGGAATTTAGAGTGATATGTGCCCGGCCAAATGCCTAACAGCTACTCTCTCATTGGTTCTCCCTCTTCCCTTTCATCCTCTGCCAAATTGGAAACCTGTGCGAACCAGGAGGTTCAAGGGACTGTCTCTGCAAGTTGGGAGATTGATAGTAAAGCAGATGGAAAGTCAAACCGGAGCACCAGGGGAGGGACTATTCGTTGAGTTTCAGAAACCTTTCGTATTCACAGTGTGTCCGTTCTCTAGGTTTCCCGTACATGTTATAGATGTAGTAATATTCCCTTCAAACTGGAGAGTTGGGACCTATGGAATGGGTGCCAGGCATTATTGCATTAAAGGGTCTGCATTTGCTCACCCAATCTCACCAATCCTCTCAGTCCCAAGTGTCCCTCCTTATGCCACATCCAGCTGTCGTTGTAGATAGGGTCATTCCAGGTTTCATCAGGGACCTGGAAGGAATTGTAAAGATTTTCCCAGTTTTTTTGTTTTGTTTTTGAAATTCCTTTTTATAGTGGATTTGAGCTGATTCTCGCTGCCATGTTTATGTCAGTCTAGACACACTTGATTCCCTTACAGAGACATATAGATACATAGGTTTTAAGATTCTTACTAGTCAGATATATTCCTCTGCGGGAAATATGGGGTTTTGAGTCCCTTTCACTGAGGAAGGTGTAGGTCTTGTCTATTCCATAGTTGGTTTTTGGAACGGTACCTGTGCTTATATCAAACTCTGGTTTTATGCATCACCCCACCTCTCCTTCCCCCTTAAGCAGGCATAAGAGTGTTTTCTAAATGTGAGACACTGTTCTCTTTCCTAACTCAGGTCAAGTGTAGCCATGTTTACAGGATCTTCATAAGTGATATCTTATGATAAGTTTCTTTTTCTGTGTGACTTATTTCACTTAGAATCATCGTACCTGAATCCACCCATTTTGCTGCTACTGGTCTTATGACATTGATTTCATGGCTGAGGGATATTCCATCATACGTAATTACCACAGTTTTTTGAACCATTTTTATATTTCCTGGGATATTTAAGGTGTACCCAAGTTGAGGTCCTTGTAAGCAGTGCAGCCCTAAATTTTGGGGTGGCTCTGTCTTATTGATTTTCAGTTTTCCCAAGGTATATTCCCTAGACTGGAAGTGCCCTTGGCTCTGTAGCTCTGTTGTTTACTTGTTTTAGGAAACACAATGCACTCCTCCAGATAGGCAGTTGGCAATTTACATCCCGCCCATCAGCATAACAAGGCTGCCTATTCTCCAGGGCCTGTCTTGCCTTTCTGGTTTTTACACATTTTGTGGATGTCCCTTTTGACCGGTGGGAAGTGATACTTCTTTGTAGTGCAGATTTGCAATGCCCGCTTGCTTGCTTGGCCAAAAAGGGCGTATACGTTTTCTCCTGAATATATTCAGGAGAAAACGCATACGCCCTTTTTGGCCAAGTGCATCATTGTCGAAGTTGTGCCCCTCTTCCTGTGCTTTAAAGGTGATTCCAACGTACCTCTTGAAATCTGTTTCCTGCTATTCTGCCTCGCTTTCAAGTCCGCCTCGTTGCCTTCCCTCAACAGATTTTTGGACGATAGTTTTCCTTTATTACTCGGCCAGTTTGTGAATTGCTGTGCCCCTGAGCTCCATTTTTCAACTCGTTTTTTGTGAGCTGACCGCAAGTCCAAAATTTTGGTTCAGGACCTATGCTGGTTCCCAGTGGGTGGCTGAGAATTTGGTTAATTCTTCTTCCTGCCAGGAAATTACAGTGATATGTGCCCGTCCAAATGCTTAACAGCTACTCTCTCATTGGTTCTCCCTATTCCCTTTCATCCTCTGCCAAATTGGCAACCTGTGCGAACCGGGAGGTTAAAGGGGCTGTCTCTCCAAGTTGGGAGGTTGATTGTAAAGCAGATGGAAAGTCAAACCGGAGCACCAGGAGAGGGACTATTCGTTGAGTTTTAGAAACCTTTCGTATTCACAGTGTGTCCGTTCTCTAGGTTTCCCGTACATGTTATAACTGTAGTAATATTCCCTTCAACCTGGAGAGTTGGGACCCATGGAATGTGTGCCATGGATTATTGCTTTAAAGGGTCTGCATTTGCTCACCTAATCTCACCAATCCTCTCAGTCCCAAGTGTCCAGTCTTATGCCACATCCAGCTGTCGTTGTAGATAGGGTCTTTCCAGGTTTCATCAGAGACCCTGAAGGAATTGTAAAGAATATCCCAGTTTTTTTGTTTTGTTTTTGAAATTCCTTTTTATAGTGGGTTTGAGCTGATTCTCGCTGCCATGTTTATGCCAGTCTAGACACACTTGATTCCCTTACAGAGACATATCAATACATAGGTTTTAAGATTCTTACTAGTCAGATATATTCCTCTGCGGGAAATATGGGGTTTTGAGTCCCTTTCACTGAGGAAGGTGTAGGTCTTGTCTATTCCATAGTTGGTTTTTGGAGCGGTACCTGTGCTTATATCAAACTCTGGTTTTATGCATCACCCCACCTCTCCTTCCCCCTTAAGCAGGCATAACAGTGTTTTCTAAATGTGAGACACTGTTCTCTTTCCTAACTCACTTCAAGTGTAGCCATGTTTACCGGATCTTCATAAGTGATATCTTATGATAAGTTTCTTTTTCTGTGTGACTTACTTCACTTAGAATCATCGTACCTGAATCCACCCATTTTGCTGCTACTGGTCTTATGACATTGATTTCATGGCTGAGGGATATTCCATCGTACGTAAGTACCACAATTTTTTGAACCATTTTTATATTTCCTGGGATATTTAAGGTGTACCCAAGTTGAGGTCCTTGTAAGCAGTGCAGCCCTAAATTTTGGGGTGGCTCTGTCTTATTGATTTTCAGTTTTCCCAAGGTATATTCCCTAGACTGGAGGTGCCCTTGGCTCTGTAGCTCTGTTGTTTACTTGTTTTAGGGAACCCAATGCCCTCCTCCAGAGAGGCAGTTGGCAATTTACATACCGCCCATCAGCATAACAAGGCTCCCTGTTGTCCAGGACCTGTCTTGCCTTTCTGGTTTTTACACATTTTGTGGATGTCCCTTTTGACCGGTGGGAAGTGATACTTCTTTGTAGTGCAGATTTGCATTGCCCGCTTGCTTGCTTGGCCAAAAAGGGCGTATGCGTTTTCTCCTGAATATATACAGGAGAAAACGCATACGCCCTTTTGGCCAAGTGCATCATTGTCGAAGTTGTGCCCCTCTTCCTGTGCTTTAAAGGCGATTCCAACGTACCTCTTGAAATCTGTTTCCTGCTATTCTGCCTCGCATTCAAGTCCGCCTCGTTGCCTTCCCTCAACATATTTTTGGACGATAGTTGTCCTTTATTACTTGGCCAGTTTGTGAATTGCTGTGCCCCTGAGCTCCATTATTCAACTCGTGTTTGGTGAGCTGACTGCAAGTCCAAAACTTTGGTTCAGGACCTATACTGGTTCCCGGTGGGGGGCTGAGACTTTGGTTAATTCTTCTTCCTGCCGGGAAATTACAGTGATATATGCCCGTCCAAATGCCTAACAGCTACTCTCTCATTGGTTCTCTCTCTTCCCTTTCATCCTCTGCCAAATTGGCAACCTGTGCAAACCAGGAGGTTAAAGGGGCTGTCTCTCCAAGTTGGGAGGTTGATAGTAAAGCAGATGGAAAGTCAAACCGGAGCTCCAGGAGAGGGACTATTCGTTGAGTTTTAGAAACTTTTCGTATTCACAGTGTGTCCGTTCTCTAGGTTTCCCGTACATTTTATAACTGTAGTAATATTCCCTTCAACCTGGATAGTTGGGACCCATGGAATGGGTGCCATGCATTAATGCTTTAAAGGTCTGCATTTGCTCACCCCATCTCACCAATCCTCTCAATCCCAAGTGTCCAGCCTTATGCCACATCCAGCTGTTGTTGTAGATAGGGTCATTCCAGGTTTCATCAGAGACCCTGAAGTAATTGAAAAGAATTTCCTAGTTTTTTTGTTTTGTTTTTGAAATACCTTTTTATAGTGGGTTTGAGCTGATTCTCGCTGCCATGTTTATGCCAGTCTAGACACACTTGATTCCCTTACGGAGACATATCAATAC
This sequence comes from Hyperoodon ampullatus, assembly GCF_949752795.1. Taxonomy (NCBI): domain Eukaryota; kingdom Metazoa; phylum Chordata; class Mammalia; order Artiodactyla; family Ziphiidae; genus Hyperoodon; species Hyperoodon ampullatus. The sequence continues at coordinate 702,279 of NW_027640838.1, read as the reverse complement.
ATAGGTTTTAAGATTCTTACTAGTCAGATATATTCCTCTGCGGGAAATATGGGGTTTTGAGTCCCTTTCACTGAGGAAGGTGTAGTTCTTGTCTATTCCATAGTTGGTGTTTGGAACGGTACCTGTGCTTATATCAAACTCTGGTTTTATGCATCACCCCACCTCTCCTTCCCCCTTAAGCAGGCATAAGAGTGTTTTCTAAATAAGAGACACTGTTGTCTTTCCTAACTCAGTTCAAGTGTAGCCATGTTTATAGGATCTTCATAAGTGATATCTTATGATAAGTTTCTTTTTCTGTGTGACTTATTTCACTTAGAATCATCGTACCTGAATCCACCCATTTTGCTGCTACTGGTCTTATGACATTGATTTCACGGCTGAGGGATATTCCATCATACGTAATTACCACAATTTTTTGAACCATTTTTATATTTCCTGGGATACTTAATGTGTATCCAAGTTGAGGTCCTTGTAAGCAGTGCAGCCGTAAATTTTGGGTGGCTCTGTCTCATTGATTTTCAGTTTTCCCAAGGTATATTCCCTAGACTGGAAATGTCCTTGGCTCTGTAGCTCTGTTCTTTACTTGTTTTAGGGAACAGAATGCACTCCTCCAGAGAGGCAGTTGGCAATTTACATCCCGCCCATCAGCAAAACAAGGCTCCCTGTTCTCCAGGGCCTGTCGTGCCTTTCTGGTTTTTACACATTTGTGGATGTCCCTTTTGACCGGTGGGAAGTGATACTTCTTTGTAGGGCAGATTTGCATTGCCCGCTTGCTTGCTTGGCCAAAAAGGGCGTATGCGTTTTCTCCTGAATATATTCAGGAGAAAACTCATACGCCCTTTTTGGCCAAGTGCATCATTGTCGAAGTTGTGCCCCTCTTCCTGTGCCTTAAAGGCGATTCCAACGTACTTCTTGAAATCTGTTTCCGGCTATTCTGCCTCGCTTTCAAGTCCGCCTCGTTGCCTTCCCTCAACAGATTTTTGGACGACAGTTGTCCTTTATTACTCGGCCAGTTTGTGAATTGCTGTGCCCCTGAGCTCCATTTTTCAACTCGTTTTTGGTGAGCTGACCGCAAGTCCAAAATTTCGGTTCAGGACCTATACTGTTTCCCGGTGGGTGGCTGAGACTTTGGTTAATTCTTCTTCCTGCGGGGAAGATAGAGTGATATGTGTCCGTCCAAATGCCTAACAGCTACTCTCTCATTGGTTCTCCCTCTTCCCTTTCATCCTCTGCCAAATTGGCAACCTGTGCGAACCAGGAGGTTAAAGGGGCTGTCTCTCCAAGTTGGGCGGTTGATAGTAAAGCAGATGGAATGTCAAACCGGAGCACCAGGAGAGGGACTATTCGTTGAGTTTTAGAAACCTTTCGTATTCACAGTGTGTCCGTTCTCTAGGTTTCCCGTACATGTTATAGCTGTAGTAATATTCCCTTCAACCTGGAGAGTTGGGACCCATGGAATGGGTGACAGGCACTTGTGCTTCAAAGGGTCTGCATTTGGTCACCCAATCTCACCAATCTTCTCAGTCCCAAGTGTAACTCCTTATGCCACATCCAGCTGTCATTGTAGATAGGGTCATTCCAGGTTTCATCAGAGACCCTGAAGGAATTGTAAAGAATTTCCCAGTTTTTTTGTTTTGTCTTTGAAATTCCTTTTTATAGTGGGTTTGAGCTGATTCTCGCTGCCATGTTTATGCCAGTCTAGACACACTTGATTCCCTTACGGAGACATATCAATACATAGGTTTTAAGATTCTTACTAGTCAGATATATTCCTCTGCGGGAAATATGGGGTTTTGAGTCCCTTTCACTGAGGAAGGTGTAGGTCTTGTCTATTCCATAGTTGGTTTTTGGAACGGTACCTGTGCTTATATCAAACTCTGGTTTTATGCATCACCCCACCTCTCCTTCCCCCTTAAGCAGGCATAAGAGTGTTTTCTAAATGTGAGACACTCTTCTCTTTCCTAACTCAGTTCAAGTGTAGCCATGTTTACAGGATCTTCATAAGTGATATCTTATGATAAGTTTCTTTTTCTGTGTGACTTATTTCACTTAGAATCATCGTACCTGAATCCACCCATTTTGCTGCTACTGGTCTTATGACATTCATTTCATGGCTGAGGGATATTCCATCGTACGTAAGTACCACAATTTTTTGAACCATTTTTATATTTCCTGGGATATTTAAGGTGTACCCAAGTTGAGGTCCTTGTAAGCAGTGCAGCCCTAAATTTTTGGGTGGCTCTGTCTTATTGATTTTCAGTTTTCCCAAGGTATATTCCCTAGACTGGAAGTGCCCTTGGCTCTGTAGCTCTGTTCTTTACTTGTTTTAGGGAACACAATGCACTCCTCCAGGGAAGCAGTTGGCAATTTACATCCCGCCCATCAGCATAACAAGGCTCCCTGTTCTCCAGGGCCTGTCTTGCCTTTCTGGTTTTTACACATTTTGTGGATGTCCCTTTTGACCGGTGGGAAGTGATACTTCTTTGTAGTGCAGATTTGCATTGCCCGCTTGCTTGCTTGGCCAAAACGGGTGTATGCGTTTTCTCCTGAATATATTCAGGAGAAAGCGCATACGCCCTTTTTGGCCAAGTGCATCATTGTCGAAGATGTGCTCCTCTTTCTGTGCTTTAAAGGCGATTCCAACGTACCTCTTGAAATCTGTTTCCTGCTATTCTGCCTCGCTTTCAAGTCCGCCTCGTTGCCTTCCCTCAACAGATTTTTGGACGATAGTTGTCCTTTATTACTCGGCCAGTTTGTGAATTGCTGTGCCCCTGAGCTCCATTTTTCAACTCGTTTTTTGTGCGCTGACCGCAAGTACAAAATTTTGGTTCACGACCTATGCTGGTTCCCGGTGGGTGGCTGAGACATTGGTTAATTCTTCTTCCTGCCGGGAAGTTAGAGTTATATGTGCCCGTCCAAAGGCCTAACAGCTACTCTCTCATTGGTTCTCCCTCTTCCCTTTCATCCTCTGCCAATTTGGAAACCTGTGCGACCCAGGAGGTTAAATGGGCTGTCTCTCCAAGTTCGGAGGTTGATAGTAAAGCAGATGGAAAGTCAAACCGGAGCACCAGGAGAGGGACTATTTGTTGAGTTTTAGAAACCTTTCGTATTCACAGTGTGTCCGTTCTCTAGGTTTCCCGTACATGTTATAGCTGTAGTAATATTCCCTTCAACCTGGAGAGTTGGGACCCATGGAGTGGGTGCCAGGCATTTTTGCTTTAAAGGGTCTGCATTTGCTCACCCAATCTCACCAATCATCTCAGTCCCAAGTGTCCCTCCTTATGCCACATCCAGCTGTCGTTGTAGATAGGGTCATTCCAGGTTTCATCAGAGACCCTGAAGGAATTGTAAAGAATTTTCCAGTTTTTTTGTTTTGTTTTTGAAATTCCTTTTTATAGTGGGTTTGAGCTGATTCTCGCTGCCATGTTTATGCCAGTCTAGACACACTTGATTCCCTTACGGAGACATATCAATACATAGGTTTTAAGATTCTTACTAGTCAGATATATTCCTCTGTGGGAAATATGGTGTTTTGAGTAACTTTCACTGAGGAAGGTGTAGGTCTTGTCTATTCCATAGTTGGTTTTTGGAACGGTACCTGTGCTTATATCAAACTCTGGTTTTATGCATCACCCCACCTCTCCTTCCCCCTTAAGCAGGCATAAGAGTGTTTTCTAAATATGAGACACTGTTCTCTTTCCTAACTCAGTTCAAGTGTAGCCATGTTTACAGGATCTTCATAAGTGATATCTTATGGTAAGTTTCTTTTTCTGTGTGACTTATTTCACTTAGAATCATCGTACCTGAATCCACCCATTTTGCTGCTACTGGTCTTATGACATTGATTCATGGCTGAGGGATATTCCATCGTACGTAAGTACCACAATTTTTTGAACCATTTTTATATTTCCTGGGATATTTAAGGTGTACCCAAGTTGAGGTCCTTGTAAGCAGTGCAGCCCTAAATTTTGGGGTGGCTCTGTCTTATTGATTTTCAGTTTTCCCAAGGTATATTCCCTAGACTGGAAGTGCCCTTGGCTCTGTAGCTCTGTTCATTACTTGTTTTAGGGAACAAAAAGCAATCCTCCAAAGAGGCAGTTGGCAATTTACATCCCGCCCATCAGCATAACAAGGCTCCCTGTTCTCCAGGGCCTGTCTTGCCTTTCTAGTTTTTACACATTTTGTGGATGTCCCTTTTGACCGATGGGAAGTGATGCTTCTTTGTAGTGCAGATTTGCATTGCCCGCTTGCTTGCTTGGCAAAAAAGGGCGTATGCGTTTTCTCCTGAATATATTCAGGAGAAAACGCATACGCCCTTTTTGGCCAAGGGCATCATTGTCGAAGTTGTTCCCCTCTTCCTGTGCTTTAAATGCAATTCCAACGTACCTCTTGAAATCTGTTTCCTGCTATTCTGCCTCGCTTTCAAGTCCGCATCGTTGCTTTCCCTCAACAGATTTTTGGACGATAGTTGTCCTTTATTACTCGGCCAGTTTGTGAATTGCTGTGCCCCTGAGCTCCATTTTTCAACTCGTTTTTGGTGAGCTGACCACAAGTCCAAAATTTTGGTTCAGGACCTATACTGGTTCCCGGTGGGGGGCTGAGACTTTGGTTAATTCTTCTTCCTGCCGGGAAAGTACAGTGATATGTGCCCGTCCAAATGCCTAACAGCTACTCTCTCATTGGCTCTCCCTCATCACTTTCATCCTCTGACAATCTGGCAACCTGTGTGAACCAGGAGGTTAAAGGGGCTGTCTCTCCAAGTTGGGAGGTTGATAGTAAAGCAGATGGAAAGTCAAACCGGAGCACCAGGAGAGGGACTATTCGTTGAGTTTTAGAAACCTTTCGTATTCACAGTGTGTCCGTTCTCTAGGTTTCCCGTACATGTTATAGCTCTAGTAATATTCCCTTCAACCTGGAGAGTTGGGACCCATGGAGTGGGTGCCAGGCATTTGTGCTTTAAAGGTTCTGCATTTGCTCACCCAATCTCACCAATCCTCTCAGTCCCAAGTGTCCAGCCTTATGCCACATCCAGCTGTCGTTGTAGATAGGGCCATTCCAGGTTTCATCAGAGACCCTAAGGAATTGTAAAGAATTTCCCAGTTTTTTTGTTTTGTTTTTGAAATTTCTTTTTATAGTGGGTTTGAGCTGATTCTCGCTGCCATGTTTATGCCAGTCTAGACACACTTGATTCCCTTACGGAGACATATCAATACATAGGTTTTAAGATTCTTACTAGTCAGATATATTCCTCTGCGGGAAATATGGGGTTTTGAGTCCCTTTCACTGAGGAAGGTGTAGGTCTTGTCTATTCCATAGTTGGTTTTTGGAACGGTACCTGTGCTTATATCAAACTCTGGTTTTATGCATCACCCCACCTCTCCTTCCCCCTTAAGCAGGCATAAGAGTGTTTTCTCAATGTGAGACACTGTTCTCTTTCCTAACTCAGTTCAAGTGTAGCCATGTTTACAGGATCTTCATAAGTGATATCTTATGATAAGTTTCTTTTTCTGTGTGACTTATTTCACTTAGAATCATCGTACCTGAATCCACCCATTTTGCTGCTACTGGTCTTATGACATTGATTTCATGGCTGAGGGATATTCCATCGTACGTAAGTACCACAATTTTTTGCATCATTTTTATATTTCCGGGGATACTTAAGGTGTACCCAAGTTGAGGTCCTTGTAAGCAGTGCAGCCCTAAATTTTGGGGTGGCTCTGTCTTATTGATTTTCAGTTTTCCCAAGGTATATTCCCTAGACTGGAAGTGCCCTTGGCTCTGTAGCTCTGTTATTTACTTGTTTTAGGGAACACAATGTACTCCTCCAGAGAGGCAGTTGGCAATTTACATCCCGCCCATCAGCATAACAAGGCTCCCTGTTCTCCAGGGCCTGTCTTGCCTTTCTGGTTTTTACACATTTTGTGGATGTCCCTTTTGACCGGTGGGAAGTGATACTTCTTTGTAGTGCAGATTTGCATTGCCCGCTTTCTTGCTTGGCCAAAACGGGTGTATGTGTTTTCTACTGAATATATTCAGGAGAAAACGCATACGCCCTTTTTGGCCAAGTGCATCATTGTCGAAGTTGTGCCCCTCTTCCTGTGCTTTAAAGGCGATTCCAACGTACCTCTTGAAATCTGTTTCCTGCTATTCTGCCTCGCTTTCAAGTCCGCCTCGTTGCCTTTCCTCAACAGATTTTTGGACGATAGTTGTCCTTTATTACTCGGCCAGTTTGTGAATTGCTGTGCCCCTGAGATCCATTTTTCAACTCGTTTTTGGTGAGCTGACCGCAAGTCCAAAATTTTAGTTCAGTACCTATACTGGTTCCCGGTGGGAGGCTGATACTTTGGTTAATTCTTCTTCCTGCCGGGAAATTACAGTGATATGTGCCCGTCCAAATGCCTAACAGCTACTCTCTCATTGGTTCTCCCTCTTCCCTTTCATCCTCTGCCAAATTGGCAACCTGTAAGAACCAGGAGGTTAAAGGGGCTGTCTCTCCAAGTTGGGAGGTTGATAGTAAAGCGGATGTAAAGTCAAAGCGGAGCACCAGGAGAGGGACTATTCGTTGAGTTTTAGAAACTTTTCGTATTCACAGTGTGTCCGTTCTCTAGGTCTCCCGTACATGTTATAGCTGTAGTAATATTCCCTTCATCCTGGAGAGTTGGGACCCATGGAATGGGTGCCAGGCATTTGTGCTTTAAAGGGTATGCATTTGCTCACCCAATCTCACTAATCCTCTCAGTCCCAAGTGTCCAGCCTTATGCCAGATCCAGCTGTCGTTGTAGATAGGGCCATTCCAGGTTTCATCAGAGACCCTAAGAAATTGTAAAAAATTTCCCAGTTTTTTTGTTTTGTTTTTGAAATTTCTTTTTATAGTGGGTTTGAGCTGATTCTCGCTGCCATGTTTATGCCAGTCTAGACACACTTGATTCCCTTACGGAGACATATCTATACATAGGTTTTAAGATACTTACTAGTCAGATATATTCCTCTGCGGGAAATATGGTGTTTTGAGTAACTTTCACTGAGGAAGGTGTAGGTCTTGTCTATTCCATAGTTGGTTTTTGGAACGGCACCTGTGCTTATTTCAAACTCTGGTTTTATGCATCACCCCACCTCTCCTTCCCCCTTAAGCAGGCATAAGAGTGTTTTCTAAATGTGAGACACTGTTCTCTTTCCTAACTCAGTTCAAGTGTAGCCATGTTTACAGGATCTTCATAAGTGATATCTTATGATAAGTTTCTTTTTCTGTGTGACTTATTTCACTTAGAATCATCGTACCTGAATCCACCCATTTTGCTGCTACTGGTCTTATGACATTGATTTCATGGCTGAGGGATATTCCATCGTACGTAAGTACCACAATTTTTTGAACCATTTTTATATTTCCTGGGATTTTAAAGTGTACCCAAGTTGAGGTCCTTGTAAGCAGTGCAGCCCTAAATTTTGGGCTGGCTGTGTCTTTTTGATTTTCAGTTTTCCCAAGGTATATTCCCTAGACTGGAAGTGCCCTTGGCGCTGTAGCTCTGCTCTTTACTTGTTTTAGGGAACACAATGTACTCCTCCAGAGAGGCAGTTGGCAATTTACATCCCACCCATCAGCATAACAAGGCTCCCTGTTCTCCAGGGCCTGTCTTTCCTTTCTGGTTTGTACACATTTTGTGGATATCCCTTTTGACCGGTGGGAAGTGATATTTCTTTTTAGTGCAGATTTGCATTTCCCGCTTGCTTGCTTGGCAAAAAAGGGCGTATGCGTTTTCTCCTGAATATATTCAGGAGAAAACGCATACGCCCTTTTTGGCCAAGTGCATCATTGCCGAAGTTGTGCCCCTCTTCCTGTGCTTTAAAGGCGATTCCAACGTACCTTCTTGAAATCTGTTTCCTGCTATTCTGCCTCGCTTTCAATTCCTCCTCGTTGCCTTCCCTCAACAGATTTTTGGACGATAGTTGTCGTTTATTACTCGGCCAGTTTGTGAATTGCTGTGCCCCTGAGCTCCATTTTTCAACTCGTTTTTGGTGAGCTGTCCGCAAGTCCAAAATTTTGGTTCAGGACCTATGCTGGTTCCCGGTGGGTGGCTGAGACTTTGGTTAATTCTTCTTCCTGCCGGGAAGTTATAGTGATATGTGCCCGTCCAAATGCCTAACAGCTACTCTCTCATTGGTTCTCCCTCTTCCCTTTCATCCTCTGCCAAATTGGCAACCTGTGCGAACCAGGAGGTTAAAGGGGCTGTCTCTCCAAGTTGGGAGGTTGATAGTAAAGCAGATGGAAAGTCAAACCGGAGCACCAGGAGAGGGACTATTCGTTGAGTTTTAGAAACCTTTCGTATTCACAGTGTGTCCGTTCTCTAGGTTTCCAGTACATGTTATAGCTGTAGTAATATTCCCTTCAACCTGGAGAGTTGGGACCCATGGAATGGGTGCCAGGCATTTGTGCTTTAAAGGGTCTGCATTTGATCACCCAATCTCACCAATAATCTCAGTCCCAAGTGTCCCTCCTTATGCCACATCCAGCTGTCGTTGTAGATAGGGTCATTCCAGGTTTCATCAGAGACCCTGAAGGAATTGTAAAGAATTTCCCAGTTTTTTTGTTTTGTTTTTGAAATTCCTTTTTATACTGGGTTTGAGCTGATTCTCGCTGCCATGTTAATGCCAGTCTAGACACACTTGATTCCCTTACGGAGACATATCAATCCATAGGTTTTAAGATTCTTACTAGTCAGATATATTCCTCTGCCGGAAATATGGGGTTTTGAGTCCCTTTCAGTGAGGAAGGTGTAGGTGTGCCTATTCCATAGTTGGTTTTTGGAACGGTACCTGTGCTTATATCAAACTCTGGTTTTATGCATCACCCCACCTCTCTTTCCCCCTTAAGCAGGCATAAGAGTGTTTTCTAAATGTGAGACACTGTTCTCTTTCCTAACTCAGTTCAAGTGTAGCCATGTTTACAGGATCTTCATAAGTGATGTCTTATGATAAGTTTCTTTTTCTCTGTGACTTATTTCACTTAGAATCATCGTACCTGAATCCACCCATTTTGCTGCTACTGGTCTTATGACATTGATTTCATGGCTGAGGGATATTCCATCGTACGTAAGTACCACAATTTTTTGAACCATTTATATATTTCCTGGGATATTTAAGGTGTACCCAAGTTGAGGTCCTTGTAAGCAGTGCAGCCCTAAATTTTGGGGTGGCTCTGTCTTATTGATTTTCAGTTTTCCCAAGGTATATTCCCTAGACTGGACGTGCCCTTGGCTCTGTAGCTCTCTTCTTTACTTGTTTTAGGGAACACAATGTACTCCTCCAGAGAGGCAGTTGGCAATTTACATCCCGCCCATCAGCATAACAAGGCTCCCTGTTCTCCAGGGCCTGTCTTGCCTTTCTGGTTTTTACACATTTTGTGGATGTCCCTTTTGACCGGTGAGAAGTGATACTTCTTTGTAGTGCAGATTTGCATTGCCCGCTTGCTTGCTTGGCCAAAAAGGGCGTATGCGTTTTCTCCTGAATATATTCAGGAGAAAACGCATACGCCCTTTTTGGCCAAGTGCATCATTGTCGAAGTTGTGCCCCTCTTCCTGTGCTTTAAAGGCGATTCCAACGTACCTCTTGAAATCTGTTTCCTGCTATTCTGCCCCGCTTTCAAGTCTGTCTCGTTGCCTTCCCTCATCAGATTTTTGGACGATAGTTGTCCTTTATTACTCGGCCAGTTTGTGAATTGCTGTGCCCCTGAGCTCCATTTTTCAACTCGTTTTTTGTGAGCTGACCGCAAGTCCAAAATTTTGGTTCAGGACCTATACTGATTCCGGTGGGTGGCTGAGACTTTGGTTAATTCTTCTTCCTGCCGGGAAATTACAGTGATATGTGCCCGTCCAAATGCCTAACAGCTACTCTCTCATTGGTTCTCCCTCTTCCCTTTCATCCTCTGCCAAATTGGCAACCTGTGCGAACCAGGAGGTTAAAGGGGCTGTCTCTCCAAGTTGGGAGGTTGATAATAAAGCAGATGGAAAGTCAAACCGGAGCACCAGGAGAGGGACTATTCTTTGAATTTTAGAAACCTTTCGTATTCACAGTGTGTCCGTTCTCTAGGATTCCCGTACATGTTATATCTGTAGTAATATTCCGTTCAACCTGGAGAGTTGGGACCCATGGAATGTGTGCCATGAATTATTGCTTTAAAGGGTATGCATTTGCTCACCCAATCTCACCAATCCTCTCAGTCCCAAGTGTCCAGCCTTATGCCACATCCAGCTGTCATTGTAGATAGGGTCATTTCAGGTTTCATCAGAGACCCTGAAGGAATTGTAAAGAATTTCCCAGTTTTTTTGTTTTATTTTTGAAATTCCTTTTTATAGTGGGTTTGAGCTGATTCTCGCTGCCATATTTATCCCAGTCTAGACACACTTGATTCCCTTACGGAGACATATCAATACATAGGTTTTAAGATTCTTACTAGTCAGATATATTCCTCTGCGGGAAATATGGGGTTTTGAGTCCCTTTTACTGAGGAAGGTGTAGGTCTTGTCTATTCCATAGTTGGTTTTTGGAACGGTACCTGTGCTTATATCAAACTCTGGTTTTATGCATCACCCCACCTCTCCTTCCCCCTTAAGCAGGCATAAGAGTGTTTTCTAAATGTGAGACACTGTTCTCTTTCCTAACTCAGTTCAAGTGTAGCCATGTTTACAGGATCTTCATAAGTGATATCTTATGATAAGTTTCTTTTTCTGTGTGCCTTAGTTCACTTAGAATCATCGTACCTGAATCCACCCATTTTGCTGTTACTGGTCTTATGATATTGATTTCATGGATGAGGGATATTCCATCGTACGTAATTACCACAATTTTTTGAACCATTTTTATATTTCCTGGGATATTTAAGGTGTACCCAAGTTGAGGTCCTTGTAAGCAGTGCAGCCCTAAATTTTGGGGTGGCTCTGTCTTATTGATTTCCAGTTTACCCAAGGTATATTCCCTTGACTGGAAGTGCCCTTGTCTCTGTAGCTCTGTTCTTTACTTGTTTTAGGGAACACAATGCACTCCTCCAGAGAGGCAGTTGGCAATTTACATCCCGCCCATCAGCATAACAAGGCTCCCTCTTCTCCAGGGCCTGTCTTGCCTTTCTGGTTTTTACACATTTTGTGGATGTCCCTTTTGACCGGTGGGAAGTGATACTTCTTTGTAGTGCAGATTTGCATTGCCCGCTTGCTTGCTTGGCCAAAAAGGGCGTATGTGTTTTCTCCTGAATATATTGAGGAGAAAACGCATACGCCCTTTTTGGCCAAGTGCATCATTGTCGAAGTTGTGACCCTCTTCCTGTGCTTTAAAGGTGATTCCAACGTACCTCTTGAAATCTGTTTCCTGCTATTCTGCCTCGCTTTCAAGTCCGCCTCTTTGCCTTCCCTCAACAGATTTTTGGACGATAGTTGTCCTTTATTACTCTGCCAATTTGTGAATTACTGTGCCCCTGAGCTCCATTTTTCAACTCGTTTTTGGTGAGCTGACCGCAAGTCCAAAATTTTGGTTCAGGACCTGTACTTGTTCCCAGTGGGTGGCTGAGACTTTGGTTAATTCTTCTTCCTGCCGGGAAATTACAGTGATATGTGCCCGTCCAAATGCCTAACAGCTACTCTCTCATTGGTTCTCCTTCTTCCCTTTCATCCTCTGCCAATTCGGGAACCTGTTCGAACCTGCAGGTTAAAGGGGCTGTCTCTCCAAGTTGTGAGATTGATAGTAAAACAGATGGAAAGTCAAACCGGAGCACCAGGAAAGGGGCTATTCGTTGAGTTTTAGAAACCTTTCGTATTCACAGTGTGTCCGTTCTCTAGGTTTCCCGTACATGTTATAGCTGTAGTAATATTCCCTTCAACCTGGAGAGTTGGGACCCATGGAATGGGTGCCAGGCATTTGTGCTTTAAAGGGTCTGCATTTGCTCACCCAATCTCATCAATCCTCTCAGTCCCAAGTGTCCCTCCTTATGCCACATCCAGCTGTCATTGTAGATAGGGTCATTCCAGGTTTCATCAGAGACCCTGAAGGAATTGTAAAGAATTTCCCAGTTTTTTTGTTTTGTTTTTGAAATTCCTTTTTATAGTGGGTTTGAGCTGATTCTCGCTGCCATGTTTATGCCAGTCTAGACACACTTGATTCCCTTATGGAGATATATCAATACATAGGTTTTAAGATTCTTACTAGTCAGATATATTCCTCTGCGGGAAATATGGGGTTTTGAGTCCCTTTCACTGAGGAAGGTGTAGGTCTTGTCTATTCCATAGTTGGTTTTTGGAACGGTACCTGTGCTTATATCAAACTCTGGTTTTATGCATCACCCCACCTCTCCTTCCCCCTTAAGCAGGCATAAAAGTGTTTTCTCAATGTGAGACACTGTTCTCTTTCCTAACTCAGTTCAAGTGAAGCCATGTTTACAGGATCTTCATAAGTGATATCTTATGATAAGTTTCTTTTTCTGTGTGACTTATTTCACTTAGAATCATCGTACCTGAATCCACTCATTTGCTGCTACTGGTCTTATGACATTGATTTCATGGCTGAGGGATATTCCATCGTACGTAAGTACCACAATTTTTTGAACCATTTTTATATTTCCTGGGATATTTAATGTGTACCCAAGTTGAGGTTCTTGTAAGCAGTGCAGCCCTAAATTTTGAGGTGGCTCTTTCTTATTGATTTTCAGTTTTCCCAAGGTATATTCCCTAGACTGGAAGTGCCCTTGGCTCTGTAGCTCTGTTGTTTACATGTTTTAGACCACACAATGCATTCCTCCAGAGAGGCAGTTGACAATTTACATCCCGCCCAACACCATAACAAGGCTCCCTGTTCTCCAGGGCCTGTCTTGCCTTTCTGGATTTTACACATTTTGTGGCTGTCCCTTTTGACCAGTGGGAAGTGATACTTCTTTGAGTGCAGATTTGCGTTGCCCGCTTACTTGCTTGGCCAAAAAGGGCGTATGCGTTTTCTCCTGAATATATTCAGGAGAAAATGCATACGCCCTTTTTTGCCAAGTGCATTATTGTCGAAGCTGTGCCCCTCTTCCTGTGATTTAAAGGCGATTCCAATGTACCTCTTGAAATCTGTTTCCTGCTATTCTGCCTTGCTTTCAAGTCCGCCTCGTTGCCTTTCCTCAACAGATTTTTGGACGATAGTTGTCCTTTATTACTCGGCCAGTTTGTGAATTGCTGTGCCCCTGAGCTCCATTTTTCAACTCGTTTTTGGTGAGCTGACCGCAAGTCCAAAATTTTGGTTCAGGACCTATACTGGTTCCCGGTGGGTGGCTGAGACTTTGGTTAATTCTTCTTCCTGCTGGGAAATTACAGTGATATGTGCCCGTCCAAATGCCTAACAGCTACTCTCTCATTGGTTCTCCCTCTTCCCTTTCATCCTCTGCCAAATTGGCAACCTGTGCGAACCAGGAGGTTAAAGGGGCTGTCTCTCCAAGTTGGGAGGTTGATAGTAAAGCAGATGGAAAGTCAAACCGGAGCACCAGGAGAGGGAGTATTCGTTGAGTTTTAGAAACCTTTCGTATTCACAGTGTGTCCGTTCTCTAGGTTTCCCGTACATGTTATAGCTGTAGTAATATTCCCTTCAACCTGGAGAGTTGGGACCCATGGAATGGGTGCCAGGCATTTGTGCTTTAAAGGGTCTGCATTTGCTCACCCAATCTCACCAATCGTCTCAGTCCCAAGTGTCGCTCCTTATGCCACATCCAGCTGTTTTTGTACATAGGGTCATTCCAGGTTTCATCAGAGACCCTGAAGGAATTGTAAAGAATTTCCCAGTTTTTTTGTTTTGTTTTTGAAATTCCTTTTTATAGTGGGTTTGAGCTGATTCTCGCTGCCATGTTTATGCCAGTCTAGACACACTTGGTTCCCTTACGGAGACATATCAGTACATAGGTTTTAAGATTCTTACTAGTCAGATATATTCCTCTGCGGGAAATATGGTGTTTTGAGTCCCTTTCACTGAGGAAGGTGTAGGTCTTGTCTATTCAATAGTTGGTTTTTGGAACGGTACCTGTACTTATATCAAACTCTGGTTTTATGCATCATCCCACCTCTCCTTCCCCCTTAAGCAGGCATAAGAGTGTTTTCTAAACATGAGACACTGTTCTCTTTCCTAACTCAGTTCAAGTGTAGCCATGTTTACAGGATCTTCATAAGTGATATCTTATGATAAGTTTCTTATTCTGTGTGACTTTTTTCACTTAGAATCATCGTACCTGAATCCACCCATTTTGCTGCTACTGGTCTTATGACATTGATTTCATGGCTGAGGGATATTCCATCGTACGTAAGTACCACAATTTTTTGAACCATTTTTATATTTCCTGGGATACTTAATGTGTATCTAATTTGAGGTCCTTGTAAGCAGTGCAGCCCTAAATTTTGGGGTGGCTCTGTCTTATTGATTTTCAGTTTTCCCAAGGTATATTCCCTAGACTGGAAGTGCCCTTGGCTCTGTAGCTCTGTTCTTTACTTGTTTTAGGGAACACAATGTACTCCTCCAGAGAGGCAGTTGGCAATTTACATCCTGCCCATCAGCATAACAAGGCTCCCTGTTCTCCAGGGCCTGTCTTGCCTTTCTGGTTTTTACACACTTTGTGGATGTCCCTTTTGACCGGTGGGAAGTGATACTTCTTTGTAGTGCAGATTTGCATTTCCCGCTTGCTTGCTTGGCAAAAAAGGGCGTATGCGTTTTCTCCTGAATATATTCAGGAGAAAACGCATACGCCCTTTTTGGCCAAGTGCATCATTGTCGAAGTTGTGCCCCTCTTCCTGTGCTTTAAAGGCGATTCCAACGTACCTCTTGAAATCTGTTTCCTGCTATTCTGCCTCGCTTTCAAGTCGGCCTCGTTGCCTTCCCTAAACAGATTTTTGGACGACAGTTGTCCTTTATTACTCGGCCAGTTTGTGAATTGCTGTGCCCCTGAGCTCCATTTTTCAACTCGTTTTTGGTGAGCTGTCCGCAAGTCCAAAATTTTGGTTCAGGAACTATGCTGGTTCCCAGTGGGTGGCTGAGACTTTGGTTAATTCTTCTTCCTGCTGGGAAATTACAGTGATATGTGCCCGTCCAAATGCCTAACAGCTACTCTCTCATTGGTAATCCGTCTTCCCTTTCATCCTCTGCCAAATTGGAAACCTGTGCGAACCAGGAGGTTAAAGTGGCTGTCTCTCCAAGTTGGGAGGTTGATAGTAAAGCAGATGGAAAGTCAAACTGGAGCACCAGGAGAGGGACTATTCGTTGAGTTTTAGAAACCTTTCGTATTCACAGTGTGTCCGTTCTCTAGGTTTCCGGTACATGTTATAGCTGTAGTAATATTCCCTTCATCCTGCAGAGTTGGGACCAATGGAATGGGTGCCATGCATTATTGCTTTAAAGGGTCTGCATTTGCTCACCCAATCTCACCAATCCTCTCAGTCCCAAGTGTCCAGCGTTATGCCACATCCAGCTGTCATTGTACATAGGGTCATTCCAGGTTTCATCAGAGACCCTGAAGGAATTGTAAAGAATTTCCCAGTTTTTTTGTGTTGTTTTTGAAATTCATTTTTATAGTGGGTTTGAGCTGATTCTCGCTGCCATGTTTATGCCAGTCTAGACACACTTGATTCCCTTACGGAGACATATCAATCCATAGGTTTTAAGATTCTTACTAGTCAGATATATTCCTCTGCGGGAAATATGGGGTTTTGAGTCCCTTTCACTGAGGAAGGTGTAGGTCTTGTCTATTCCATAGGTGGTTTTAGGAACGGTACCTGTGCTTATATCAAACTCTGGTTTTATGCATCACCCCACCTCTCCTTCCCCCTTTAGCAGGCATAGGAGTGTTTTATAAATGTGAGACACTGTTCTCTTTCCTAACTCAGTTCAAGTGTAGCCATGTTTACAGGATCTTCATAAGTGATATCTTATGATAAGTTTCTTTTTCTGTGTGCCTTAGTTCACTTAGAATCATCGTACCTGAATCCACCCATTTTGCTGCTACTGGTCTTATGATATTGATTTCATGGATGAGGGATATTCCATCGTACGTAAGTACCACAATTTTTTGAACCATTTTTATATTTCCTGGGATATTTAAGGTGTACCCAAGTTGAGGTCCTTGTAAGCAGTGCAGCCCTAAATTTTGGGGTGGCTCTGTCTTATTGATTTTCAGTTTTCCCAAGGTATATTCCCTTGACTGGAAGTGCCCTTGTCTCTGTAGCTCTGTTCTTTACTTGTTTTAGGGAACACAATGCACTCCTCCAGAGAGGCAGTTGGCAATTTACATCCCGCCCATCAGCATAACAAGGCTCCCTCTTCTCCAGGGCCTGTCTTGCCTTTCTGGTTTTTACACATTTTGTGGATGTCCCTTTTGACCGGTGGGAAGTGATACTTCTTTGTAGTGCAGATTTGCATTGCCCGCTTTCTTGCTTGGCCAAAAAGGGCGTATGTGTTTTCTACTGAATATATTCAGGAGAAAACGCATACGCCCTTTTTGGCCAAGTGCATCATTGTCGAAGTTGTGCCCCTCTTCCTGTGCTTTAAAGGCGATTCCAACGTACCTCTTGAAATCTGTTTCCTGCTATTCTGCCTCGCTTTCAAGTCCGCCTCGTTGCCTTTCCTCAACAGATTTTTGGACGATAGTTGTCCTTTATTACTTGGCCAGTATGTGAATTGCTGTGCCCCTGAGCTCCATTTCTGAACTCGTTTTTGGTGAGCTGACCGCACGTCCAAAATTTTAGTTCAGGACCTATACTGGTTCCCGGTGGGAGGCTGATACTTTGGTTAATTCTTCTTCCTGCCGGGAAATTACAGTGATATGTGCCCGTCCAAATGCCTAACAGCTACTCTCTCATTGGTTCTCCCTCTTCCCTTTCATCCTCTGCCAAATTGGCAACCTGTGCGAACCAGGAGGTTAAAGGGGCTGTCTCTCCAAGTTGGGAGGTTGATAGTAAAGCAGATGGAAAGTCAAACCGGAGCACCAGGAGAGGGACTATTCGTTGAGTTTTAGAAACCTTTCGTATTCACAGTGTGTCCGTTCTCTAGGTTTCCGGTACATGTTATAGCTGTAGTAATATTCCCTTCAACCTGGAGAGTTGGGACCCATGGAATGGGTGCCAGGCATTTGTGCTTTAAAGGGTCTGCATTTGCTCACCCAATCTCACCAATCCTCTCAGTCCCAAGTGTCGCTCCTTATGCCACATCCAGCTGTTTTTGTACATAAGGTCATTCCAGGTTTCATCAGAGACCCTGAAGGAATTGTAAAGAATTTCCCAGTTTTTTTGTTTTGTTTTTGAAATTCCTTTTTATAGTGGGTTTGAGCTGATTCTCGCTGCCATGTTTATGCCAGTCTAGACACACTTGGTTCCCTTACGGAGACATATCAGTACATAGGTTTTAAGATTCTTACTAGTCAGATATATTCCTCTGCGGGAAATATGGTGTTTTGAGTCCCTTTCACTGAGGAAGGTGTAGGTCTTGTCTATTCAATAGTTGGTTTTTGGAACGGTACCTGTACTTATATCAAACTCTGGTTTTATGCATCATCCCACCTCTCCTTCCCCCTTAAGCAGGCATAAGAGTGTTTTCTAAACATGAGACAATGTTCTCTTTCCTAACTCAGTTCAAGTGTAGCCATGTGTACAGGATCTTCATATGTGATATCTTATGATAAGTTTCTTTTTCTCTGTGACTTTTTTCACTTAGAATCATCGTACCTGAATCCACCCATTTTGCTGCTACTGGTCTTATGACATTGATTTCATGGCTGAGGGATATTCCATCGTACGTAAGTACCACAATTTTTTGAACCATTTTTATATTTCCTGGGATACTTAATGTGTATCTAATTTGAGGTCCTTGTAAGCAGTGCAGCCCTAAATTTTGGGCTGGCTCTGTCTTATTGATTTTCAGTTTTCCCAAGGTATATTCCCTAGACTGGAAGTGCCCTTGGCTCTGTAACTCTGTTCTTTACTTGTTTTAGGGAACACAATGTACTCCTCCAGAGAGGCAGTTGGCAATTTACATCCCGCCCATCAGCATAACAAGGCTCCCTGTTCTCCAGGGCCTGTCTTGCCTTTCTGGTTTTTACACACTTTGTGGATGTCCCTTTTGACCGGTGGGAAGTGATACTTCTTTGTAGTGCAGATTTGCATTTCCCGCTTGCTTGCTTGGCAAAAAAGGGCGTATGCGTTTTCTCCTGAATATATTCAGGAGAAAACGCATACGCCCTTTTTGGCCAAGTGCATCATTGTCGAAGTTGTGCCCCTCTTCCTGTGCTTTAAAGGCGATTCCAACGTACCTCTTGAAATCTGTTTCCTGCTATTCTGCCTCGCTTTGAAGTCCGCCTCGTTGCCTTCCCTCAACAGATTTTTGGACGACAGTTGTCCTTTATTACTCGGCCAGTTTGTGAATTGCTGTGCCCCTGAGCTCCTTTTTTCAACTCGTTTTTGGTGACCTGTCCGCAAGTCCAAAATTTTGGTTCAGGAACTATGCTGGTTCCCAGTGGGTGGCTGAGACTTTGGTTAATTCTTCTTCCTGCTGGGAAATTACAGTGATATGTGCCCGTCCAAATGCCTAACAGCTACTCTCTCATTGGTAATCCGTCTTCCCTTTCATCCTCTGCCAAATTGGAAACCTGTGCGAACCAGGAGGTTAAAGGGGCTGTCTCTCCAAGTTGGGAGGTTGATAGTAAAGCAGATGGAAAGTCAAACTGGAGCACCAGGAGAGGGACTATTCGTTGAGTTTTAGAAACCTTTCGTATTCACAGTGTGACCGTTCTCTAGGTTTCCGGTACATGTTATAGCTGTAGTAATATTCCCTTCATCCTGGAGAGTTGGGACCAATGGAATGGGTGCCATGCATTATTGCTTTAAAGGGTCTGCATTTGCTCACCCAATCTCACCAATCCTCTCAGTCCCAAGTGTCCAGCGTTATGCCACATCCAGCTGTCATTGTACATAAGGTCATTCCAGGTTTCATCAGAGACCCTGAAGGAATTGTAAAGAATTTCCCAGTTTTTTTGGTTTGTTTTTGAAATTCCTTTTTATAGTGGGTTTGAGCTGATTCTCGCTGCCATGTTTATGCCAGTCTAGACACACTTGATTCCCTTATGGAGATATATCAATACATAGGTTTTAAGATTCTTACTAGTCAGATATATTCCTCTGCGGGAAATATGGGGTTTTGAGTCCCTTTCCCTGAGGAAGGTGTAGGTCTTGTCTATTCCATAGTTGGTTTTTGGAACGGTACCTGTGCTTATATCAAACTCTGGTTTTATGCATCACCCCACCTCTCCTTCCCCCTTAAGCAGGCATAAAAGTGTTTTCTCAATGTGAGACACTGTTCTCTTTCCTAACTCAGTTCAAGTGAAGCCATGTTTACAGGATCTTCATAAGTGATATCTTATGATAAGTTTCTTTTTCCGTGTGACTTATTTCACTTAGAATCATCGTACCTGAATCCACTCATTTGCTGCTACTGGTCTTATGACATTGATTTCATGGCTGAGGGATATTCCATCGTACGTAAGTACCACAATTTTTTGAACCATTTTTATATTTCCTGGGATATTTAAGGTGTACCCAAGTTGAGGTCCTTGTAAGCAGTGCAGCCCTAAATTTTGGGGTGGCTGTGTCTTTTTGATTTTCAGTTTTCCCAAGGTATATTCCCTAGACTGGAAATGCCCTTGGCTCTGTAGCTCTGTTCTTTACTTGTTTTAGGGAACACAATGCACTCCTCCAGAGAGGCAGTTGGCAATTTACATCCCGCCCATCAGCATAACAATGCTCCCTGTTCTCCAGGGCCTGTCTTGCCTTTCTGGTTTTTACACATTTTGTGGATGTCCCTTTTGACCGGTGGGAAGTGATACTTCTTTGTAGTGCAAATTTGCATTGCCCGCTTGCTTGCTTGGCCAAAAAGGGCGTATGCGTTTTCTCCTGAATATATTCAGGAGAAAACGCATACGCCCTTTTTGGCCAAGTGCATCATTGTGGAGGTTGTGCCCCTCTTCCTGTGCTTTAAAGGCGATTCCAACGTACCTCTTGAAATCTGTTTCCTGCTATTCTGCCTCGCTTTCAAGTCCGCCTCGTTGCCTTCCCTCAACAGATTTTTGGACGATAGTTGTCCTTTATTACTCGGCCAGTTTGTGAATTGCTCTGCCCCTGAGCTCCATTTTTCAACTCGTTTTAGGTGAGCTGACCGCAAGTCCAAACTTTTGGTTCAGGACCTATACTGGTTCCAGGTGGGGGGCTGAGACTTTGGTTAATTCTTCTTCCTGCCGGGAAATTACAGTGATATGTGCCCGTCCAAATGCCTAACAGCTACTCTCTCATTGGTTCTCCCTCTTCCCTTTCATCCTCTGCCAAATTGGCAACCTGTGCGAACCAGGAGGTTAAAGGGGCTGTCTCTCCAAGTTGGGAGGTTGATAGTAAAGCAGATGGAAAGTCAAACCGGAGCACCAGGAGAGGGACTATTCGTTGAGTTTTAGAAACCTTTCGTATTCATAGTGTGTCCGTTCTCTAGGATTCCCGTACATGTTATAACTGTAGTAATATTCCCTTCAACCTGGATAGTTGGGACCCATGGAATGGGTGCCATGCATTATTGCTTTAAAGGGTCTGCATTTGTTCACACAGTCTCACCAATCCTCTCAGTCCCAAGTGTCCAGCCTTATGCCACATCCAGCTGTCGTTGTAGATAGGGTCATTCCAGGTTTCATCAGAGACCCTGAAGTAATTGTAAAGAATTTCCCAGTTTTTTTGTTTTGTTTTTGAAATTCATTTTTATAGTGGGTTTGAGCTGATTCTCACTGCCATGTTTATGCCAGTCTAGACACACTTGATTCCCTTACGGAGACATATCAATACATAGGTTTTAAGATTCTTACTAGTCAGATATATTCCTCTGCGGCAAATATGGGGTTTTGAGTCCCTTTCACTGAGGAAGGTGTAGGTCTTGTCTATTCCATAGTTGGTTTTTGGAATGGTACCTGTGCTTATATCAAACTCTGGTTTTATGCCTCACCCCACCTCTCCTTCCCCCTTAAGCAGGCATAAGAGTGTTTTCTAAATGTGAGACACTGTTCTCTTTCCTAACTCAGTTCAAGTGTAGCCATGTTTACAGGATCTTCATAAGTGATATCTTATGATAAGTTTCTTTTTCTCTGTGACTTATTTCACTTAGAATCATCGTACCTGAATCCACCCATTTTGCGGCTACTGGTCTTATGACATTGATTTCATGGCTGAGGGATATTCCATCGTACGTAATTACCACAATTTTTTGAACCATTTTTATATATTCTGGGATATTTAAGGTGTACCCAAGTTGAGGTCCTCGTAAGCAGTGCAGCCCTAAATATTGGGGTGGCTCTGTCTTATTGATTTTCAGTTTTCCCCAAGTATATTCCCTAGACTGGAAGTGCCCTTGGCTCTGTAGCTCTGTTGTTTACTTGTTTTAGGGAACACAATGCACTCCTCCAGAGAGGCAGTTGGCAATTTACATCCCGCCCAACAGCATAACAAGGCTCCCTGTTCTCCGGGGCCTGTCTTCCCTTTCAGGTTTTTACACACTTTGTGGATGTCCCTTTTGACCGGTGGGAAGTGATACTTCTTTATAGTGCAGATTTGCATTGCCCGCTTGCTTGCTTGGCCAAAAAGGGCGTATGCGTTTTCTCCTGAATATATTCAGGAGAAAACGCATACGCCCTTTTTGGCCAAGTGCATCATTGTCGAAGTTGTGCCCCTCTTCCTGTGCTTTAAAGGCGATTCCAACGTACCTCTTGAAATCTGTTTCCTGCTATTCTGCCTCGCTTTCAAGTCCGCCTCGTTGCCTTCCCTCAACAGATTTTTGGACGATATTTGTCCTTTATTACTCGGCCAGTTTGTGAATTGCTGTGCCCCTGAGCTCCATTTTTCAACTCGTTTTTGGTGAGCTGACCGCAAGTCCAAAATTTTGGATCAGGACCTATGCTGGTTCCCGGTGGGTGGCTGAGACTTTGGTTAATTCTTCTTCCTGCCGGGAAGTTATAGTGATGTGTGCCCGTCCAAATGCCCAACAGCTACTCTCTCATTGGTTCGCCCTCTTCCCTTTCATCCTCTGCCAAATAGGCAATCTGTGCGAACCAGGAGGTTAAAGGGGCTGTCTCTCCATGTTGGGGGGTTGATAGTAAAGCAGATGGAAAGTCAAACCGGAGCACCAGGAGAGGGACTATTCGTTGAGTTTTAGAAACCTTTCATATTCACAGTGTGTCCATTCTCTAGGATTCCCGTACATGTTATATCTGTAGTAATATTCCCTTCAACCTGGAGAGTTGGGACCCATGGAATGTGTGCCATGCATTATTGCTTTAAAGGGTCTGCATTTGCTCACCTAATCTCACCAATCCTCTCAGTCCCAAGTGTCCAGCCTTATGCCACATACAGGTGTCATTGCAGATAGGGTCATTTCAGGTTTCATCAGAGACCCTGAAGGAATTGTAAAGAATTTCCCAGTTTTTTTGTTTTATTTTTGAAATTCCTTTTTATAGTGGGTTTGAGCTGATTCTCGCTACCATATTTATCCCAGTCTAGACACACTTGATTCCCTTACGGAGACATATCAATACATAGGTTTTAAGATTCTTACTAGTCAGATATATTCCTCTGCGGGAAATATGGGGTTTTGAGTCCCTTTCACTGAGGAAGGTGTAGGTCTTGTCTATTCCATAGTTAGTTTTTGGAACGGTACCTGTGCTTATATCAAGCTCTGGTTTTATGCATCACCCCACCTCTCCTTCCCCCTTAAGCAGGCATAAGAGTTTTTTCTAAATGTGAGACACTGTTCTCTTTCCTAACTCAGTTCAAGTGTAGCCATGTTTACAGGATCTTCATAAGTGACATCTTATGATAAGTTTCTTTTTCTGTGTGACTTATTTCACTTAGAATCATCGTACCTGAATCCACCCATTTTGCTGCTACTGGTCTTATGACATTGATTTCATGGCTGAGGGATATTCCATCGTACGTAAGTACCACAATTTTTTGAACCATTTTTATATTTCCTGGGATATTTAAGGTGTACCCAAGTTGAGGTCCTTGTAAGCAGTGCAGCCCTAAATTTTGGGGTGGCTGTGTCTTTTTGATTTTCAGTTTTCCCAAGGTATATTCCCTAGACTGGAAGTGCCCTAGGCTCTGTAGCTCTGTTCTTTACTTGTTTTAGGGAACACAATGCACTCCTCCAGAGAGGCAGTTGGCAATTTACATCCCGCCCATCAGCATAACAATGCTCCCTGTTCTCCAGGGCCTGTCTTGCCTTTCTGGTTTTTACACATTTTGTGGATGTCCCTTTTGACCGGTGGGAAGTGATACTTCTTTGTAGTGCAAATTTGCATTGCCCGCTTGCTTGCTTGGCCAAAAAGGGCGTATGCGTTTTCTCCTGAATATATTCAGGAGAAAACGCATACGCCCTTTTTGGCCAAGTGCATCATTGTCGAAGTTGTGCCCCTCTTCCTGTGCTTTAAAGGCGATTCCAACGTACCTCTTGAAATCTGTTTCCTGCTATTCTGCCTCGCTTTCAAGTCCGCCTCGATGCCTTCCCTCAACAGATTTTTGGACGATAGTTGTCCTTTATTACTCGGCCAGTTTGTGAATTGCTGTGCCCCTGAGCTCCATTTTTCAACTCGTTTTAGGTGAGCTGACCGCAAGTCCAAAATTTTGGTTCAGGACCTATACTGGTTCCAGGTGGGGGGCTGAGACTTTGGTTAATTCTTCTTCCTGCCGGGAAATTACAGTGATATGTGCCCGTCCAAATGCCTAACAGCTACTCTCTCATTGGTTCTCCCTCTTCCCTTTCATCCTCTGGCAAATTGGCAACCTGTGCGAACCAGGAGGTTAAAGGGGCTGTCTCTCCAAGTTGGGAGGTTGATAGTAAAGCAGATGGAAAGTCAAACCGGAGCACCAGGAGAGGGACTATTCGTTGAGTTTTAGAAACCTTTCGTATTCACAGTGTGTCCGTTCTCTAGGTTTCCCGTACATGTTATAACTGTAGTAATATTCCCTTCCACCTGGATAGTTGGGACCCATGGAATGGGTGCCATGCATTATTGCTTTAAAGGGTCTGCATTTGTTCACCCAATCTCACCAATCCTCTCAGTCCCAAGTGTCCAGCCTTATGCCACATCCAGCTGTCGTTGTAGATAGGGTCATTCCAGGTTTCATCAGAGACCCTGAAGTAATTGTAAAGAATTTCCCAGTTTTTTTGTTTTGTTTTTGAAATTCCTTTTTATAGTGGGTTTGAGCTGATTCTCGCTGCCATGTTTATGCCAGTCTAGACACACTTGATTCCCTTATGGAGACATATCAATACATAGGTTTTAAGATTCTTACTAGTCAGATATATTCCTCTGCGGCAAATATGGGGTTTTGAGTCCCTTTCACTGAGGAAGGTGTAGGTCTTGTCTATTCCATAGTTGGTTTTTGGAATGGTACCTGTGCTTATATCAAACTCTGGTTTTATGCCTCACCCCACCTCTGCTTCCCCCTTAAGCAGGCATAAGAGTGTTTTCTAAATGTGAGACACTGTTCTCTTTCCTAACACAGTTCAAGTGTAGCCATGTTTACAGGATCTTCATAAGTGATATCTTATGATAAGTTTCTTTTTCTCTGTGACTTATTTCACTTAGAATCATCGTACCTGAATCCACCCATTTTGCTGCTACTGGTCTTATGACATTGATTTCATGGCTGAGGGATATTCCATCGTACGTAAGTACCACAATTTTTTGAACCATTTTTATATTTCCTGGGATATTTAAGGTGTACCCAAGTTGAGGTCCTTGTAAGCAGTGCAGCCCTAAATTTTGGGTTGGCTCTGTCTTATTGAACTTCAGTTTTCCCAAGGTATATTCCCTAGACTGGAAGTGCCCTTGGCTCTGTAGCTCTGTTCTTTACTTGTTTTAGGGAACACAATGCACTCCTCCAGAGAGGCAGTTGGCAATTTACATCCCGCCCATCAGCATAACAAGGCTCCCTGTTCTCCAGGGCCTGTCTTGCCTTTCTGGTTTTTACACATTTTGTGGATGTCCCTTTTGACCGGTGGGAAGTGATACTTCTTTGTAGTGCAGATTTGCATTGCCCGCTTGCTTGCTTGGCCAAAAAGGGCGTATGCGTTTTCTCCTGAATATATTCAGGAGAAAACGCATACGCCCTTTTTGGCCAAGTGCATCATTGTCGAAGTTGTGCCCCTCTTCCTGTGCTTTAAAGGCGATTCCAACGTACCTCTTGAAATCTGTTTCCTGCTATTCTGCCTCGCTTTCAAGTCCGCCTCGTTGCCTTCCCTCAACAGATTTTTGGACGATAGTTGTCCTTTATTACTCGGCCAATTTGTGAATTGCTGTGCCCCTGAGCTCCATTTTTCAACTCGTTTTTGGTGAGCTGACCGCAAGTCCAAAATTTTGGTTCAGGAACTATACTGGTTCCCGGTGGGGGGCTGAGACTTTGGTTAATTCTTCTTTCTGCCGGGAAATTACAGTGATATGTGCCCGTCCAAATGCCTATCAGCTACTCTCTCATTGGTTCTCCCTCTTCCCTTTCATCCTGTGCCAAATTGGCAACCTGTGCGAACCAGGAGGTTAAAGGGGCTGTCTCTCCAAGTTGGGAGGTTGATAGTAAAGCAGATGGAAAGTCAAACCGGAACACCAGGAGAGGGACTATTCGTTGAGTTTTAGAAACCTTTCGTATTCACAGTGTGTCCGTTCTCTAGGATTACCGTACATGTTATAACTGTAGTAATATTCCCTTCACCTGCAGAGTTGGGACCCATGGAATATGTGCCATGCATTATTGCTTTAAAGGGCCTGCATTTGCTCACCCAATCTCACCAATCCTCTCAGTCCCAAGTGTCCAACCTTATGCCACATCCAGCTGTCGTTGTAGATAGGGTCATTCCAGGTTTCATCAGAGACCCTGAAGGTATTTTAAAGAATTTCCCAGTTTTTTTGTTTTATTTTTGAAATTCCTTTTTATAGTGTGTTTGAGCTGATTCTCGCTGCCATATTTATGCCAGTCTAGACACACTTGATTCCCTTATGGAGACATATCAATACATAGGTTTTAAGATTCTTACTAGTCAGATATATTCCTCTGCGGGAAATATGGGGTTTTGAGTCCCTTTCACTGAGGAAGGTGTAGGTCTTGTCTATTCCATAGTTGGTTTTTGGAACGGTACCTGTGCTTATATCAAGCTCTGGTTTATGCATCACCCCACCTCTCCTTCCCCCTTAAGCAGGCATAAGAGTTTTTTCTAAATGTGAGACACTGTTCTCTTTCCTAACTCAGTTCAAGTGTAGCCATGTTTACAGGATCTTCATAAGTGACATCTTATGATAAGTTTCTTTTTCTGTGTGACTTATTTCACTTAGAATCATCGTACCTGAATCCACCCATTTTGCTGCTACTGGTCTTATGACATTGATTTCATGGCTGAGGGATATTCCATCGTACGTAAGTACCACAATTTTTTGAACCATTTTTATATTTCCTGGGATATTTAAGGTGTACCCAAGTTGAGGTCCTTGTAAGCAGTGCAGCCCTAAATTTTGGGGTGGCTGTGTCTTTTTGATTTTCAGTTTTCCCAAGGTATATTCCCTAGACTGGAAGTGCCCTTGGCTCTGTAGCTCTGTTCTTTACTTGTTTTAGGGAACACAATGCACTCCTCCAGAGAGGCAGTTGGCAATTTACATTCCGCCCATCAGCATAACAATGCTCCCTGTTCTCCAGGGCCTGTCTTGCCTTTCTGGTTTTTACACATTTTGTGGATGTCCCTTTTGACCGGTGGGAAGTGATACTTCTTTGTAGTGCAAATTTGCATTGCCCGCTTGCTTGCTTGGCCAAAAAGGGCGTATGCGTTTTCTCCTGAATATATTCAGGAGAAAACACATACGCCCTTTTTGGCCAAGTGCATCATTGTCGAAGTTGTGCCCCTCTTCCTGTGCTTTAAAGGCGATTCCAACGTACCTCTTGAAATCTGTTTCCTGCTATTCTGCCTCGCTTTCAAGTCCGCCTCGTTGCCTTCCCTCAACAGATTTTTGGACGATAGTTGTCCTTTATTACTCGGCCAGTTTGTGAATTGCTGTGCCCCTGAGCTCCATTTTTCAACTCGTTTTAGGTGAGCTGACCGCAAGTCCAAAATTTTGGTTCAGGACCTATACTGGTTCCAGGTGGGGGGCTGAGACTTTGGTTAATTCTTCTTCCTGCCGGGAAATTACAGTGATATGTGCCCGTCCAAATGCCTAACAGCTACTCTCTCATTGGTTCTCCCTCTTCCCTTTCATCCTCTGCCAAATTGGCAACCTGTGCGAACCAGGAGGTTAAAGGGGCTGTCTCTCCAAGTTGGGAGGTTGATAGTAAAGCAGATGGAAAGTCAAACCGGAGCACCAGGAGAGGGACAATTCGTTGAGTTTTAGAAACCTTTCGTATTCACAGTGTGTCCGTTCTCTAGGTTTCCCGTACATGTTATAACTGTAGTAATATTCCCTTCCACCTGGATAGTTGGGACCCATGGAATGGGTGCCATGCATTATTGCTTTAAAGGGTCTGCATTTGTTCACCCAATCTCACCAATCCTCTCAGTCCCAAGTGTCCAGCCTTATGCCACATCCAGCTGTCGTTGTAGATAGGGTCATTCCAGGTTTCATCAGAGACCCTGAAGTAATTGTAAAGAATTTCCCAGTTTTTTTGTTTTGTTTTTGAAATTCCTTTTCATAGTGGGTTTGAGCTGATTCTCGCTGCCATGTTTATGCCAGTCTAGACACACTTGATTCCCTTATGGAGACATATCAATACATAGGTTTTAAGATTCTTACTAGTCAGATATATTCCTCTGCGGCAAATATGGGGTTTTGAGTCCCTTTCACTGAGGAAGGTGTAGGTCTTTTCTATTCCATAGTTGGTTTTTGGAATGGTACCTGTGCTTATATCAAACTCTGGTTTTATGCCTCACCCCACCTCTGCTTCCCCCTTAAGCAGGCATAAGAGTGTTTTCTAAATGTGAGACACTGTTCTCTTTCCTAACACAGTTCAAGTGTAGCCATGTTTACAGGATCTTCATAAGTGATATCTTATGATAAGTTTCTTTTTCTCTGTGACTTATTTCACTTAGAATCATCGTACCTGAATCCACCCATTTTGCTGCTACTGGTCTTATGACATTGATTTCATGGCTGAGGGATATTCCATCGTACGTAAGTACCACAATTTTTTGAACCATTTTTATATTTCCTGGGATATATAAGGTGTACCCAAGTTGAGGTCCTTGTAAGCAGTGCAGCCCTAAATTTTGGGTTGGCTCTGTCTTATTGATCTTCAGTTTTCCCAAGGTATATTCCCTAGACTGGAAGTGGCCTTGGCTCTGTAGCTCTGTTCTTTACTTGTTTTAGGGAACACAATGCACTCCTCCAGAGAGGCAGTTGGCAATTTACATCCCGCCCATCAGCATAACAAGGCTCCCTGTTCTCCAGGGCCTGTCTTGCCTTTCTGGTTTTTACACATTTTGTGGATGTCCCTTTTGACCGGTGGGAAGTGATACTTCTTTGTAGTGCAGATTTGCATTGCCCGCTTGCTTGCTTGGCCAAAAAGGGCGTATGCGTTTTCTCCTGAATATATTCAGGGAAAACGCATACGCCCTTTTTGGCCAAGTGCATCATTGTCGAAGTTGTGCCCCTCTTCCTGTGCTTTAAAGGCGATTCCAATGTACCTCTTGAAATCTGTTTCCTGCTATTCTGCCTCGCTTTCAAGTCCGCCTCGTTGCCTTCCCTCAACAGATTTTTGGACGATAGTTGTCCTTTATTACTCGGCCAATTTGTGAATTGCTGTGCCCCTGAGCTCCATTTTTCAACTCGTTTTTGGTGAGCTGACCGCAAGTCCAAAATTTTGGTTCAGGAACTATACTGGTTCCCGGTGGGGGGCTGAGACTTTGGTTAATTCTTCTTTCTGCCGGGAAATTACAGTGATATGTGCCCGTCCAAATGCCTATCAGCTACTCTCTCATTGGTTCTCCCTCTTCCCTTTCATCCTGTGCCAAATTGGCAACCTGTGCGAACCAGGAGGTTAAAGGGGCTGTCTCTCCAAGTTGGGAGGTTGATAGTAAAGCAGATGGAAAGTCAAACCGGAACACCAGGAGAGGGACTATTCGTTGAGTTTTAGAAACCTTTCGTATTCACAGTGTGTCCGTTCTCTAGGATTACCGTACATGTTATAACTGTAGTAATATTCCCTTCAACCTGCAGAGTTGGGACCCATGGAATATGTGCCATGCATTATTGCTTTAAAGGGCCTGCATTTGCTCACCCAATCTCACCAATCCCTCAGTCCCAAGTGTCCAACCTTATGCCACATCCAGCTGTCGTTGTAGATAGGGTCATTCCAGGTTTCATCAGAGACCCTGAAGGTATTTTAAAGAATTTCCCAGTTTTTTTGTTTTATTTTTGAAATTCCTTTTTATAGTGGGTTTGAGCTGATTCTCGCTGCCATATTTATTCCAGTCTAGACACACTTGATTCCCTTATGGAGACATATCAATACATAGGTTTTAAGATTCTTACTAGTCAGATATATTCCTCTGCGGGAAATATGGGGTTTTGAGTCCCTTTCACTGAGGAAGGTGTAGGTCTTGTCTATTCCATTGTTGGTTTTTGGAACGGTACCTGTGCTTATATCAAGCTCTGGTTTATGCATCACCCCACCTCTCCTTCCCCCTTAAGCAGGCATAAGAGTTTTTTCTAAATGTGAGACACTGTTCTCTTTCCTAACTCAGTTCAAGTGTAGCCATGTTTACAGGATCTTCATAAGTGACATCTTATGATAAGTTTCTTTTTCTGTGTGACTTATTTCACTTAGAATCTTCGTACCTGAATCCACCCATTTTGCTGCTACTGGTCTTATGACATTGATTTCATGGCTGAGGGATATTCCATCGTACGTAAGTACCACAATTTTTTGAACCATTTTTATATTTCCTGGGATATTTAATGTGTACCCAAGTTGAGGTCCTTGTAAGCAGTGCAGCCCTAAATTTTGGGGTGGCTGTGTCTTTTTGATTTTCAGTTTTCCCAAGGTATATTCCCTAGACTGGAAGTGCCCTTGGCTCTGTAGCTCTGTTCTTTACTTGTTTTAGGGAACACAATGCACTCCTCCAGAGAGGCAGTTGGCAATTTACATCCCGCCCATCAGCATAACAATGCTCCCTGTTCTCCAGGGCCTGTCTTGCCTTTCTGGTTTTTACATATTTTGTGGATGTCCCTTTTGACCGGTGGGAAGTGATACTTCTTTGTAGTGCAAATTTGCATTGCCCGCTTGCTTGCTTGGCCAAAAAGGGCGTATGCGTTTTCTCCTGAATATATTCAGGAGAAAACGCATACGCCCTTTTTGGCCAAGTGCATCATTGTCGAAGTTGTGCCCCTCTTCCTGTGCTTTAAAGGCGATTCCAACGTACCTCTTGAAATCTGTTTCCTGCTATTCTGCCTCGCTTTCAAGTCCGCCTCGTTGCCTTCCCTCAACAGATTTTTGGACGATAGTTGTCCTTTATTACTCGGCCAGTTTGTGAATTGCTGTGCCCCTGAGCTCCATTTTTCAACTCGTTTTAGGTGAGCTGACCGCAAGTCCAAAATTTTGGTTCAGGACCTATACTGGTTCCAGGTGGGGGGCTGAGACTTTGGTTAATTCTTCTTCCTGCCGGGAAATTACAGTGATATGTGCCCGTCCAAATGCCTAACAGCTACTCTCTCATTGGTTCTCCCTCTTCCCTTTCATCCTCTGCCAAATTGGCAACCTGTGCGAACCAGGAGGTTAAAGGGGCTGTCTCTCCAAGTTGGGAGGTTGATAGTAAAGCAGATGGAAAGTCAAACCGGAGCACCAGGAGAGGGACTATTCGTTGAGTTTTAGAAACCTTTCGTATTCATAGTGTGTCCGTTCTCTAGGATTCCCGTACATGTTATAACTGTAGTAATATTCCCTTCAACCTGGATAGTTGGGACCCATGGAATGGGTGCCATGCATTATTGCTTTAAAGGGTCTGCATTTGTTCACCCAGTCTCACCAATCCTCTCAGTCCCAAGTGTCCAGCCTTATGCCACATCCAGCTGTCGTTGTAGATAGGGTCATTCCAGGTTTCATCAGAGACCCTGAAGTAATTGTAAAGAATTTCCCAGTTTTTTTGTTTTGTTTTTGAAATTCCTTTTTATACTGGGTTTGAGCTGATTCTCGCTGCCATGTTTATGCCAGTCTAGACACACTTGATTCCCTTACGGAGACATATCAATACATAGGTTTTAAGATTCTTACTAGTCAGATATATTCCTCTGTGGCAAATATGGGGTTTTGAGTCCCTTTCACTGAGGAAGGTGTAGGTCTTTTCTATTCCATAGTTGGTTTTTGGAATGGTACCTGTGCTTATATCAAACTCTGGTTTTATGCCTCACCCCACCTCTGCTTCCCCCTTAAGCAGGTTTAAGAGTGTTTTCTAAATGTGAGACACTGTTCTCTTTCCTAACACAGTTCAAGTGTAGCCATGTTTACAGGATCTTCATAAGTGATATCTTATGATAAGTTTCTTTTTCTCTGTGACTTATTTCACTTAGAATCATCGTACCTGAATCCACCCATTTTGCTGCTACTGGTCTTATGACATTGATTTCATGGCTGAGGGATATTCCATCGTACGTAAGTACCACAATTTTTTGAACCATTTTTATATTTCCTGGGATATTTAAGGTGTACCCAAGTTGAGGTCCTTGTAAGCAGTGCAGCCCTAAATTTTGGGGTGGCTCTGTCTTATTGATCTTCAGTTTTCCCAAGGTATATTCCCTAGACTGGAAGTGCCCTTGGCTCTGTAGCTCTGTTGTTTACTTGTTTTAGGGAACACAATGCACTCCTCCAGAGAGGCAGTTGGCAATTTACATCCCGCCCATCAGCATAACAAGGCTCCCTGTTCTCCGGGGCCTGTCTTGCCTTTCTGGATTTTACACATTTTGTGGATGTCCCTTTTGACCGGTGGGAAGTGATACTTCTTTGTAGGGCAGATTTGCATTGCCCGCTTGCTTGCTTGGCCAAAAAGGGCGTATGCGTTTTCTCATGAATATATTCAGGAGAAAACGCATACGCCCTTTTTGGCCAAGTGCATCATTGTCGAAGTTGTGCCCCTCTTCCTGTGCTTTAAAGGCGATTCCAACGTACCTCTTGCAATCTGTTTCCTGCTATTCTGCCTTGCTTTCAAGTCCGCCTCGTTGCCTTCCCTCAACAGATTTTTGGACGATAGTTGTCCTTTATTACTCGGCCAATTTGTGAATTGCTGTGCCCCTGAGCTCCATTTTTCAACTCGTTTTTGGTGAGCTGACCGCAAGTCCAAAATTTTGGTTCAGGAACTATACTGGTTCCCGGTGGGGGGCTGAGACTTTGGTTAATTCTTCTTCCTGCCGGGAAATTACAGTGATATGTGCCCGTCCAAATGCCTATCAGCTACTCTCTCATTGGTTCTCCCTCTTCCCTTTCATCCTGTGCCAAATTGGCAACCTGTGCGAACCAGGAGGTTAAAGGGGCTGTCTCTCCAAGTTGGGAGGTTGATAGTAAAGCAGATGGAAAGTCAAACCGGAACACCAGGAGAGAGACTATTCGTTGAGTTTTAGAAACCTTTCGTATTCACAGTGTGTCCGTTCTCTAGGATTACCGTACATGTTATAACTGTAGTAATATTCCCTTCAACCTGCAGAGTTGGGACCCATGGAATATGTGCCATGCATTATTGCTTTAAAGGGCCTGCATTTGCTCACCCAATCTCACCAATCCTCTTAGTCCCAAGTGTTCAACCTTATGCCACATCCAGCTGTCGTTGTAGATAGGGTCATTCCAGGTTTCATCAGAGACCCTGAAGGAATTTTAAAGAATTTCCCAGTTTTTTTGTTTTATTTTTGAAATTCCTTTTTATAGTGGGTTTGAGCTGATTCTCGCTGCCATATTTATGCCAGTCTAGACACACTTGATTCCCTTATGGAGACATATCAATACATAGGTTTTAAGATTCTTACTAGTCAGATATATTCCTCTGCGGGAAATATGGGGTTTTGAGTCCCTTTCACTGAGGAAGGTGTAGGTCTTGTCTATTCCATAGTTGGTTTTTGGAACGGTACCTGTGCTTATATAAAGCTCCGGTTTATGCATCACCCCACCTCTCCTTCCCCCTTAAGCAGGCATAAGAGTTTTTTCTAAATGTGAGACACTGTTCTCTTTCCTAACTCAGTTCAAGTGTAGCCATGTTTACAGGATCTTCATAAGTGACATCTTATGATAAGTTTCTTTTTCTGTGTGACTTATTTCACTTAGAATCATCGTACCTGTATCCACCCATTTTGCTGCTACTGGTCTTATGACATTGATTTCATGGCTGAGGGATATTCCATCGTACGTAAGTACCACAATTTTTTGAACCATTTTTATATTTCCTGGGATATTTAAGGTGTACCCAAGTTGAGGTCCTTGTAAGCAGTGCAGCCCTAAATTTTGGGGTGGCTGTGTCTTTTTGATTTTCAGTTTTCCCAAGGTATATTCCCTAGACTGGAAATGCCCTTGGCTCTGTAGCTCTGTTCTTTACTTGTTTTAGGGAACACAATGCACTCCTCCAGAGAGGCAGTTGGCAATTTACATCCCGCCCATCAGCATAACAATGCTCCCTGTTCTCCAGGGCCTGTCTTGCCTTTCTGGTTTTTACACATTTTGTGGATGTCCCTTTTGACCGGTGGGAAGTGATACTTCTTTGTAGTGCAAATTTGCATTGCCCGCTTGCTTGCTTGGCCAAAAAGGGCGTATGCGTTTTCTCCTGAATATATTCAGGAGAAAACGCATACGCCCTTTTTGGCCAAGTGCATCATTGTGGAGGTTGTGCCCCTCTTCCTGTGCTTTAAAGGCGATTCCAACGTACCTCTTGAAATCTGTTTCCTGCTATTCTGCCTCGCTTTCAAGTCCGCCTCGTTGCCTTCCCTCAACAGATTTTTGGACGATAGTTGTCCTTTATTACTCAGCCACTTTCTGAATTGCTGTGCCCCTGAGCTCCATTTTTCAACTCGTTTTAGGTGAGCTGACCGCAAGTCCAAAATTTTGGTTCAGGACCTATACTGGTTCCCGGTGGGGGGCTGAGACTTTGGTTAATTCTTTTTCCTGCCGGGAAATTACAGTGATATGTGCCCGTCCAAATGCCTAACAGCTACTCTCTCATTGGTTCTCCCTCTTCCCTTTCATCCTCTGCCAAATTGGCAACCTGTGCGAACCAGGAGGTTAAAGGGGCTGTCTCTCCAAGTTGGGAGGTTGATAGTAAAGCAGATGGAAAGTCACACCGGAGCACCAGGAGAGGGACTATTTGTTGAGTTTTAGAAACCTTTCGTATTCACAGTGTGTCCGTTCTCTAGGTTTCCCGTACATGTTATAACTGTAGTAATATTCCCTTCAACCTGGAGAGTTGGGACCCATGGAATGGGTGCCATGCATTATTGCTTTAAAGGTTCTGCATTTGTTCACCCAATCTCACCAATCCTCTCAGTCCCAAGTGTCCAGCCTTATGCCACATCCAGCTGTCGTTGTAGATAGGGTCATTCCAGGTTTCATCAGAGACCCTGAAGGAATTGTAAAGAATTTCACAGTTTTTTTGTTTTGTTTTTGAAATTCCTTTTTATAGTGGGTTTGAGCTGATTCTCGCTGCCATGTTTATGCCAGTCTAGACACACTTGATTCCCTTACGGAGACATATCAATACATAGGTTTTAAGATTCTTACTAGTCAGATATATTCCTCTGCGGCAAATATGGGGTTTTGAGTCCCTTTCACTGAGGAAGGTGTAGGTCTTGTCTATTCCATAGTTGGTTTTTGGAATGGTACCTGTGCTTATATCAAACTCTGCTTTTATGCATCACCCCACCTCTCCTTCCCCCTTAAGCAGGCATAAGAGTGTTTTCTAAATGTGAGACACTGTTCTCTTTTTAACTCAGTTCAAGTGTAGCCATGTTTACAGGATATTCATAAGTGATATCTTATGATAAGTTTCTTTTTCTCTGTGACTTATTGCACTTAGAATCATCGTACCTGAATCCACCCATTTTGCTGCTACTGGTCTTATGACATTGATTTCATGGCTGAGGGATATTCCATCGTACTGAAGTACCACAATTTTTTGAACCATTTTTATATTTCCTGGGATATTTAAGGTGTACCCAAGTTGAGGTCCTTGTAAGCAGTGCAGCCCTAAATTTTGGGATGGCTCTGTCTTATTGATCTTCAGTTTTCCCAAGGTTTATTCCCTAGACTGGAAGTGCCCTTGCCTCTGTAGCTCTGTTCTTTACTTGTTTTAGGGAACACAATGTACTCCTCCAGAGAGGCAGTTGGCAATTTACATCCCGCCCATCAGCATAACAAGGCTCCCTGTTCTCCAGGGCCTGTCTTGCCTTTCTGGTTTTTACATATTTTGTGGATGTCCCTTTTGACCGGTGGGAAGTGATACTTCTTTGTAGTGCAGATTTGCATTGCCCACTTGCTTGCTTGTCCAAAAAGGGCGTATGCGTTTTCTCCTGAATATATTCAGGAGAAAACGCATTCGCCCTTTTTGGCCAATTGCATCATTGTCGAAGTTGTGCCTCTCTTCCTGTGCTTTAAAGGGGATTCCAACGTACCTCTTGAAATCTGTTTCCTGCTATTCTGCCTCGCTTTCAAGTCCGCCTCGTTGCCTTCCCTCAACAGAATTTTGGACGATAGTTGTCCTTTATTACTCGGCCAGTTTGTGAATTGCTGTGCCCCTGAGCTCCATTTTTCAACTCGTTTTTGGTGAGCTGACCGCAAGT
Organism: Hyperoodon ampullatus; assembly: GCF_949752795.1. NCBI lineage: Eukaryota > Metazoa > Chordata > Mammalia > Artiodactyla > Ziphiidae > Hyperoodon > Hyperoodon ampullatus. The sequence continues at coordinate 666,437 of NW_027640838.1, read as the reverse complement.
CCAAAATTTTGGTTCAGGACCTATACTGGTTCCCGGTGGGTGGCTGAGACTTTGGTTAATTCTTCTTCCTGCCGGGAAATTACAGTGATATGTGCCCATCCAAATGCCTAACAGCTACACTCTCATTGGTTCTCCCTCTTCCCTTTCATCCTCTGCCAAATTGGCAACCTGTGCGAACCAGGAGGTTAAAGGGGCTGTCTCTCCAAGTTGGGAGGTTGATAGTAAAGCAGATGGAAAGTCAAACTGGAGCACCAGGAGAGGGACTATTCGTTGAGTTTTAGAAACCTTTTGTATTCACAGTGTGTTCGTTTAATAGGATTCCTGTACATGTTATATCTGTAGTAATATTCCCTTCAACCTGGAGAGTTGGGACCCATGGAATGGGTGCCATGCATTATTGCTTTAAAGGGTCTGCATTTGCTCACCCAATCTCACCAATCCTCTCAGTCCCAAGTGTCCAGCCTTATGCCACATCCAGCTGTCATTGTAGATAGGGTCATTCCAGGTTTCATCAGAGACCCTGAAGTAATTGTAAAGAATTTCCCAGTTTTTTTTTGTTTTATTTTTGAAATTCCTTTTAATAGTGGGTTTCAGCTGATTCTCGCTACCATATTTATGCCAGTCTAGACACACTTGATTCCCTTACGGAGACTTATCAATACATAGGTTTTAAGATTCTTACTTGTCAGATATATTCCTCTGCGGGAAATATGGGGTTTTGAGTCCCTTTCACTGAGGAAGGTGTAGGTCTTGTCTATTCCATAGTTGGTTTTTGGAATGGTACCTGTGCTTATATCAAACTCTGGTTTTATGCATCACCCCACCTCTCCTTCCCCCTTAAGCAGGCATAAGAGTGTTTTCTAAATGTGAGACACTGTTCTCTGTCCTAACTCAGTTCAAGTGTAGCCATGTTTACAGGATCTTCATAAGTGATATCTTATGATAAGTTTCTTTTTCTGTGTGACTTATGTCACTTAGAATCATCGTACCTGAATCCACCCATTTTGCTGCTACTGGTCTTATGACATTGATTTCATGGCTGAGGGATATTCCATCGTACGTAAGTACCACAATTTTTTGAACCATTTTTATATTTCCTGGGATATTTAACGTGTACCCAAGTTGAGGTCCTTGTAAGCAGTGCAGCCCTAAATTTGGGGTGGCTCTGTCTTATTGATCTTCAGTTTTCCCAAGGTATATTCCCTAGACTGGAAGTGCCCTTGGCTCTGTAGCTCTGTTGTTTACTTGTTTTAGGGAACACAATGCACTCCTCCAGAGAGGCAGTTGGCAATTTACATCCCGCCCATCAGCATAACAAGGCTCCCTGTTCTCCAGGGCCTGTCTTGCCTTTCTGGTTTTTACACATTTTGTGGATGTCCCTTTTGACCGGTGGGAAGTGATACTTCTTTGTAGTGCAGATTTGCATTGCCCGCTTGCTTGCTTGGCCAAAAAGGGCATATACGTTTTCTCCTGAATATATTCAGGAGAAAACGCATACGCCCTTTTTGGCCAAGTGCATCATTGTCGAAGTTGTGCCCCTCTTCCTGTGCTTTCAAGGCAATTCCAACGTACCTCTTGAAATCTGTTTCCTGCTATTCTGCCTCGCTTTCAAGTCCGCCTCGTTGCCTTCCCTCAACAGATTTTTGGATGATAGTTGTCTTTTATTACTCGGCCAGTTTGTGAATTGCTGTGCCCCTGAGCTCCATTTTTCAACTCGTTTTAGGTGAGCAGACCGCAAGTCCAAAATTTTGGTTGAGGACCTATACTGGTTCCCGGTGGGGTGCTGAGAGTTTGGTTAATTCTTCTTCCTGCCGGGAAATTACAGTGATATGTGCCCGTCCAATTGCCTAACAGCTACTCTCTCATTGGTTCTCCCTGTTCCCTTTCATCCTCTGCCAAATTGGCAACCTGTGCGAACCAGGAGGTTAAAGGGGCTGTCTCTCCAAGTTGGGAGGTTGATAGTAAAGCAGATGGAAAGTCAAACCGGAGCACCAGGAGAGAGACTATTCGTTGAGTTTTAGAAACCTTTCGTATTCACAGTGTGTCCGTTCTCTAGGTTTCCCGTACATGTTATAACTGTAGTGATATTCCCTTCAACCTGGAGAGTTGGGACCCATGGAATGGGTGCCATGCATTATTGCTTTATATGGTCTGCATTTGTTCACCCAATCTCACCAATCCTCTCAGTCCCAAGTGTCCAGCCTTATGCCACATCCAGCTGTCGTTGAAGATAGGGTCATTCCAGGTTTCATCAGAGACCCTGAAGGAATTGTAAAGAATTTCCCAGTTTTTTTTTTTTGTTTTTGAAATTCCTTTTTATAGTGGTTTTGAGCTGATTCTCGCTGCCATGTTTATGCCAGTCTAGACACACTTGATTCCCTTACGGAGACATATCAATACATAAGTTTTAAGATTCTTACTAGTCAGATATATTCCTCTGCGGGAAATATGGGATTTTGAGTCCCTTTCACTAAGGAAGGTGGAGGTCTTGTCTATTCCATAGTTGGTTTTTGGAATGGTACCTGTGCTTATATGAAACTCTTGTTTTATGCATCACCAACCTCTCCTTCCCCCTTAAGCAGGCATAAGAGTGTTTTCTAAATGTGAGACACTGTTCTCTTTCCTAACTCAGTTCAAGTGTAGCCATGTTTACAGGATCTTCATAAGTGATATCTTATGATAAGTTTCTTTTTCTGAGTGACTTATTTCACTTAGAATCATCGTACCTGAATCCACGCATTTTACTGCTACTGGTCTTATGACATTGATTTCATGGCTGAGGGATATTCCATCGTACGTAAGTACCACAATTTTTTGAACCATTTTTATATTTCCTGGGATATTTAAGGTGTACCCAAGTTGAGGTCCTTGTAAGCCGTGCAGCCCTAAATTTTGGGGTGGCTCTGTCTTATTGATCTTCAGTTTTCCCAAGGTATATTCCCTAGACTGGAAGTGGCCTTGGCTCTGTAGCTCTGTTCTTTACTTGTTTTAGGGAACACAATGCACTCCTCCAGAGAGGCAGTTGGCAATTTACATCCCGCCCATCAGCATAACAAGGCTCCCTGTTCTCCAGGGCCTGTCTTGCCTTTCTGGTTTTTACACATTTTGTGGATGTCCCTTTTGACCGGTGGGAAGTGATACTTCTTTGTAGCGCAGATTTGCATTACCCGCTTGCTTGCTTGGCCAAAAAGGGCGTATGCGTTTTCTCCTGAATATATTGAGGAGAAAACACATACGCCCTTTTTGGCCAAGTGCATCATTGTCGAAGTTGTGCCCCTCTTCCTGTGCTTTAAAGGCGATTCCAACGTACCTCTTGAAATCTGTTTCCTGCTATTCTGCCTCGCTTTCAAGTCCGCCTCGTTGCCTTCCCTCAACAGATTTTTGGACGATAGTTGTCCTTTATTACTCGGCCAGTTTGTGAATTGCTGTGCCCCTGAGCTCCATTTTTCAACTCGTTTTAGGTGAGCTGACCGAAAGTCCAAAATTTTGGTTCAGGACCTATACTGGTTCCCGGTGGGGGGCTGAGACTTTGGTTAATTCTTCTTTCTGCCGGGAAATTACAGTGAAATGTGACCGTCCAAATGCCTAACAGCTACTCTCTCATTGGTTCTCCCTCTTCCCTTTCATCCTCTGCCAAATTGGCAACCTGTGCGAACCAGGAGGTTAAAGGGGCTGTCTCTCCAAGTTGGGAGGTTGATAGTAAAGCAGATGGAAAGTCAAACCAGAGCACCAGGAGAGGGACTATTCGTTGAGTTTTAGAAACCTTTCGTATTCACAGTGTGTCCGTTCTCTAGGTTTCCCGTACATGTTATAACTGTAGTAATATTCCCTTCAACCTGGAGAGTTGGAACCCATGGAATGGGTGCCATGCATTATTGCTTTAAAGGGTCTGCATTTGCTCACCCAATCTCACCAATCCTCTCAGTCCCAAGTGTCCAGCCTTATGCCACATCCAGCTGTCGTTGTAGATAGGGTCATTCCAGGTTTCATCAGAGACCCTGAAGGAAATGTAAAGAATTTCCCAGTTTTTTTGTTTTGTTTTTGAAATTCGTTTTTATAGTGGGTTTGAGCTGATTCTCGCTGCCATGTTTATGCCAGTCTAGACACACTTGATTCCCTTACGGAGACATATCAATACATAGGTTTTAAGATTCTCACTAGTCAGATATATTCCTCTGCGGTAAATATGGGGTTTTGAGTCCCTTTCACTGAGGAAGGTGTAGGTCTTGTCTATTCCATAGTTGGTTTTTGGAATGGTACCTGTGCTTATATCAAACTCTGGTTTTATGCCTCACCCCACCTCTCCTTCCCCCTTAAGCAGGCATAAGGGTGTTTTCTAAATGTGAGACACTGTTCTCTTTCCTAACTCAGTTCAAGTGTAGCCATGTTTACAGGATCTTCATAAGTGATATCTTATGATAAGTCTCTTTTTCTCTGTGACTTATTTCACTTAGAATCATCGTACCTGAATCCACCCATTTTGCTGCTACTGGTCTTATGACATTGATTTCATGGCTGAGGGTTATTCCATCGTACGTAAGTACCACAATTTTTTGAACCATTTTTATATTTCCTGGAATATTTAAGGTGTACCCAAGTTGAGGTCCTTGTAAGCAGTGCAGCCCTAAATTTTGGGGTGGCTCTGTCTTATTGATTTTCAGTTTTCCCAAAGTATATTCCCTACACTGGAAGTGCCCTTGGCTCTGTAGCTCTGTTCTTTACTTGTTTTAGGGAACACAATGTACTCCTCCAGAGAGGCAGTGGCAATTTACATCCCGCCCATCAGCATAACAAGGCTCCCTGTTCTCCAGGGCCTGTCTTGCCTTTCTGGTTTTTACACATTTTGTGGATGTCCCTTTTGACCGGTGGGAAGTGATACTTCTTTGTAGTGCAGATTTGCATTGCCCGCTTGCTTGCTTGGCCAAAAAGGGCGTATGCGTTTTCTCCTGAATATATTCAGGAGAAAACGCATACGCCCTTTTTGGCCAAGTGCATCATTGTCGAAGTTGTGCCCCTCTTACTGTGCTTTAAAGGCGATTCCAATGTACCTCTTGAAATCTGTTTCCTGCTATTCTGCCGCGCTTTCAAGTCCGCCTCGTTGCCTTCCCTCAACAGATTTTTGGACGATAGTTGTCCTTTATTACTTGGCCAGTTTGTGAATTGCTGTGCCCCTGAGCTCCATTTTTCAACTCGTTTTTGGTGAGCTGACCGAAAGTCCAAAATTTTGGTTCAGGACCTATGCTGGTTCCCGGTGGGTGGCTGAGACTTTGGTTAATTCTTCTTCCTGCCGGGAAATTACAGTGATATGTGCCCGTCCAAATGCCTAACAGCTACTCTCTCATTGGTTCTCCCTCATCCCTTTCATCCTCTGCCAAATTGGCAACCTGTGCGAACCAGGAGGTTAAAGGGCCTGTCTCTCCAAGTTGGGAGGTTGATAGTAAAGCAGGTGGAAAGTCAAACCGGAGCACCAGGAGAGGGACTATTCGTTGAGTTTTAGAAACCTTTCGTATTCACAGTGTGTCCGTTCTCTAGGTTTCCCGTACATGTTATAACTGTAGTAATATTCCCTTCAACCTGGAGAGTTGGGACCCATGGAATAGGTGCCATGGATTATTGCTTTAAAGGGTCTGCATTTGCTCACCCAATCTCACCAATCCTCTCAGTCCCAAGTGTCCAGCCTTATGGAACATCCAGCTGTCGTTGTAGATAGGGTCATTCCAGGTTTCATCAGAGACTCTGAAGGAATTGTAAAGAATTTCCCAGTTTTTTTGTTTTGTTTTTGAAATTCCTTTTTATAGTGGGTTTGAGCTGATTCTCGCTGCCATGTTTATGCCAGTCTAGACACACTTGATTCCCTTACGGAGACATATCAATACATAGGTTTTAAGATTCTTACTAGTCAGATATATTCCTCTGCGGGAAATATGGTGTTTTGAGTCCCTTTCACTGAGGAAGGTGTAGGTCTTGTCTATTCCATAGTTGGTTTTTGGAACGGTACCTGTGCTTATATCAAACTCTGGTTTTATGCATCACCCCACCTCTCTTCCCCCCTTAAGCAGGCATAAGAGTGTTTTCTAAATGTGAGACACTGTTCTCTTTCCTAACTCAGTTCAAGTGTTGCCATGTTTATAGGATCTTCATAAGTGATATCTTATGATAAGTTTCATTTTCTGTGTGACTTATTTCACTTAGAATCATCGTACCTGAATCCACCCATTTTGCTGCTACTGGTCTTATGTCATTGATTTCATGGCTGAGGGATATTCCATCGTACGTAAGTACCACAATTTTTTGAACCATTTTTATATTTCCTGGGATATTTAAGGTGTAACCAAGTTGAGGTCCTTGTAAGCCGTGCAGCCCTAAATTATGGGGTGGCTCTGTCATATTGATCTTCAGTTTTCCCAAGGTATATTCCCTAGACTGGAAGTGCCCTTGGCTCTGTAGCTCTGTTGTTTACTTGTTTTAGGGAACACAATGCACTCCTCCAGAGAGGCAGTTGGCAATTTACATCCCGCCCATCAGCATAACAAGGCTCCCTGTTCTCCAGGGCCTGTCTTGCCTTTCCGGTTTTTACACATTTTGTGGATGTCCCTTTTGACCGGTGGGAAGTGATACTTCTTTGTAGCGCAGATTTGCATTACCCGCTTGCTTGCTTGGCCAAAAAGGGCGTATGCGTTTTCTCCTGAATATATTCAGGAGAAAACGCATACGCCCTTTTTGGCCAAGTGCATCATTGTCGAAGTTGTTCCCCTCTTCCTGTGCTTTAAAGGCGATTCCAACGTACCTCTTGAAATCTGTTTCCTGCTATTCTGCCTCGCTTTCAAGTCCACCTCGTTGCCTTCCCTCAACAGATTTTTGGACGATAGTTGTCCTTTATTACTCGGCCAGTTTGTGAATTGCTGTGCCCCTGAGCTCCATTTTTCAACTCGTTTTAGGTGAGCTGACCGCAAGTCCAAAATTTTGGTTCAGGACCTATGCTGGTTCCCGGTGGGTGGCTGAGACTTTGGTTAATTCTTCTTCCTGCCGGGAAATTACAGTGATATGTGCCCGTCCAAATGCCTAACAGCTACTCTCTCATTGGTTCTCCCTCATCCCTTTCATCCTCTGCCAAATTGGCAACCTGTGCGAACCAGGAGGTTAAAGGGGCTGTCTCTCCAAGTTGGGAGGTTGATAGTAAAGCAGATGGAAAGTCAAACCGGAGCACCAGGAGAGGGACTATTCGTTGAGTTTTAGAAACCTTTCGTATTCACAGTGTGTCCGTTCTCTAGGTTTCCCGTACATGTTATAACTGTAGTAATATTCCCTTCAACCTGGAGAGTTGGGACCCATGGAATGGGTGCCATGCATTATTGCTATAAAGGGTCTGCATTTGCTCACCCAATCTCACCAATCCTCTCAGTCCCAAGTGTCCAGCCTTATGCCACATCCAGCTGTCGTTGTAGATAGGGTCATTCCAGGTTTCATCAGAGACTCTGAAGGAATTGTAAAGAATTTCCCAGTTTTTTTGTTTTGTTTTTGAAATTCCTTTTTATAGTGGGTTTGAGCTGATTCTCGCTGCCATGTTTATGCCAGTCTAGACACACTTGATTCCCTTACGGAGACATATAAATACATAGGTTTTAAGATTCTTACTAGTCAGATATATTCCTCTGCGGGAAATATGGGGTTTTGAGTCCCTTTCACTGAGGAAGGTGTAGGTCTTTTCTATTCCATAGTTGGTTTTTTGAACGGTACCTGTGCTTATATCAAACTCTGGTTTTATGCATCACCCCACCTCTCTTCCCCCCTTAAGCAGGCATAAGAGTGTTTTCTAAATGTGAGACACTGTTCTCTTTCCTAACTCAGTTCAAGTGTAGCCATGTTTACAGGATCTTCATAAGTGATATCTTATGATAAGTTTCATTTTCTGTGTGACTTATTTCACTTAGAATCATCGTACCTGAATCCACCCATTTTGCTGCTACTGGTCTTATGTCATTGATTTCATGGCTGAGGGATATTCCATCGTACGTAAGTACCACAATTTTTTGAACCATTTTTATATTTCCTGGGATATTTAAGGTGTAACCAAGTTGAGGTCCTTGTAAGCCGTGCAGCCCTAAATTATGGGGTGGCTCTGTCATATTGATCTTCAGTTTTCCCAAGGTATATTCCCTAGACTGGAAGTGCCCTTGGCTCTGTAGCTCTGTTGTTTACTTGTTTTAGGGAACACAATGCACTCCTCCAGAGAGGCAGTTGGCAATTTACATCCCGCCCATCAGCATAACAAGGCTCCCTGTTCTCCAGGGCCTGTCTTGCCTTTCCGGTTTTTACACATTTTGTGGATGTCCCTTTTGACCGCTGGGAAGTGATACTTCTTTGTAGCGCAGATTTGCATTACCCGCTTGCTTGCTTGGCCAAAAAGGGCGTATGCGTTTTCTCCTGAATATATTCAGGAGAAAACGCATACGCCCTTTTTGGCCAAGTGCATCATTGTCGAAGTTGTGCCCCTCTTCCTGTGCTTTAAAGGCGATTCCAACGTACCTCTTGAAATCTGTTTCCTGCTATTCTGCCTCGCTTTCAAGTCCACCTCGTTGCCTTCCCTCAACAGATTTTTGGACGATAGTTGTCCTTTATTACTCGGCCAGTTTGTGAATTGCTGTGCCCCTGAGCTCCATTTTTCAACTCGTTTTAGGTGAGCTGATCGCAAGTCCAAAATTTTGGTTCAGGACCTATACTGGTTCCCGGTGGGGGGCTGAGACTTTGGTTAATTCTTCTTCCTGCCGGGAAATTACAGTGATATGTGCCCGTCCAAATGCCTAACAGCTACTCTCTCATTGGTTCTCCCTCTTCCCTTTCATCCTCTTCCAAATTGGCAACCTGTGCGAACCAGGAGGTTAAAGGGGCTGTCTCTCCAAGTTGGGAGGTTGATAGTAAAGCAGATGGAAAGTCAAACCGGAGCACCAGGAGAGGGACTATTCGTTGAGTTTTAGAAACCTTTCGTATTCACAGTGTGTCCGTTCTCTAGGTTTCCCGTACATGTTATAACTGTAGTAATTTTCCCTTCAACCTGGAGAGTTGGGACCCATGGAATGTGTGCCATGCATTATTGCTATAAAGGGTCTGCATTTGCTCACCTAATCTCACCAATCCCCTCAGTCCCAAGTGTCCAGCCTTATGCCACATCCAGCTGTCGTTGTAGATAGGGTCATTCCAGGTTTCATCAGAGACCCTGAAGGAATTGTAAAGAATTTCCCAGTTTTTTTGTTTTGGTTTTGAAATTCCTTTTTATAGTGGGTTTGAGCTGATTCTCGCTGCCATGTTTATGCCAGTCTAGACACACTTGATTCCCTTACGGAGACATATCAATACATAGGTTTTAAGATTCTTACTAGTCAGATATATTCCTCTGCGGGAAATATGGGGTTTTGAGTCCCTTTCACTGAGGAAGGTGTAGGTCTTGTCTATTCCATAGTTGGTTTTTGGAACGGTACCTGTGCTTATATCAAACTCTGGTTTTATGCATCACCCCACCTCTCTTCCCCCCTTAAGCAGGCATAAGAGTGTTTTCTAAATGTGAGACACTGTTCTCTTTCCTAACTCAGTTCAAGTGTAGCCATGTTTACAGGATCTTCATAAGTGATATCTTATGATAAGTTTCATTTTCTGTGTGACTTATTTCACTTAGAATCATCGTACCTGAATCCACCCATTTTGCTGCTACTGGTCTTATGTCATTGATTTCATGGCTGAGGGATATTCCATCGTACGTAAGTACCACAATTTTTTGAACCATTTTTATATTTCCTGGGATATTTAAGGTGTAACCAAGTTGAGGTCCTTGTAAGCCGTGCAGCCCTAAATTATGGGGTGGCTCTGTCATATTGATCTTCAGTTTTCCCAAGGTATATTCCCTAGACTGGAAGTGCCCTTGGCTCTGTAGCTCTGTTGTTTACTTGTTTTAGGGAACACAATGCACTCCTCCAGAGAGGCAGTTGGCAATTTACATCCCGCCCATCAGCATAACAAGGCTCCCTGTTCTCCAGGGCCTGTCTTGCCTTTCCGGTTTTTACACATTTTGTGGATGTCCCTTTTGACCGCTGGGAAGTGATACTTCTTTGTAGCGCAGATTTGCATTACCCGCTTGCTTGCTTGGCCAAAAAGGGCGTATGCGTTTTCTCCTGAATATATTCAGGAGAAAACGCATACGCCCTTTTTGGCCAAGTGCATCATTGTCGAAGTTGTGCCCCTCTTCCTGTGCTTTAAAGGCGATTCCAACGTACCTCTTGAAATCTGTTTCCTGCTATTCTGCCTCGCTTTCAAGTCCGCCTCGTTGCCTTCCCTCAACAGATTTTTGGACGATAGTTGTCCTTTATTACTCGGCCAGTTTGTGAATTGCTGTGCCCCTGAGCTCCATTTTTCAACTCGTTTTAGGTGAGCTGACCGCAAGTCCAAAATTTTGGTTCAGGACCTATACTGGTTCCAGGTGGGGGGCTGAGACTTTGGTTAATTCTTCTTCCTGCCGGGAAATTACAGTGATATGTGCCCGTCCAAATGCCTAACAGCTACTCTCTCATTGGTTCTCCCTCTTCCCTTTCATCCTCTGCCAAATTGGCAACCTGTGCGAACCAGGAGGTTAAAGGGGCTGTCTCTCCAAGTTGGGAGGTTGATAGTAAAGCAGATGGAAAGTCAAACCGGAGCACCAGGAGAGGGACTATTCGTTGAGTTTTAGAAACCTTTCGTATTCACAGTGTGTCCGTTCTCTAGGTTTCCCGTACATGTTATAACTGTAGTAATATTCCCTTCAACCTGGAGAGTTGGGACCCATGGAATAGGTGCCATGGATTATTGCTTTATAGGGTCTGCATTTGCTCACCCAATCTCACCAATCCTCTCAGTCCCAAGTGTCCAGCCTTATGCCACATCCAGCTGTCGTTGTAGATAGGGTCATTCCAGGTTTCATCAGAGACTCTGAAGGAATTGTAAAGAATTTCCCAGTTTTTTTGTTTTGTTTTTGAAATTCCTTTTTATAGTGGGTTTGAGCTGATTCTCGCTGCCATGTTTATGCCAGTCTAGACACACTTGATTCCCTTACGGAGACATATCAATACATAGGTTTTAAGATTCTTACTAGTCAGATATATTCCTCTGCGGGAAATATGGTGTTTTGAGTCCCTTTCACTGAGGAAGGTGTAGGTCTTGTCTATTCCATAGTTGGTTTTTGGAACGGTACCTGTGCTTATATCAAACTCTGGTTTTATGCATCACCCCACCTCTCTTCCCCCCTTAAGCAGGCATAAGAGTGTTTTCTAAATGTGAGACACTGTTCTCTTTCCTAACTCAGTTCAAGTGTAGCCATGTTTACAGGATCTTCATAAGTGATATCTTATGATAAGTTTCATTTTCTGTGTGACTTATTTCACTTAGAATCATCGTACCTGAATCCACCCATTTTGCTGCTACTGGTCTTATGTCATTGATTTCATGGCTGAGGGATATTCCATCGTACGTAAGTACCACAATTTTTTGAACCATTTTTATATTTCCTGGGATATTTAAGGTGTAACCAAGTTGAGGTCCTTGTAAGCCGTGCAGCCCTAAATTATGGGGTGGCTCTGTCATATTGATCTTCAGTTTTCCCAAGGTATATTCCCTAGACTGGAAGTGCCCTTGGCTCTGTAGCTCTGTTGTTTACTTGTTTTAGGGAACACAATGCACTCCTCCAGAGAGGCAGTTGGCAATTTACATCCCGCCCATCAGCATAACAAGGCTCCCTGTTCTCCAGGGCCTGTCTTGCCTTTCCGGTTTTTACACATTTTGTGGATGTCCCTTTTGACCGGTGGGAAGTGATACTTCTTTGTAGCGCAGATTTGCATTACCCGCTTGCTTGCTAGGCCAAAAAGGGCGTATGCGTTTTCTCCTGAATATATTCAGGAGAAAACGCATACGCCCTTTTTGGCCAAGTGCATCATTGTCGAAGTTGTGCCCCTCTTACTGTGCTTTAAAGGCGATTCCAACGTACCTCTTGAAATCTGTTTCCTGCTATTCTGCCTCGCTTTCAAGTCCACCTCGTTGCCTTCCCTCAACAGATTTTTGGAAGATAGTTGTCCTTTATTACTCGGCCAGTTTGTGAATTGCTGTGCCCCTGAGCTCCATTTTTCAACTCGTTTTAGGTGAGCTGACCGCAAGTCCAAAATTTTGGTTCAGGACCTATACTGGTTCCCGGTGGGTGGCTGAGACTTTGGTTAATTCTTCTTCCTGCCGGGAAATTACAGTGATATGTGCCCGTCCAAATGCCTAACAGCTACTCTCTCATTGGTTCTCCCTCTTCCCTTTCATCCTCTGCCAAATTGGCAACCTGTGCGAACCAGGAGGTTAAAGGGGCTGTCTCTCCAAGTTGGGAGGTTGATAGTAAAGCAGATGGAAAGTCAAACCGGAGCACCAGGAGAGGGACTATTCGTTGAGTTTTAGAAACCTTTCGTATTCACAGTGTGTCCGTTCTCTAGGTTTCCCGTACATGTGATAACTGTAGTAATATTCCCTTCAACCTGGAGAGTTGGGACCCATGGAATAGGTGCATTGGATTATTGCTTTAAAGGGTCTGCATTTGCTCACCCAATCTCACCAATCCTCTCAGTCCCAAGTGTCCAGCCTTATGCAACATCCAGCTGTCGTTGTAGATAGGGTCATTCCAGGTTTCATCAGAGACTCTGAAGGAATTGTAAAGAATTTCCCAGTTTTTTTGTTTTGTTTTTGAAATTCCTTTTTATAGTGGGTTTGAGCTGATTCTCACTGCCATGTTTATGCCAGTCTAGACACACTTGAATCCCTTACGGAGACATATCAATACATAGGTTTTAAGATTCTTACTAGTCAGATATATTCCTCTGCGGGAAATATGGTGTTTTGAGTCCCTTTCACTGAGGAAGGTGTAGGTCTTGTCTATTCCATAGTTGGTTTTTGGAACGGTACCTGTGCTTATATCAAACTCTGGTTTTATGCATCACCCCACCTCTCTTCCCCCCTTAAGCAGGCATAAGAATGTTTTCTAAATGTGAGACACTGTTCTCTTTCCTAACTCAGTTCAAGTGTAGCCATGTTTACAGGATCTTCATAAGTGATATCTTATGATAAGTTTCATTTTCTGTGTGACTTATTTCACTTAGAATCATCGTACCTGAATCCACCCATTTTGCTGCTACTGGTCTTATGTCATTGATTTCATGGCTGAGGGATATTCCATCGTACGTAAGTACCACAATTTTTTGAACCATTTTTATATTTCCTGGGATATTTAAGGTGTAACCAAGTTGAGGTCCTTGTAAGCCGTGCAGCCCTAAATTATGGGGTGGCTCTGTCATATTGATCTTCAGTTTTCCCAAGGTATATTCCCTAGACTGGAAGTGCCCTTGGCTCTGTAGCTCTGTTGTTTACTTGTTTTAGGGAACACAATGCACTCCTCCAGAGAGGCAGTTGGCAATTTACATCCCGCCCATCAGCATAACAAGGCTCCCTGTTTTTCCAGGGCCTGTCTTGCCTTTCCGGTTTTTACACATTTTGTGGATGTCCCTTTTGACCGGTGGGAAGTGATACTTCTTTGTAGCGCAGATTTGCATTACCCGCTTGCTTGCTTGGCCAAAAAGGGCGTATGCGTTTTCTCCTGAATATATTCAGGAGAAAACGCATACGCCCTTTTTGGCCAAGTGCATCATTGTCGAAGTTGTGCCCCTCTTCCTGTGCTTTAAAGGCGATTCCAACGTACCTCTTGAAATCTGTTTCCTGCTATTCTGCCTCGCTTTCAAGTCCACCTCGTTGCCTTCCCTCAACAGATTTTTGGAAGATAGTTGTCCTTTATTACTCGGCCAGTTTGTGAATTGCTGTGCCCCTGAGCTCCATTTTTCAACTCGTTTTAGGTGAGCTGACCGCAAGTCCAAAATTTTGGTTCAGGACCTATACTGGTTCCCGGTGGGGGGCTGAGACTTTGGTTAATTCTTCTTTCTGCCGGGAAATTACAGTGATATGTGCCCGTCCAAATGCCTAACAGCTACTCTCTCATTGGTTCTCCCTCATCCCTTTCATCCTCTGCCAAATTGGCAACCTGTGCGAACCAGGAGGTTAAAGGGGCTGTCTCTCCAAGTTGGGAGGTTGATAGTAAAGCAGATGGAAAGTCAAACCGGAGCACCAGGAGAGGGACTATTCGTTGAGTTTTAGAAACCTTTCGTATTCACAGTGTGTCCGTTCTCTAGGTTTCCCGTACATGTTATAACTGTAGTAATTTTCCCTTCAACCTGGAGAGTTGGGACCCATGGAATGTGTGCCATGCATTATTGCTATAAAGGGTCTGCATTTGCTCACCAAATCTCACCAATCCCCTCAGTCGCAAGTGTCCAGCCTTATACCACATCCAGCTGTCGTTGTAGATAGGGTCATTCCAGGTTTCATCAGAGACCCTGAAGGAATTGTAAAGAATTTCCCAGTTTTTTTGTTTTGGTTTTGAAATTCCTTTTTATAGTGGGTTTGAGCTGATTCTCGCTGCCATGTTTATGCCAGTCTAGACACACTTGATTCCCTTACGGAGACATATCAATACATAGGTTTTAAGATTCTTACTAGTCAGATATATTCCTCTGCGGGAAATATGGGGTTTTGAGTCCCTTTCACTGAGGAAGGTGTAGGTCTTGTCTATTCCATAGTTGGTTTTTGGAACGGTACCTGTGCTTATATCAAACTCTGATTTTATGCATCACCCCACCTCTCCTTCCCCCTTAAGCAGGCATAAGAGTGTTTTCTAAATGTGAGACACTGTTCTCTTTCCTAACTCAGTTCAAGTGTAGCCATGTTTACAGGATCTTCATAAGTGATATCTTATGATAAGTTTCTTTTTCTCTGTGACTTATTTCACTTAGAATCATCGTACCTGAATCCACCCATTTTGCTGCTACTGGTCTTATGACATTGATTTCATGGCTGAGGGATATTCCATCGTACGTAAGTACCACAATTTTTTGAACCATTTTTATATTTCCTGGGATATTTAAGGTGTACCCAAGTTGAGGTCCTTGTAAGCAGTGCAGCCCTAAATTTTGGGGTGGCTCTGTCTTATTGATCTTCAGTTTTCCCAAGGTTTATTCCCTAGACTGGAAGTGCCCTTGGCTCTGTAGCTCTGTTCTTTACTTGTTTTAGGGAACACAATGTACTCCTCCAGAGAGGCAGTTGGCAATTTACATCCCGCCCATCAGCATAAGAATGCTCCCTGTTCTCCAGGGCCTGTCTTGCCTTTCTGGTTTTTACACATTTTGTGGATGTCCCTTTTGACCGGTGGGAAGTGATACTTCTTTGTAGTGCAGATTTGCATTGCCCGCTTGCTTGCTTGGCCAAAAAGGGCGTATGCGTTTTCTCCTGAATATATTCAGGAGAAAACGCATACGCCCTTTTTGGCCAAGTGCATCATTGTCGAAATTGTGCCTCTCTTCCTGTGCTTTAAAGGTGATTCCAACGTACCTCTTGAAATCTGTTTCCTGCTATTCTGCCTCACTTTCAAGTCCGCCTCGTTGCCTTCCCTCAACAGATTTTTGGACGATAGTTGTCCTTTATTACTTGGCCAGTTTGTGAATTGCTGTGCCCCTGAGCTCCATTTTTCAACTCGTTTTAGGTGAGCTGACCGCAAGTCCAAAATTTTGGTTCAGGACCTATACTGGTTCCAGGTGGGGGGCTGAGACTTTGGTTAATTCTTCTTCCTGCCGGGAAATTACAGTGATATGTGCCCGTCCAAATGCCTAACAGCTACTCTCTCATTGGTTCTCCCTCTTCCCTTTCATCCTCTGCCAAATTGGCAACCTGTGCGAACCAGGAGGTTAAAGGGGCTGTCTCTCCAAGTTGGGAGGTTGATAGTAAAGCAGATGGAAAGTCAAACCGGAGCACCAGGAGAGGGACTATTCGTTGAGTTTTAGAAACCTTTCGTATTCACAGTGTGTCCGTTCTCTAGGTTTCCCGTACATGTTATAACTGTAGTAATTTTCCCTTCAACCTGGAGAGTTGGGACCCATGGAATGTGTGCCATGCATTATTGCTATAAAGGGTCTGCATTTGCTCACCTAATCTCACCAATCCCCTCAGTCCCAAGTGTCCAGCCTTATGCCACATCCAGCTGTCATTGTAGATAGGGTCATTCCAGGTTTCATCAGAGACCCTGAAGGAATTGTAAAGAATTTCCCAGTTTTTTTGTTTTGGTTTTGAAATTCCTTTTTATAGTGGGTTTGAGCTGATTCTCGCTGCCATGTTTATGCCAGTCTAGACACACTTGATTCCCTTACAGAGACATATCAATACATAGGTTTTAAGATTCTTACTAGTCAGATATATTCCTCTGCGGGAAATATGGGGTTTTGAGTCCCTTTCACTGAGGAAGGTGTAGGTCTTGTCTATTCCATAGTTGGTTTTTGGAACGGTACCTGTGCTTATATCAAACTCTGGTTTTATGCATCACCCCACCTCTCTTCCCCCCTTAAGCAGGCATAAGAGTGTTTTCTAAATGTGAGACACTGTTCTCTTTCCTAACTCAGTTCAAGTGTAGCCATGTTTACAGGATCTTCATAAGTGATATCTTATGATAAGTTTCATTTTCTGTGTGACTTATTTCACTTAGAATCATCGTACCTGAATCCACCCATTTTGCTGCTACTGGTCTTATGTCATTGATTTCATGGCTGAGGGATATTCCATCGTACGTAAGTACCACAATTTTTTGAACCATTTTTATATTTCCTGGGATATTTAAGGTGTAACCAAGTTGAGGTCCTTGTAAGCCGTGCAGCCCTAAATTATGGGGTGGCTCTGTCATATTGATCTTCAGTTTTCCCAAGGTATATTGCCTAGACTGGAAGTGCCCTTGGCTCTGTAGCTCTGTTGTTTACTTGTTTTAGGGAACACAATGCACTCCTCCAGAGAGGCAGTTGGCAATTTACATCCCGCCCATCAGCATAACAAGGCTCCCTGTTCTCCAGGGCCTGTCTTGCCTTTCCGGTTTTTACACATTTTGTGGATGTCCCTTTTGACCGGTGGGAAGTGATACTTCTTTGTAGCGCAGATTTGCATTACCCGCTTGCTTGCTTGGCCAAAAAGGGCGTATGCGTTTTCTCCTGAATATATTCAGGAGAAAACGCATACGCCCTTTTTGGCCAAGTGCATCATTGTCGAAGTTGTGCCCCTCTTACTGTGCTTTAAAGGCGATTCCAACGTACCTCTTGAAATCGGTTTCCTGCTATTCTGCCTCGCTTTCAAGTCCGCCTCGTTGCCTTCCCTCAACAGATTTTTGGACGATAGTTGTCCTTTATTACTCGGCCAGTTTGTGAATTGCTGTGCCCCTGAGCTCCATTTTTCAACTCGTTTTTGGTGAGCTGACCGCAAGTCCAAAATTTTGGTTCAGGACCTATGCTGGTTCCCGGTGGGTGGCTGAGACTTTGGTTAATTCTTCTTCCTGCCGGGAAATTACAGTGATATGTGCCCGTCCAAATGCCTAACAGCTACTCTCTCATTGGTTCTCCCTCATCCCTTTCATCCTCTGCCAAATTGGCAACCTGTGCGAACCAGGAGGTTAAAGGGCCTGTCTCTCCAAGTTGGGAGGTTGATAGTAAAGCAGGTGGAAAGTCAAACCGGAGCACCAGGAGAGGGACTATTCGTTGAGTTTTAGAAACCTTTCGTATTCACAGTGTGTCCGTTCTCTAGGTTTCCCGTACATGTTATAACTGTAGTAATATTCCCTTCAACCTGGAGAGTTGGGACCCATGGAATAGGTGCCATGGATTATTGCTTTATAGGGTCTGCATTTGCTCACCCAATCTCACCAATCCTCTCAGTCCCAAGTGTCCAGCCTTATGCAACATCCAGCTGTCGTTGTAGATAGGGTCATTCCAGGTTTCATCAGAGACTCTGAAGGAATTGTAAAGAATTTCCCAGTTTTTTTGTTTTGTTTTTGAAATTCCTTTTTATAGTGGGTTTGAGCTGATTCTCGCTGCCATGTTTATGCCAGTCTAGACACACTTGATTCCCTTACGGAGACATATCAATACATAGGTTTTAAGATTCTTACTAGTCAGATATATTCCTCTGCGGGAAATATGGTGTTTTGAGTCCCTTTCACTGAGGAAGGTGTAGGTCTTGTCTATTCCATAGTTGGTTTTTGGAACGGTACCTGTGCTTATATCAAACTCTGGTTTTATGCATCACCCCACCTCTCTTCCCCCCTTAAGCAGGCATAAGAGTGTTTTCTAAATGTGAGACACTGTTCTCTTTCCTAACTCAGTTCAAGTGTAGCCATGTTTACAGGATCTTCATAAGTGATATCTTATGATAAGTTTCATTTTCTGTGTGACTTATTTCACTTAGAATCATCGTACCTGAATCCACCCATTTTGCTGCTACTGGTCTTATGTCATTGATTTCATGGCTGAGGGATATTCCATCGTACGTAAGTACCACAATTTTTTGAACCATTTTTATATTTCCTGGGATATTTAAGGTGTAACCAAGTTGAGGTCCTTGTAAGCCGTGCAGCCCTAAATTATGGGGTGGCTCTGTCATATTGATCTTCAGTTTTCCCAAGGTATATTCCCTAGACTGGAAGTGCCCTTGGCTCTGTAGCTCTGTTGTTTACTTGTTTTAGGGAACACAATGCACTCCTCCAGAGAGGCAGTTGGCAATTTACATCCCGCCCATCAGCATAACAAGGCTCCCTGTTCTCCAGGGCCTGTCTTGCCTTTCCGGTTTTTACACATTTTGTGGATGTCCCTTTTGACCGGTGGGAAGTGATACTTCTTTGTAGCGCAGATTTGCATTACCCGCTTGCTTGCTAGGCCAAAAAGGGCGTATGCGTTTTCTCCTGAATATATTCAGGAGAAAACGCATACGCCCTTTTTGGCCAAGTGCATCATTGTCGAAGTTGTGCCCCTCTTACTGTGCTTTAAAGGCGATTCCAACGTACCTCTTGAAATCTGTTTCCTGCTATTCTGCCTCGCTTTCAAGTCCACCTCGTTGCCTTCCCTCAACAGATTTTTGGAAGATAGTTGTCCTTTATTACTCGGCCAGTTTGTGAATTGCTGTGCCCCTGAGCTCCATTTTTCAACTCGTTTTAGGTGAGCTGACCGCAAGTCCAAAATTTTGGTTCAGGACCTATACTGGTTCCCGGTGGGTGGCTGAGACTTTGGTTAATTCTTCTTCCTGCCGGGAAATTACAGTGATATGTGCCCGTCCAAATGCCTAACAGCTACTCTCTCATTGGTTCTCCCTCTTCCCTTTCATCCTCTGCCAAATTGGCAACCTGTGCGAACCAGGAGGTTAAAGGGGCTGTCTCTCCAAGTTGGGAGGTTGATAGTAAAGCAGATGGAAAGTCAAACCGGAGCACCAGGAGAGGGACTATTCGTTGAGTTTTAGAAACCTTTCGTATTCACAGTGTGTCCGTTCTCTAGGTTTCCCGTACATGTGATAACTGTAGTAATATTCCCTTCAACCTGGAGAGTTGGGACCCATGGAATAGGTGCATTGGATTATTGCTTTAAAGGGTCTGCATTTGCTCACCCAATCTCACCAATCCTCTCAGTCCCAAGTGTCCAGCCTTATGCAACATCCAGCTGTCGTTGTAGATAGGGTCATTCCAGGTTTCATCAGAGACTCTGAAGGAATTGTAAAGAATTTCCCAGTTTTTTTGTTTTGTTTTTGAAATTCCTTTTTATAGTGGGTTTGAGCTGATTCTCACTGCCATGTTTATGCCAGTCTAGACACACTTGAATCCCTTACGGAGACATATCAATACATAGGTTTTAAGATTCTTACTAGTCAGATATATTCCTCTGCGGGAAATATGGTGTTTTGAGTCCCTTTCACTGAGGAAGGTGTAGGTCTTGTCTATTCCATAGTTGGTTTTTGGAACGGTACCTGTGCTTATATCAAACTCTGGTTTTATGCATCACCCCACCTCTCTTCCCCCCTTAAGCAGGCATAAGAATGTTTTCTAAATGTGAGACACTGTTCTCTTTCCTAACTCAGTTCAAGTGTAGCCATGTTTACAGGATCTTCATAAGTGATATCTTATGATAAGTTTCATTTTCTGTGTGACTTATTTCACTTAGAATCATCGTACCTGAATCCACCCATTTTGCTGCTACTGGTCTTATGTCATTGATTTCATGGCTGAGGGATATTCCATCGTACGTAAGTACCACAATTTTTTGAACCATTTTTATATTTCCTGGGATATTTAAGGTGTAACCAAGTTGAGGTCCTTGTAAGCCGTGCAGCCCTAAATTATGGGGTGGCTCTGTCATATTGATCTTCAGTTTTCCCAAGGTATATTCCCTAGACTGGAAGTGCCCTTGGCTCTGTAGCTCTGTTGTTTACTTGTTTTAGGGAACACAATGCACTCCTCCAGAGAGGCAGTTGGCAATTTACATCCCGCCCATCAGCATAACAAGGCTCCCTGTTTTTCCAGGGCCTGTCTTGCCTTTCCGGTTTTTACACATTTTGTGGATGTCCCTTTTGACCGGTGGGAAGTGATACTTCTTTGTAGCGCAGATTTGCATTACCCGCTTGCTTGCTTGGCCAAAAAGGGCGTATGCGTTTTCTCCTGAATATATTCAGGAGAAAACGCATACGCCCTTTTTGGCCAAGTGCATCATTGTCGAAGTTGTGCCCCTCTTCCTGTGCTTTAAAGGCGATTCCAACGTACCTCTTGAAATCTGTTTCCTGCTATTCTGCCTCGCTTTCAAGTCCACCTCGTTGCCTTCCCTCAACAGATTTTTGGAAGATAGTTGTCCTTTATTACTCGGCCAGTTTGTGAATTGCTGTGCCCCTGAGCTCCATTTTTCAACTCGTTTTAGGTGAGCTGACCGCAAGTCCAAAATTTTGGTTCAGGACCTATACTGGTTCCCGGTGGGGGGCTGAGACTTTGGTTAATTCTTCTTTCTGCCGGGAAATTACAGTGATATGTGCCCGTCCAAATGCCTAACAGCTACTCTCTCATTGGTTCTCCCTCATCCCTTTCATCCTCTGCCAAATTGGCAACCTGTGCGAACCAGGAGGTTAAAGGGGCTGTCTCTCCAAGTTGGGAGGTTGATAGTAAAGCAGATGGAAAGTCAAACCGGAGCACCAGGAGAGGGACTATTCGTTGAGTTTTAGAAACCTTTCGTATTCACAGTGTGTCCGTTCTCTAGGTTTCCCGTACATGTTATAACTGTAGTAATTTTCCCTTCAACCTGGAGAGTTGGGACCCATGGAATGTGTGCCATGCATTATTGCTATAAAGGGTCTGCATTTGCTCACCAAATCTCACCAATCCCCTCAGTCGCAAGTGTCCAGCCTTATACCACATCCAGCTGTCGTTGTAGATAGGGTCATTCAAGGTTTCATCAGAGACCCTGAAGGAATTGTAAAGAATTTCCCAGTTTTTTTGTTTTGGTTTTGAAATTCCTTTTTATAGTGGGTTTGAGCTGATTCTCGCTGCCATGTTTATGCCAGTCTAGACACACTTGATTCCCTTACGGAGACATATCAATACATAGGTTTTAAGATTCTTACTAGTCAGATATATTCCTCTGCGGGAAATATGGGGTTTTGAGTCCCTTTCACTGAGGAAGGTGTAGGTCTTGTCTATTCCATAGTTGGTTTTTGGAACGGTACCTGTGCTTATATCAAACTCTGATTTTATGCATCACCCCACCTCTCCTTCCCCCTTAAGCAGGCATAAGAGTGTTTTCTAAATGTGAGACACTGTTCTCTTTCCTAACTCAGTTCAAGTGTAGCCATGTTTACAGGATCTTCATAAGTGATATCTTATGATAAGTTTCTTTTTCTCTGTGACTTATTTCACTTAGAATCATCGTACCTGAATCCACCCATTTTGCTGCTACTGGTCTTATGACATTGATTTCATGGCTGAGGGATATTCCATCGTACGTAAGTACCACAATTTTTTGAACCATTTTTATATTTCCTGGGATATTTAAGGTGTACCCAAGTTGAGGTCCTTGTAAGCAGTGCAGCCCTAAATTTTGGGGTGGCTCTGTCTTATTGATCTTCAGTTTTCCCAAGGTTTATTCCCTAGACTGGAAGTGCCCTTGGCTCTGTAGCTCTGTTCTTTACTTGTTTTAGGGAACACAATGTACTCCTCCAGAGAGGCAGTTGGCAATTTACATCCCGCCCATCAGCATAAGAATGCTCCCTGTTCTCCAGGGCCTGTCTTGCCTTTCTGGTTTTTACACATTTTGTGGATGTCCCTTTTGACCGGTGGGAAGTGATACTTCTTTGTAGTGCAGATTTGCATTGCCCGCTTGCTTGCTTGGCCAAAAAGGGCGTATGCGTTTTCTCCTGAATATATTCAGGAGAAAACGCATACGCCCTTTTTGGCCAAGTGCATCATTGTCGAAATTGTGCCTCTCTTCCTGTGCTTTAAAGGTGATTCCAACGTACCTCTTGAAATCTGTTTCCTGCTATTCTGCCTCACTTTCAAGTCCGCCTCGTTGCCTTCCCTCAACAGATTTTTGGACGATAGTTGTCCTTTATTACTTGGCCAGTTTGTGAATTGCTGTGCCCCTGAGCTCCATTTTTCAACTCGTTTTTGGTGAGCTGACCGCAAGTCCAAAGTTTTGGTTCAGGACCTATGCTGGTTCCCGGTGGGTGGCTGAGACTTTGGTTAATTCTTCTTCCTGCCGGGAAATTACAGTGATATGTGCCCGTCCAAATGCCTAACAGCTACTCTCTCATTGGTTCTCCCTCATCCCTTTCATCCTCTGCCAAATTGGCAACCTGTGCAAACCAGGAGGTTAAAGGGGCTGTCTCTCCAAGTTGGGAGGTTGATAGTAAAGCAGGTGGAAAGTCAAACCGGAGCACCAGGAGAGGGACTATTCGTTGAGTTTTAGAAACCTTTCGTATTCACAGTGTGTCCGTTCTCTAGGTTTCCCGTACATGTTATAACTGTAGTAATTTTCCCTTCAACCTGGAGAGTTGGGACCCATGGAATGTGTGCCATGCATTATTGCTATAAAGGGTCTGCATTTGCTCACCTAATCTCACCAATCCCCTCAGTCCCAAGTGTCCAGCCTTATGCCACATCCAGCTGTCGTTGTAGATAGGGTCATTCCAGGTTTCATCAGAGACCCTGAAGGAATTGTAAAGAATTTCCCAGTTTTTTTGTTTTTGTTTTGAAATTCCTTTTTATAGTGGGTTTGAGCTGATTCTCGCTGCCATGTTTATGCCAGTCTAGACACACTTGATTCCCTTACGGAGACATATCAATACATAGGTTTTAAGATTCTTACTAGTCAGATATATTCCTCTGCGGGAAATATGGGGTTTTGAGTCCCTTTCACTGAGGAAGGTGTAGGTCTTGTCTATTCCATAGTTGGTTTTTGGAACGGTACCTGTGCTTATATCAAACTCTGGTTTTATGCATCACCCCACCTCTCTTCCCCCCTTAAGCAGGCATAAGAGTGTTTTCTAAATGTGAGACACTGTTCTCTTTCCTAACTCAGTTCAAGTGTAGCCATGTTTACAGGATCTTCATAAGTGATATCTTATGATAAGTTTCATTTTCTGTGTGACTTATTTCACTTAGAATCATCGTACCTGAATCCACCCATTTTGCTGCTACTGGTCTTATGTCATTGATTTCATGGCTGAGGGATATTCCATCGTACGTAAGTACCACAATTTTTTGAACCATTTTTATATTTCCTGGGATATTTAAGGTGTAACCAAGTTGAGGTCCTTGTAAGCCGTGCAGCCCTAAATTATGGGGTGGCTCTGTCATATTGATCTTCAGTTTTCCCAAGGTATATTCCCTAGACTGGAAGTGCCCTTGGCTCTGTAGCTCTGTTGTTTACTTGTTTTAGGGAACACAATGCACTCCTCCAGAGAGGCAGTTGGCAATTTACATCCCGCCCATCAGCATAACAAGGCTCCCTGTTCTCCAGGGCCTGTCTTGCCTTTCCGGTTTTTACACATTTTGTGGATGTCCCTTTTGACCGGTGGGAAGTGATACTTCTTTGTAGCGCAGATTTGCATTACCCGCTTGCTTGCTTGGCCAAAAAGGGCGTATGCGTTTTCTCCTGAATATATTCAGGAGAAAACGCATACGCCCTTTTTGGCCAAGTGCATCATTGTCGAAGTTGTGCCTCTCTTCCTGTGCTTTAAAGGTGATTCCAACGTACCTCTTGAAATCTGTTTCCTGCTATTCTGCCTCGCTTTCAGGTCCGCCTCGTTGCCTTCCCTCAACAGATTTTTGGACGATAGTTGTCCTTTATTACTTGGCCAGTTTGTGAATTGCTGTGCCCCTGAGCTCCATTTTTCAACTCGTTTTTGGTGAGCTGACCGCAAGTCCAAAATTTTGGTTCAGGACCTATGCTGGTTCCCGGTGGGTGGCTGAGACTTTGGTTAATTCTTCTTCCTGCCGGGAAATTACAGTGATATGTGCCCGTCCAAATGCCTAACAGCTACTCTCTCATTGGTTCTCCCTCATCCCTTTCATCCTCTGCCAAATTGGCAACCTGTGCAAACCAGGAGGTTAAAGGGGCTGTCTCTCCAAGTTGGGAGGTTGATAGTAAAGCAGGTGGAAAGTCAAACCGGAGCACCAGGAGAGGGACTATTCGTTGAGTTTTAGAAACCTTTCGTATTCACAGTGTGTCCGTTCTCTAGGTTTCCCGTACATGTTATAACTGTAGTAATATTCCCTTCAACCTGGAGAGTTGGGACACATGGAATGGGTGCCATGGATTATTGCTTTAAAGGGTCTGCATTTGCTCACCCAATCTCACCAATCCTCTCAGTCCCAAGTGTCCAGCCTTATGCCACATCCAGCTGTCGTTGTAGATAGGGTCATTCCAGGTTTCATCAGAGACTCTGAAGGAATTGTAAAGAATTTCCCAGTTTTTTTGTTTTGTTTTTGAAATTCCTTTTTATAGTGGGTTTGAGCTGATTCTCGCTGCCATGTTTATGCCAGTGTAGACACACTTGATTCCCTTACGGAGACATATCAATACATAGGTTTTAAGATTCTTACTAGTCAGATATATTCCTCTGCGGGAAATATGGTGTTTTGAGTCCCTTTCACTGAGGAAGGTGTAGGTCTTGTCTATTCCATAGTTGGTTTTTGGAACGGTACCTGTGCTTATATCAAACTCTGGTTTTATGCATCACCCCACCTCTCTTCCCCCCTTAAGCAGGCATAAGAGTGTTTTCTAAATGTGAGACACTGTTCTCTTTCCTAACTCAGTTCAAGTGTAGCCATGTTTACAGGATCTTCATAAGTGATATCTTATGATAAGTTTCATTTTCTGTGTGACTTATTTCACTTAGAATCATCGTACCTGAATCCACCCATTTTGCTGCTACTGGTCTTATGTCATTGATTTCATGGCTGAGGGATATTCCATCGTACGTAAGTACCACAATTTTTTGAACCATTTTTATATTTCCTGGGATATTTAAGGTGTAACCAAGTTGAGGTCCTTGTAAGCCGTGCAGCCCTAAATTATGGGGTGGCTCTGTCATATTGATCTTCAGTTTTCCCAAGGTATATTCCCTAGACTGGAAGTGCCCTTGGCTCTGTAGCTCTGTTGTTTACTTGTTTTAGGGAACACAATGCACTCCTCCAGAGAGGCAGTTGGCAATTTACATCCCACCCATCAGCATAACAAGGCTCCCTGTTCTCCAGGGCCTGTCTTGCCTTTCCGGTTTTTACACATTTTGTGGATGTCCCTTTTGACCGGTGGGAAGTGATACTTCTTTGTAGCGCAGATTTGCATTACCCGCTTGCTTGCTTGGCCAAAAAGGGCGTATGCGTTTTCTCCTGAATATATTCAGGAGAAAACGCATACGCCCTTTTTGGCCAAGTGCATCATTGTCGAAGTTGTGCCCCTCTTCCTGTGCTTTAAAGGTGATTCCAACGTACCTCTTGAAATCTGTTTCCTGCTATTCCACCTCGCTTTCAAGTCCGCCTCGTTGCCTTCCCTCAACAGATTTTTGGACGATAGTTGTCCTTTATTACTCGGCCAGTTTGTGAATTGCTGTGCCCCTGAGCTCCATTTTTCAACTCGTTTTAGGTGAGCTGACCGCAAGTCCAAAATTTTGGTTCAGGACCTATACTGGTTCCCGGTGGGGGGCTGAGACTTTGGTTAATTCTTCTTCCTGCCGGGAAATTACAGTGATATGTGCCCGTCCAAATGCCTAACAGCTACTCTCTCATTGGTTCTCCCTCTTCCCTTTCATCCTCTGCCAAATTGGCAACCTGTGCGAACCAGGAGGTTAAAGGGGCTGTCTCTCCAAGTTGGGAGGTTGATAGTAAAGCAGATGGAAAGTCAAACCGGAGCACCAGGAGAGGGACTATTCGTTGAGTTTTAGAAACCTTTCGTATTCACAGTGTGTCCGTTCTCTAGGTTTCCCGTACATGTTATAACTGTAGTAATTTTCCCTTCAACCTGGAGAGTTGGGACCCATGGAATGTGTGCCATGCATTATTGCTATAAAGGGTCTGCATTTGCTCACCTAATCTCACCAATCCCCTCAGTCCCAAGTGTCCAGCCTTATGCCACATCCAGCTGTCGTTGTAGATAGGGTCATTCCAGGTTTCATCAGAGACCCTGAAGGAATTGTAAAGCATTTCCCAGTTTTTTTGTTTTGGTTTTGAAATTCCTTTTTATAGTGGGTTTGAGCTGATTCTCGCTGCCATGTTTATGCCAGTCTAGACACACTTGATTCCCTTACGGAGACATATCAATACATAGGTTTTAAGATTCTTACTAGTCAGATATATTCCTCTGCGGGAAATATGGGGTTTTGAGTCCCTTTCACTGAGGAAGGTGTAGGTCTTGTCTATTCCATAGTTGGTTTTTGGAACGGTACCTGTGCTTATATCAAACTCTGGTTTTATGCATCACCCCACCTCTCTTCCCCCCTTAAGCAGGCATAAGAGTGTTTTCTAAATGTGAGACACTGTTCTCTTTCCTAACTCAGTTCAAGTGTAGCCATGTTTACAGGATCTTCATAAGTGATATCTTATGATAAGTTTCATTTTCTGTGTGACTTATTTCACTTAGAATCATCGTACCTGAATCCACCCATTTTGCTGCTACTGGTCTTATGTCATTGATTTCATGGCTGAGGGATATTCCATCGTACGTAAGTACCACAATTTTTTGAACCATTTTTATATTTCCTGGGATATTTAAGGTGTAACCAAGTTGAGGTCCTTGTAAGCCGTGCAGCCCTAAATTATGGGGTGGCTCTGTCATATTGATCTTCAGTTTTCCCAAGGTATATTCCCTAGACTGGAAGTGCCCTTGGCTCTGTAGCTCTGTTGTTTACTTGTTTTAGGGAACACAATGCACTCCTCCAGAGAGGCAGTTGGCAATTTACATCCCGCCCATCAGCATAACAAGGCTCCCTGTTCTCCAGGGCCTGTCTTGCCTTTCCGGTTTTTACACATTTTGTGGATGTCCCTTTTGACCGCTGGGAAGTGATACTTCTTTGTAGCGCAGATTTGCATTACCCGCTTGCTTGCTTGGCCAAAAAGGGCGTATGCGTTTTCTCCTGAATATATTCAGGAGAAAACGCATACGCCCTTTTTGGCCAAGTGCATCATTGTCGAAGTTGTGCCCCTCTTCCTGTGCTTTAAAGGCGATTCCAACGTACCTCTTGAAATCTGTTTCCTGCTATTCTGCCTCGCTTTCAAGTCCGCCTCGTTGCCTTCCCTCAACAGATTTTTGGACGATAGTTGTCCTTTATTACTCGGCCAGTTTGTGAATTGCTGTGCCCCTGAGCTCCATTTTTCAACTCGTTTTAGGTGAGCTGACCGCAAGTCCAAAATTTTGGTTCAGGACCTATACTGGTTCCAGGTGGGGGGCTGAGACTTTGGTTAATTCTTCTTCCTGCCGGGAAATTACAGTGATATGTGCCCGTCCAAATGCCTAACAGCTACTCTCTCATTGGTTCTCCCTCTTCCCTTTCATCCTCTGCCAAATTGGCAACCTGTGCGAACCAGGAGGTTAAAGGGGCTGTCTCTCCAAGTTGGGAGGTTGATAGTAAAGCAGATGGAAAGTCAAACCGGAGCACCAGGAGAGGGACTATTCGTTGAGTTTTAGAAACATTTCGTATTCACAGTGTGTCCGTTCTCTAGGTTTCCCGTACATGTTATAACTGTAGTAATTTTCCCTTCAACCTGGAGAGTTGGGACCCATGGAATGTGTGCCATGCATTATTGCTATAAAGGGTCTGCATTTGCTCACCTAATCTCACCAATCCCCTCAGTCCCAAGTGTCCAGCCTTATGCCACATCCAGCTGTCGTTGTAGATAGGGTCATTCCAGGTTTCATCAGAGACCCTGAAGGAATTGTAAAGAATTTCCCAGTTTTTTTGTTTTGGTTTTGAAATTCCTTTTTATAGTGGGTTTGAGCTGATTCTCGCTGCCATGTTTATGCCAGTCTAGACACACTTGATTCCCTTACGGAGACATATCAATACATAGGTTTTAAGATTCTTACTAGTCAGATATATTCCTCTGCGGGAAATATGGGGTTTTGAGTCCCTTTCACTGAGGAAGGTGTAGGTCTTGTCTATTCCATAGTTGGTTTTTGGAACGGTACCTGTGCTTATATCAAACTCTGGTTTTATGCATCACCCCACCTCTCTTCCCCCCTTAAGCAGGCATAAGAGTGTTTTCTAAATGTGAGACACTGTTCTCTTTCCTAACTCAGTTCAAGTGTAGCCATGTTTACAGGATCTTCATAAGTGATATCTTATGATAAGTTTCATTTTCTGTGTGACTTATTTCACTTAGAATCATCGTACCTGAATCCACCCATTTTGCTGCTACTGGTCTTATGTCATTGATTTCATGGCTGAGGGATATTCCATCGTACGTAAGTACCACAATTTTTTGAACCATTTTTATATTTCCTGGGATATTTAAGGTGTAACCAAGTTGAGGTCCTTGTAAGCCGTGCAGCCCTAAATTATGGGGTGGCTCTGTCATATTGATCTTCAGTTTTCCCAAGGTATATTCCCTAGACTGGAAGTGCCCTTGGCTCTGTAGCTCTGTTGTTTACTTGTTTTAGGGAACACAATGCACTCCTCCAGAGAGGCAGTTGGCAATTTACATCCCGCCCATCAGCATAACAAGGCTCCCTGTTCTCCAGGGCCTGTCTTGCCTTTCCGGTTTTTACACATTTTGTGGATGTCCCTTTTGACCGGTGGGAAGTGATACTTCTTTGTAGCGCAGATTTGCATTACCCGCTTGCTTGCTTGGCCAAAAAGGGCGTATGCGTTTTCTCCTGAATATATTCAGGAGAAAACGCATACGCCCTTTTTGGCCAAGTGCATCATTGTCGAAGTTGTGCCCCTCTTCCTGTGCTTTAAAGGCGATTCCAACGTACCTCTTGAAATCTGTTTCCTGCTATTCTGCCTCGCTTTCAAGTCCGCCTCGTTGCCTTCACTCAACAGATTTTTGGACGATAGTTGTCCTTTATTACTCGGCCAGTTTGTGAATTGCTGTGCCCCTGAGCTCCATTTTTCAACTCGTTTTAGGTGAGCTGACCGCAAGTCCAAAATTTTGGTTCAGGACCTATACTGGTTCCCGGTGGGGGGCTGAGACTTTGGTTAATTCTTCTTCCTGCCGGGAAATTACAGTGATATGTGCCCGTCCAAATGCCTAACAGCTACTCTCTCATTGGTTCTCCCTCTTCCCTTTCATCCTCTGCCAAATTGGCAACCTGTGCGAACCAGGAGGTTAAAGGGGCTGTCTCTCCAAGTTGGGAGGTTGATAGTAAAGCAGATGGAAAGTCAAACCGGAGCACCAGGAGAGGGACTATTCGTTGAGTTTTAGAAACCTTTCGTATTCACAGTGTGTCCGTTCTCTAGGTTTCCTGTACATGTTATAACTGTAGTAATTTTCCCTTCAACCTGGAGAGTTGGGACCCATGGAATGTGTGCCATGCATTATTGCTATAAAGGGTCTGCATTTGCTCACCTAATCTCACCAATCCCCGCAGTCCCAAGTGTCCAGCCTTATGCCACATCCAGCTGTCGTTGTAGATAGGGTCATTCCAGGTTTCATCAGAGACCCTGAAGGAATTGTAAAGAATTTCCCAGTTTTTTTGTTTTGTTTTTGAAATTCGTTTTTATAGTGGGTTTGAGCTGATTCTCGCTGCCATGTTTATGCCAGTCTAGACACACTTGATTCCCTTACGGAGACATATCAATACATAGGTTTTAAGATTCTTACTAGTCAGATATATTCCTCTGCTGCAAATATGGGGTTTTGAGTCCCTTTCACTGAGGAAGGTGTAGGTCTTGTCTATTCCATAGTTGGTTTTTGGAATGGTACCTGTGCTTATATCAAACTCTGGTTTTATGCCTCACCCCACCTCTCCTTCCCCCTTAAGCAGGCATAAGAGTGTTTTCTAAATGTGAGACACTGTTCTCTTTCCTAACTCAGTTCAAGTGTAGCCATGTTTACAGGATCTTCATAAGTGATATCTTATGATAAGTTTCTTTTTCTGTGTGACTTATTTCACTTAGAATCATCGTACCTGAATCCACCCATTTTGCTGCTACTGGTCTTATGACATTGTTTTCATGGCTGAGGGATATTCCATCGTACGTAAGTACCACAATTTTTTGAACCATTTTTATATTTCCTGGGATATTTAAGGTGTACCCAAGTTGAGGTCCTTGTAAGCAGTGCAGCCCTAAATTTTGGGGTGGCTCTGTCTTATTGATTTTCAGTTTTCCCAAAGTATATTCCCTACACTGGAAGTGCCCTTGGCTCTGTAGCTCTGTTCTTTACTTGTTTTAGGGAACACAATGTACTCCTCCAGAGAGGCAGTGGCAATTTACATCCCGCCCATCAGCATAACAAGGCTCCCTGTTCTCCAGGGCCTGTCCTGCCTTTCTGGTTTTTACACATTTTGTGGATGCCCCTTTTGACCGGTGGGAAGTGATACTTCTTTGTAGTGCAGATTTGCATTGCCCGCTTTCTTGCTTGGCCAAAAAGGGCGTATGCGTTTTCTCCTGAATATATTCAGGAGAAAACGCATACGCCCTTTTTGGCCAAGTGCATCATTGTCGAAGTTGTGCCTCTCTTCCTGTGCTTTAAAGGTGATTCCAACGTACCTCTTGAAATCTGTTTCCTGCTATTCTGCCTCGCTTTCAGGTCCGCCTCGTTGCCTTCCCTCAACAGATTTTTGAACGATAGTTGTCCTTTATTACTTGGCCAGTTTGTGAATTGCTGTGCCCCTGAGCTCCATTTTTCAACTCGTTTTTGGTGAGCTGACCGCAAGTCCAAAATTTTGGTCCAGGACCTATACTGGTTCCCGGTGGGTGGCTGAGACTTTGGTTAATTCTTCTTCCTGCCGGGAAATTACAGTGATATGTGCCCGTCCAAATGCCTAACAGCTACTCTCTCATTGGTTCTCCCTCATCCCTTTCATCCTCTGCCAAATTGGCAACCTGTGCGAACCAGGAGGTTAAAGGGGCTGTCTCTCCAAGTTGGGAGGTTGATAGTAAAGCAGGTGGAAAGTCAAACCGGAGCACCAGGAGAGGGACTATTCGTTGAGTTTTAGAAACTTTTCGTATTCACAGTGTGTCCGTTCTCTAGGTTTCCCGTACATGTTATAACTGTAGTAATATTCCCTTCAACCTGGAGAGTTGGGACCCATGGAATGTGTGACATGCATTATTGCTTTAAAGGGTCTGCATTTGCTCACCCAATCTCACCAATCCTCTCAGTCCCAAGTGTCCAGCCTTATGCCACATCAAGCTGTCATTGTAGATAGGGTCATTCCAGGTTTCATCAGAGACTCTGAAGGAATTGTAAAGAATTTCCCAGTTTTTTTGTTTTGTTTTTGAAATTCCTTTTTATAGTGGGTTTGAGCTGATTCTCGCTGCCATGTTTATGCCAGTCTAGACACACTTGATTCCCTTACGGAGACATATCAATACATAGGTTTTAAGATTCTTACTAGTCAGATATATTCCTCTGCGGGAAATATGGTGTTTTGAGTCCCTTTCACTGAGGAAGGTGTAGGTCTTGTCTATTCCATAGTTGGTTTTTGGAACGGTACCTGTGCTTATATCAAACTCTGGTTTTATGCATCACCCCACCTCTCTTCCCCCCTTAAGCAGGCATAAGAGTGTTTTCTAAATGTGAGACACTGTTCTCTTTCCTAACTCAGTTCAAGTGTAGCCATGTTTACAGGATCTTCATAAGTGATATCTTATGATAAGTTTCATTTTCTGTGTGACTTATTTCACTTAGAATCATCGTACCTGAATCCACCCATTTTGCTGCTACTGGTCTTATGTCATTGATTTCATGGCTGAGGGATATTCCATCGTACGTAAGTACCACAATTTTTTGAACCATTTTTATATTTCCTGGGATATTTAAGGTGTACCCAAGTTGAGGTCCTTGTAAGCCGTGCAGCCCTAAATTTTGGGGTGGCTCTGTCTTATTGATCTTCAGTTTTCCCAAGGTATATTCCCTAGACTGGAAGTGCCCTTGGCTCTGTAGCTCTGTTGTTTACTTGTTTTAGGGAACACAATGCACTCCTCCAGAGAGGCAGTTGGCAGTTTACATCCCGCCCATCAGCATAACAAGGCTCCCTGTTCTCCAGGGCCTGTCTTGCCTTTCTGGTTTTTACACATTTTGTGGATGTCCCTTTTGACCGGTGGGAAGTGATACTTCTTTGTAGTGCAGATTTGCATTGCCCGCTTGCTTGCTTGGCCAAAAAGGGCGTATACGTTTTCTCCTGAATATATTCAGGAGAAAACGCATACGCCCTTTTTGGCCAAGTGCATCATTGTCGAAGTTGTGCCCCTCTTCCTGTGCTTTAAAGGCGATTCCAACGTACCTCTTGAAATCTGTTTCCTGCTATTCTGCCTCGCTTTCAAGTTCGCCTCCTTGCCTTCCCTCAACAGATTTTTGGACGATAGTTGTCCTTTATTACTCGGCCAGTTTGTGAATTGCTGTGCCCCTGAGCTCCATTTTTCAACTCGTTTTAGGTGAGCTGACCGCAAGTCCAAAATTTTGGTTCAGGACCTATACTGGTTCCCGTTGGGGGGCTGAGACTTTGGTTAATTCTTCTTCCTGCCGGGAAATTACAGTGATATGTGCCCGTCCAAATGCCTAACAGCTACTCTCTCATTGGTTCTCCCTCTTCCCTTTCATCCTCTGCCAAATTGGCAACCTGTGTGAACCAGGAGGTTAAAGGGGCTGTCTCTCCAAGTTGGGAGGTTGATAGTAAAGCAGATGGAAAGTCAAACCGGAGCACCAGGAGAGGGACTATTCGTTGAGTTTTAGAAACCTTTCGTATTCACAGTGTGTCCGTTCTCTAGGTTTCCCGTACATGTTATAACTGTAGTAATATTCCCTTCAACCTTGAGAGTTGGAACCCATGGAATGGGTGCCATGCATTATTGCTTTAAAGGGTCTGCATTTGTTCACCCAATCTCACCAATCCTCTCAGTCCCAAGTGTCCAGCCTTATGCCACATCCAGCTGTCGTTGTAGATGGGGTCATTCCAGGTTTCATCAGAGACCCTGAAGGAATTGTAAAGAATTTCCCAGTTTTTTTGTTTTGTTTTTGAAATTCGTTTTTATAGTGGGTTTGAGCTGATTCTCGCTGCCATGTTTATGCCAGTCTAGACACACATGATTCCCTTACGGAGACATATCAATACATAGGTTTTAAGATTCTTACTATTTAGATATATTCCTCTGCGGCAAATATGGGGTTTTGAGTCCCTTTCACTGAGGAAGGTGTAGGTCTTGTCTATTCCATAGTTGGTTTTTGGAATGGTACCTGTGCTTATATCAAACTCTGGTTTTATGCCTCACCCCACCTCTCCTTCCCCCTTAAGCAGGCATAAGTGTGTTTTCTAAATGTGAGACACTGTTCTCTTTCCTAACTCAGTTCAAGTGTAGCCATGTTTACAGGATCTTCATAAGTGATATCTTATGATAAGTTTCTTTTTCTGTGTGACTTATTTCACTTAGAATCATCGTACCTGAATCCACCCATTTTGCTGCTACTGGTCTTATGACATTGATTTCATGGCTGAGGGATATTCCATCGTACGTAAGTACCACATTTTTTTGAACCATTTTTATATTTCCTGGGATATTTAAGGTGTCCCCAAGTTGAGGTCCTTGTAAGCAGTGCAGCCCTAAAGTTTGGGGTGGCTCTGTCTTATTGATTTTCAGTTTTCCCAAAGTATATTCCCTACACTGGAAGTGCCCTGGCTCTGTAGCTCTGTTCTTTACTTGTTTTAGGGAACAAAATGTACTCCTCCAGAGAGGCAGTGGCAATTTACATCCCGCCCATCAGCATAACAAGGCTCCCTGTTCTCCAGGGCCTGTCTTGCCTTTCTGGTTTTTACACATTTTCTGGATGTCCCTTTTGACCGGTGGGAAGTGATACTTCTTTGTAGTGCAGATTTGTATTGCCCGCTTGCTTGCTTGGCCAAAAAGGGCGTATGCGTTTTCTCCTGAATATATTCAGGAGAAAACGCATACGCCCTTTTTGGCGAAGTGCATCATCGTCGAAGTTGTGCCCCTCTTACTGTGCTTTAAAGGCGATTCCAACGTACCTCTTGAAATCTGTTTCCTGCTATTCTGACTCGCTTTCAAGTCCACCTCGTTGCCTTCCCTCAACAGATTTTTGGACGATAGTTGTCCTTTATTACTCGGCCAGTTTGTGAATTGCTGTACCCCCGAGCTCCATTTTTCAACTCGTTTTAGGTGAGCTGACCGCAAGTCCAAAATTTTGGTTCAGGACCTATACTGGTTCCCGGTGGGGGGCTGAGAGTTTGGTTAATTCTTCTTCCTGCCGGGAAATTACAGTGATATGTGCCCGTCCAAATGCCTAACAGCTACTCTCTCATTGGTTCTCCCTCTTCCCTTTCATCCTCTGCCAAATTGGCAACCTGTGCGAACCAGGAGGTTAACTGGGCTGTCTCTCCAAGTTGGGAGGTTGATAGTAAAGCAGATGGAAAGTCAAACCGGAGCACCAGGAGAGGGACTATTCGTTGAGTTTTAGAAACCTTTCGTATTCACAGTGTGTCCGTTCTCTAGGTTTCCCGTACATGTTATAACTGTAGTAATTTTCCCTTCAACCTGGAGAGTTGGGACCCAT
Organism: Hyperoodon ampullatus; assembly: GCF_949752795.1. Taxonomy (NCBI): domain Eukaryota; kingdom Metazoa; phylum Chordata; class Mammalia; order Artiodactyla; family Ziphiidae; genus Hyperoodon; species Hyperoodon ampullatus. Next base: position 631,282 of record NW_027640838.1, on the reverse strand, counting down.
GGAATGTGTGCCATGCATTATTGCTATAAAGTGTCTGCATTTGCTCACCCAATCTCACCAATCCCGTCAGTCCCAAGTGTCCAGCCTTATGCCACATCCAGCTGTCATTGTAGATAGGGTCATTCCAGGTTTCATCAGAGACCCTGAAGGAATTGTAAAGAATTTCCCAGTTTTTTTGTTTTGGTTTTGAAATTCCTTTTTATAGTGGGTTTGAGCTGATTCTCGCTGCCATGTTTATGCCAGTCTAGACACACTTGATTCCCTTATGGAGACATATCAATACATAGGTTTTAAGATTCTTACTAGTCAGATATATTCCTCTGCGGGAAATATGGGGTTTTGAGTCCCTTTCACTGAGGAAGGTGTAGGTCTTGTCTATTCCATAGTTGGTTTTTGGAACGGTACCTGTGCTTATATCAAACTCTGGTTTTATGCATCACCCCACCTCTCCTTCCCCCTTAAGCAGGCATAAGAGTGTTTTCTAAATGTGAGACACTGTTCTCTTTCCTAACTCAGTTCAAGTGTAGCCATGTTTACAGGATCTTCATAAGTGATATCTTATGATAAGTTTCTTTTTCTCTGTGACTTATTTCACTTCGAATCATCGTACCTGAATCCACCCATTTTGCTGCTACTGGTCTTATGACATTGATTTCATGGCTGAGGGATATTCCATCGTACGTAAGTACCACAATTTTTTGAACCATTTTTATATTTCCTGGGATATTTAAGGTGTACCCAAGTTGAGGTCCTTGTAAGCTGTGCAGCCCTAAATTTTGGGATGGCTCTGTCTTATTGATCTTCAGTTTTCCCAAGGTTTATTCCCTAGACTGGAAGTGCCCTTGCCTCTGTAGCTCTGTTCTTTTCTTGTTTTAGGGAACACAATGTACTCCTCCAGAGAGGCAGTTGGCAATTTACATCCCGCCCATCAGCATAACAAGGCTCCCTGTTCTCCAGGGCCTGTCTTGCCTTTCCGGTTTTTACACATTTTGTGGATGTCCCTTTTGACCGGTGGGAAGTGATACTTCTTTGTAGTGCAGATTTGCATTACCCGCTTGCTTGCTTGGCCAAAAAGGGCGTATACGTTTTCTCCTGAATATATTCAGGAGAAAACGCATACGCCCTTTTGGGCCAAGTGCATCATTGTCGAAGTAGTGCCCCTCTTCCTGTGCTTTAAAGACGATTCCAACGTACCTCTTGAAATCTGTTTCCTGCTATTCTGCCTCGCTTTCAAGTCTGCCTCGTTGCCTTCCCTCAACAGATTTTTGGACGATAGTTGTTCTTTATTACTCGGCCAGTTTGTGAATTGCTGTGCCCCTGAGCTCCATTTTTCAACTCGTTTTTGGTGAGCTGACCGCAAGTCCAAAATTTTGGTTCAGGACCTATACTGGTTCCCGGTGGGTGGCTGAGACTTTGGTTAATTCTTCTTCCTGCCGGGAAATTACAGTGATATGTGCCCGTCCAAATGCCTAACAGCTACTCTCACATTGGTTCTCCCTCTTCCCTTTCATCCTCTGCCAAATTGGCAACCTGTGCGAACCAGGAGGTTAAAGGGGCTGTCTCTCCAAGTTGGAAGGTTGAGAGTAAAGCAGATGGAAAGTCAAACCGGAGCACCAGGAGAGGGACTATTCGTTGAGTTTTAGAAACCTTTTGTAATCACAGTGTGTCCGTTCTCTAGGTTTCCCGTACATGTTATAGCTGTAGTAATATTCCCTTCAACCTGGAGAGTTGGGATCCATGGAATGTGTGCCATGCATTATTGCTTTAAAGGGTCTGCATTTGCTCACCCAATCTCACCAATCCTCTCAGTCCCAAGTGTCCAGCTTTATGCCACATCCAGCTGTCGTTGTAGATAGGGTCATTCCAGGTTTCATCAGAGACACTGAAGGAATTGTAAAGAATTTCCAAGTTGTTTTGTTTTATTTTTGAAATTCCTTTTTATACTGGGTTTGAGCTGATTCTCGCTGCCATGTTTATGCCAGTCTAGACACACTTGATTCCCTTACGGAGACATATCAATACATAGGTTTTAAGATTCTTACTAGTCAGATATATTCCTCTGCGGGAAATATGGGGTTTTGAGTCCCTTTCACTGAGGAAGGTGTAGGTCTTGTCTATTCCATAGTTGGTTTTTGGAACGGTACCTGTGCTTATATCAAACTCTGGTTTTATGCCTCACCCCACCTCTCCTTCCCCCTTAAGCAGGCATAAGAGTGTTTTCTAAATGTGAGACACTGTTCTCTTTCCTAACTCAGTTCAAGTGTAGCCATGTTTACAGGAGCTTCATAAGTGATATCTTATGATAAGTTTCTTTTTCTGTGTGACTTATTTCACTTAGAATCATCGTACCTGAATCCACCCATTTTGCTGCTACTGGTCTTATGACATTGATTTCATGGCTGAGGGATATTCCATCGTACGTAAGTACCACAATTTCTTGAACCATTTTTATATTTCCTGGGATATTTAAGGTGTACCCAAGTTGAGGTCCTTGTAAGCCGTGCAGCCCTAAATTTTGGGGTGGCTCTGTCTTATTGATTTTCAGTTTTCCCAAGGTATATTCCCTAGACTGGAAGTGCCCTTGGCTCTGTAGCTCTGTTGTTTACTTGTTTTAGGGAACACAATGCACTCCTCCAGAGAGGCAGTTGGCAGTTTACATCCCGCCCATCAGCATAACAAGGCTCCCTGTTCTCCAGGGCCTGTCTTGCCTTTCTGGTTTTTACACATTTTGTGGATGTCCCTTTTGACCGGTGGGAAGTGATACTTCTTTGTAGTGCAGATTTGCATTGCCCGCTTGCTTGCTTGGCCAAAAAGGGGGTATACGTTTTCTCCTGAATATATTCAGGAGAAAACGCATACGCCCTTTTTGGCCAAGTGCATCATTGTCGAAGTTGTGCCCCTCTTCCTGTGCTTTAAAGACGATTCCAACGTACCTCTTGAAATCTGTTTCCTGCTATTCTGCCTCGCTTTCAAGTCCGCCTCGTTGCCTTCCCTCAACAGATTTTTGGACGATAGTTGTCCTTTATTACTCGGCCAGTTTGTGAATTGTGGTGCCCCTGAGCTCCATTTTTCAACTCGTTTTTGGTGAGCTGACCGCAAGTCCAAAATTTTGGTTCAGGACCTATACTGGTTCCCGGTGGGTGGCTGAGACTTTGGTTAATTCTTCTTCCTGCCGGGAAATTACAGTGATATGTGCCCGTCCAAATGCCTAACAGCTACTCTCTCATTGGTTCTCCCTCTTCCCTTTCATCCTCTGCCAAATTGGCAACCTGTGCGAACCAGGAGGTTAAAGGGGCTGTCTCTCCAAGTTGGGAGGTTGAGAGTAAAGCAGATGGAAAGTCAAACCGGAGCACCAGGAGAGGGACTAACCGTTGAGTTTTTGAAACCTTTCGTATTCACAGTGTGTCCGTTCTCTAGGTTTCCCGTACATGTTATAGCTGTAGTAATATTCCCTTCAACCTGGAGAGTTTGGACCCATGGAATGTGTGCCATGCATTATTGCTTTAAAGGGTCTGCATTTGCTCACCCAATCTCACCAATCCTCTCAGTCCCAAGTGTCCAGCCTTATGCCACATCCAGCTGTCTTTGTAGATAGTGTCATTCCAGGTTTCATCAGAGACCCTGAAGGAATTGTAAAGAATTTCCCAGTTGTTTTGTTTTATTTTTGAAATTCCTTTTTATAGTGGGTTTGAGCTGATTCTCGCTGCCATGTTTATGCCAGTCTAGACACACTTGATTCCCTTACGGAGACATATCAATACATAGGTTTTAAGATTCTTACTAGTCAGATATATTCCTCTGCGGGAAATATGGGGTTTTGAGTCCCTTTCACTGAGGAAGGTGTAGGTCTTGTCTATTCCATAGTTGGTTTTTGGAACGGTACCTGCGTTTATATCAAACTCTGGTTTTATGCCTCACCCCACCTCTCCTTCCCCCTTAAGCAGGCATAAGAGTGTTTTCTAAATGTGAGACACTGTTCTCTTTCCTAACTCAGTTCAAGTGTAGCCATGTTTACAGGATCTTCATAAGTGATATCTTATGATAAGTTTCTTTTTCTCTGTGACTTATTTCACTTAGAATCATCGTACCTGAATCCACCCATTTTGCTGCTACTGGTCTTATGACATTGATTGCATGGCTGAGGGATATTCCATCGTACGTAAGTACCACAATTTTTTGAACCATTTTTATATTTCCTGGGATATTTAAGGTGTCCCCAAGTTGAGGTCCTTGTAAGCAGTGCAGCCCTAAATTTTGGGGTGGCTCTGTCTTATTGATCTTCAGTTTTCGCAAGGTATATTCCCTAGACTGGAAGTGCCCTTGGCTCTGTAGCTCTGTTCTTTACTTGTTTTAGGGAACACAATGCACTCCTCCAGAGAGGCAGTTGGCAATTTACATCCCGCCCATCAGCATAACAAGGCTCCCTGTTCTCCAGGGCCTGTCTTGCCTTTCTGGTTTTTACACATTTTGTGGATGTCCCTTTTGACCGGTGGGAAGTGATACTTCTTTGTAGTGCAGATTTGCATTGCCCGCTTGCTTGCTTGGCCAAAAAGGGCATATACGTTTTCTCCTGAATATATTCAGGGGAAAACGCATACGCCCTTTTTGGCCAAGTGCATCATTGTCGAAGTTGTGCCCCTCTTCCTGTGCTTTAAAGGCAATTCCAACGTACCTCTTGAAATCTGTTTCCTGCTATTCTGCCTCGCTTTCAAGTCCGCCTCGTTGCCTTCCCTCAACAGATTTTTGGACGATAGTTGTCCTTTATTACTCGGCCAGTTTGTGAATTGCTGTGCCCCTGAGCTCCATTTTTCAACTCGTTTTAGGTGAGCTGACCGCAAGTCCAAAATTTTGGTTCAGGACCTATACTGGTTCCCGGTGGGTGGCTGAGACTTTGGTTAATTCTTCTTCCTGCCGGGAAATTACAGTGATATGTGCCCGTCCAAATGCCTAACAGCTACTCTCTCATTGGTTCTCCCTCTTCCCTTTCATCCTCTGCCAAATTGGCAACCTGTGCGAACCAGGAGGTTAAAGGGGCTGTCTCTCCAAGTTGGAAGGTTGAGAGTAAAGCAGATGGAAAGTCAAACCGGAGCACCAGGAGAGGGACTATTCGTTGAGTTTTAGAAACCTTTCGTAATCACAGTGTGTCCGTTCTCTAGGTTTCCCGTACATGTTATAGCTGTAGTAATATTCCCTTCAACCTGGAGAGTTGGGATCCATGGAATGTGTGCCATGCATTATTGCTTTAAAGGGTCTGCATTTGCTCACCCAATCTCACCAATCCTCTCAGTCCCAAGTGTCCAGCTTTATGCCACATCCAGCTGTCGTTGTAGATAGGGTCATTCCAGGTTTCATCAGAGACACTGAAGGAATTGTAAAGAATTTCCAAGTTGTTTTGTTTTATTTTTGAAATTCCTTTTTATACTGGGTTTGAGCTGATTCTCGCTGCCATGTTTATGCCAGTCTAGACACACTTGATTCCCTTACGGAGACATATCAATACATAGGTTTTAAGATTCTTACTAGTCAGATATATTCCTCTGCGGGAAATATGGGGTTTTGAGTCCCTTTCACTGAGGAAGGTGTAGGTCTTGTCTATTCCATAGTTGGTTTTTGGAACGGTACCTGTGCTTATATCAAACTCTGGTTTTAGGCCTCACCCCACCTCTCCTTCCCCCTTAAGCAGGCATAAGAGTGTTTTCTAAATGTGAGACACTGTTCTCTTTCCTAACTCAGTTCAAGTGTAGCCATGTTTACAGGAGCTTCATAAGTGATATCTTATGATAAGTTTCTTTTTCTCTGTGACTTATTTCACTTAGAATCATCGTACCTGAATCCACCCATTTTGCTGCTACTGGTCTTATGACATTGATTTCATGGCTGAGGGATATTCCATCGTACGTAAGTACCACAATTTCTTGAACCATTTTTATATTTCCTGGGATATTTAAGGTGTACCCAAGTTGAGGTCCTTGTAAGCCGTGCAGCCCTAAATTTTGGGGTGGCTCTGTCTTATTGATTTTCAGTTTTCCCAAGGTATATTCCCTAGACTGGAAGTGCCCTTGGCTCTGTAGCTCTGTTGTTTACTTGTTTTAGGGAACACAATGCACTCCTCCAGAGAGGCAGTTGGCAGTTTACATCCCGCCCATCAGCATAACAAGGCTCCCTGTTCTCCAGGGCCTGTCTTGCCTTTCTGGTTTTTACACATTTTGTGGATGTCCCTTTTGACCGGTGGGAAGTGATACTTCTTTGTAGTGCAGATTTGCATTGCCCGCTTGCTTGCTTGGCCAAAAAGGGGGTATACGTTTTCTCCTGAATATATTCAGGAGAAAACGCATACGCCCTTTTTGGCCAAGTGCATCATTGTCGAAGTTGTGCCCCTCTTCCTGTGCTTTAATGACGATTCCAACGTACCTCTTGAAATCTGTTTCCTGCTATTCTGCCTCGCTTTCAAGTCCGCCTCGTTGCCTTCCCTCAACAGATTTTTGGACGATAGTTGTACTTTATTACTCGGCCAGTTTGTGAATTGTGGTGCCCCTGAGCTCCATTTTTCAACTCGTTTTTGGTGAGCTGACCGCAAGTCCAAAATTTTGGTTCAGGACCTATACTGGTTCCCGGTGGGGGGCTGAGACTTTGGTTAATTCTTCTTCCTGCCGGGAAATTACAGTGATATGTGCCCGTCCAAATGCCTAGCAGCTACTCTCTCATTGGTTCTCCCTCTTCCCTTTCATCCTCTGCCAAATTGGCAACCTGTGCGAACCAGGAGGTTAAAGGGGCTGTCTCTCCAAGTTGGGAGGTTGAGAGTAAAGCAGATGGAAAGTCAAACCGGAGCACCAGGAGAGGGACTATCCGTTGAGTTTTTGAAACCTTTCGTATTCACAGTGTGTCCGTTCTCTAGGTTTCCCGTACATGTTATAGCTGTAGTAATATTCCCTTCAACCTGGAGAGTTTGGACCCATGGAATGTGTGCCATGCATTATTGCTTTAAAGGGTCTGCATTTGCTCACCCAATCTCACCAATCCTCTCAGTCCCAAGTGTCCAGCCTTATGCCACATCCAGCTGTCTTTGTAGATAGTGTCATTCCAGGTTTCATCAGAGACCCTGAAGGAATTGTAAAGAATTTCCCAGTTGTTTTGTTTTATTTTTGAAATTCCTTTTTATAGTGGGTTTGAGCTGATTCTCGCTGCCATGTTTATGCCAGTCTAGACACACTTGATTCCCTTACGGAGACATATCAATACATAGGTTTTAAGATTCTTACTAGTCAGATATATTCCTCTGCGGGAAATATGGGGTTTTGAGTCCCTTTCACTGAGGAAGGTGTAGGTCTTGTCTATTCCATAGTTGGTTTTTGGAACGGTACCTGTGTTTATATCAAACTCTGGTTTTATGCCTCACCCCACCTCTCCTTCCCCCTTAAGCAGGCATAAGAGTGTTTTCTAAATGTGAGACACTGTTCTCTTTCCTAACTCAGTTCAAGTGTAGCCATGTTTACAGGATCTTCATAAGTGATATCTTATGATAAGTTTCTTTTTCTCTGTGACTTATTTCACTTAGAATCATCGTACCTGAATCCACCCATTTTGCTGCTACTGGTCTTATGACATTGATTGCATGGCTGAGGGATATTCCATCGTACGTAAGTACCACAATTTTTTGAACCATTTTTATATTTCCTGGGATATTTAAGGTGTCCCCAAGTTGAGGTCCTTGTAAGCAGTGCAGCCCTAAATTTTGGGGTGGCTCTGTCTTATTGATCTTCAGTTTTCGCAAGGTATATTCCCTAGACTGGAAGTGCCCTTGGCTCTGTAGCTCTGTTCTTTACTTGTTTTAGGGAACACAATGCACTCCTCCAGAGAGGCAGTTGGCAATTTACATCCCGCCCATCAGCATAACAAGGCTCCCTGTTCTCCAGGGCCTGTCTTGCCTTTCTGGTTTTTACACATTTTGTGGATGTCCCTTTTGACCGGTGGGAAGTGATACTTCTTTGTAGTGCAGATTTGCATTGCCCGCTTGCTTGCTTGGCCAAAAAGGGCGTATACGTTTTCTCCTGAATATATTCAGGGGAAAACGCATACGCCCTTTTTGGCCAAGTGCATCATTGTCGAAGTTGTGCCCCTCTTCCTGTGCTTTAAAGGCAATTACAACGTACCTCTTGAAATCTGTTTCCTGCTATTCTGCCTCGCTTTCAAGTCCGCCTCGTTGCCTTCCCTCAACAGATTTTTGGACGATAGTTGTCCTTTATTACTCGGCCAGTTTGTGAATTGCTGTGCCCCTGAGCTCCATTTTTCAACTCGTTTTAGGTGAGCTGACCGCAAGTCCAAAATTTTGGTTCAGGACCTATACTGGTTCCCGGTGGGTGGCTGAGACTTTGGTTAATTCTTCTTCCTGCCGGGAAATTACAGTGATATGTGCCCGTCCAAATGCCTAACAGCTACTCTCTCATTGGTTCTCCCTCATCCCTTTCATCCTCTGCCAAATTGGCAACCTGTGCGAACCAGGAGGTTAAAGGGGCTGTCTCTCCAAGTTGGGAGGTTGATAGTAAAGCAGGTGGAAAGTCAAACCGGAGCACCAGGAGAGGGACTATTCGTTGAGTTTTAGAAACCTTTCGTATTCACAGTGTGTCCGTTCTCTAGGTTTCCCGTACATGTTATAACTGTAGTAATATTCCCTTCAACCTGGAGAGTTGGGACCCATGGAATGGGTGCCATGCATTATTGCTTTAAAGGGTCTGCATTTGCTCACCCAATCTCACCAATCCTCTCAGTCCCAAGTGTCCAGCCTTATGCCACATCCAGCTGTCGTTGTAGATAGGGTCATTCCAGGTTTCATCAGAGAATCTGAAGGAATTGTAAAGAATTTCAAAGTTTTTTTGTTTTGTTTTTGAAATTCCTTTTTATAGTGGGTTTGAGCTGATTCTCGCTGCCATGTTTATGCCAGTCTAGACACACTTGATTCCCTTACGGAGACATATCAATACATAGGTTTTAAGATTCTTACTAGTCAGATATATTCCTCTGCGGGAAATATGTTGTTTTGAGTCCCTTTCACTGAGGAAGGTGTAGGTCTTGTGTATTCCAGGGTTGGTTTTTGGAACGGTACCTGTGCTTATATCAAACTCTGGTTTTATGCATCACCCCACCTCTCCTTCCCCCTTAAGCAGGCATAAGAGTGTTTTCTAAATGTGAGACACTGTTCTCTTTCCTAACTCAGTTCAAGTGTAGCCATGTTTACAGGATCTTCATAAGTGATATCTTATGATAAGTTTCTTTTTCTGTGTGACTTATTTCACTTAGAATCATCGTACCTGAAACCACCCATTTTGCTGCTACTGGTCTTATGACATTGATTTCATGGCTGAGGGATATTCCATCGTACGTAAGTACCACAATTTTTTGAACCATTTTTATATTTCCTGGGATATTTAAGGTGTACCCAAGTTGAGGTCCTTGTAAGCCGTGCAGCCCTAAATTTTGGGATGGCTCTGTCTTATTGATCTTCAGTTTTCCCAAGGTTTATTTCCTAGACTGGAAGTGCCCTTGCCTCTGTAGCTCTGTTCTTTACTTGTTTTAGGGAACACAATGTACTCCTCCAGAGAGGCAGTTGGCAATTTACATCCCGCCCATCAGCATAACAAGGCTCCCTGTTCTCCAGGGCCTGTCTTGACTTTCTGGTTTTTACACATTTTGTGGATGTCCCTTTTGACCGGTGGGAAGTGATACTTCTTTGTAGTGCAGATTTGCATTGCCCGCTTGCTTGCTTGGCCAAAAAGGGCGTATACGTTTTCTCCTGAATATATTCAGGAGAAAACGCATACGCCCTTTTTGGCCAAGTGCATCATTGTCGAAGTTGTGCCCCTCTTCCTGTGCTTTAAAGACGATTCCAACGTACCTCTTGAAATCTGTTTCCTGCTATTCTGCCTCGCTTTCAAGTCCGCCTCGTTGCCTTCCCTCAACAGATTTTTGGACGATAGTTGTCCTTTATTACTCGGCCAGTTTGTGAATTGCTGTGCCCCTGAGCTCCATTTTTCAACTCGTTTTTGGTGAGCTGACCGCAGATCCAAAATTTTGGTTCAGGACCTATACTGGTTCCCGGTGGGTGGCTGAGACTTTGGTTAATTCTTCTTCTTGCCGGGAAATTACAGTGATATGTGCCCGTCCAAATGCCTAACAGCTACTCTCTCATTGGTTCTCCCTCTTCCCTTTCATCCTCTGCCAAATTGGCAACCTGTGCGAACCAGGAGGTTAAAGGGGCTGTCTCTCCAAGTTGGGAGTTTGAGAGTAAAGCAGATGGAAAGTCAAACCGGAGCACCAGGAGAGGGACTATTCGTTGAGTTTTAGAAACCTTTCGTATTCACAGTGTGTCCGTTCTCTAGGTTTCCCGTACATGTTATAGCTGTAGTAATATTCCCTTCAATCTGGAGAGTTGGGACCCATGGAATGTGTGCCATGCATTATTGCTTTAAAGGGTCTGCATTTGCTCACCCAATCTCACCAATCCTCTCAGTCCCAAGTGTCCAGCTTTATGCCACATCCAGCTGTCGTTGTAGATAGGGTCATTCCAGGTTTCATCAGAGACACTGAAGGAATTGTAAAGAATTTCCAAGTTGTTTTGTTTTATTTTTGAAATTCCTTTTTATACTGGGTTTGAGCTGATTCTCGCTGCCATGTTTATGCCAGTCTAGACACACTTGATTCCCTTACGGAGACATATCAATACATAGGTTTTAAGATTCTTACTAGTCAGATATATTCCTCTGCGGGAAATATGGGGTTTTGAGTCCCTTTCACTGAGGAAGGTGTAGGTCTTGTCTATTCCATAGTTGGTTTTTGGAACGGTACCTGTGCTTATATCAAACTCTGGTTTTATGCCTCACCCCACCTCTCCTTCCCCCTTAAGCAGGCATAAGAGTGTTTTCTAAATGTGAGACACTGTTCTCTTTCCTAACTCAGTTCAAGTGTAGCCATGTTTACAGGAGCTTCATAAGTGATATCTTATGATAAGTTTCTTTTTCTCTGTGACTTATTTCACTTAGAATCATCGTACCTGAATCCACCCATTTTGCTGCTACTGGTCTTATGACATTGATTTCATGGCTGAGGGATATTCCATCGTACGTAAGTACCACAATTTCTTGAACCATTTTTATATTTCCTGGGATATTTAAGGTGTACCCAAGTTGAGGTCCTTGTAAGCCGTGCAGCCCTAAATTTTGGGGTGGCTCTGTCTTATTGATTTTCAGTTTTCCCAAGGTATATTCCCTAGACTGGAAGTGCCCTTGGCTCTGTAGCTCTGTTGTTTACTTGTTTTAGGGAACACAATGCACTCCTCCAGAGAGGCAGTTGGCAGTTTACATCCCGCCCATCAGCATAACAAGGCTCCCTGTTCTCCAGGGCCTGTCTTGCCTTTCTGGTTTTTACACATTTTGTGGATGTCCCTTTTGACCGGTGGGAAGTGATACTTCTTTGTAGTGCAGATTTGCATTGCCCGCTTGCTTGCTTGGCCAAAAAGGGGGTATACGTTTTCTCCTGAATATATTCAGGAGAAAACGCATACGCCCTTTTTGGCCAAGTGCATCATTGTCGAAGTTGTGCCCCTCTTCCTGTGCTTTAAAGACGATTCCAACGTACCTCTTGAAATCTGTTTCCTGCTATTCTGCCTCGCTTTCAAGTCCGCCTCGTTGCCTTCCCTCAACAGATTTTTGGACGATAGTTGTCCTTTATTACTCGGCCAGTTTGTGAATTGTGGTGCCCCTGAGCTCCATTTTTCAACTCGTTTTTGGTGAGCTGACCGCAAGTCCAAAATTTTGGTTCAGGACCTATACTGGTTCCCGGTGGGTGGCTGAGACTTTGGTTAATTCTTCTTCCTGCCGGGAAATTACAGTGATATGTGCCCGTCCAAATGCCTAACAGCTACTCTCTCATTGGTTCTCCCTCTTCCCTTTCATCCTCTGCCAAATTGGCAACCTGTGCGAACCAGGAGGTTAAAGGGGCTGTCTCTCCAAGTTGGGAGGTTGAGAGTAAAGCAGATGGAAAGTCAAACCGGAGCACCAGGAGAGGGACTAACCGTTGAGTTTTTGAAACCTTTCGTATTCACAGTGTGTCCGTTCTCTAGGTTTCCCGTACATGTTATAGCTGTAGTAATATTCCCTTCAACCTGGAGAGTTTGGACCCATGGAATGTGTGCCATGCATTATTGCTTTAAAGGGTCTGCATTTGCTCACCCAATCTCACCAATCCTCTCAGTCCCAAGTGTCCAGCCTTATGCCACATCCAGCTGTCTTTGTAGATAGTGTCATTCCAGGTTTCATCAGAGACCCTGAAGGAATTGTAAAGAATTTCCCAGTTGTTTTGTTTTATTTTTGAAATTCCTTTTTATAGTGGGTTTGAGCTGATTCTCGCTGCCATGTTTATGCCAGTCTAGACACACTTGATTCCCTTACGGAGACATATCAATACATAGGTTTTAAGATTCTTACTAGTCAGATATATTCCTCTGCGGGAAATATGGGGTTTTGAGTCCCTTTCACTGAGGAAGGTGTAGGTCTTGTCTATTCCATAGTTGGTTTTTGGAACGGTACCTGCGTTTATATCAAACTCTGGTTTTATGCCTCACCCCACCTCTCCTTCCCCCTTAAGCAGGCATAAGAGTGTTTTCTAAATGTGAGACACTGTTCTCTTTCCTAACTCAGTTCAAGTGTAGCCATGTTTACAGGATCTTCATAAGTGATATCTTATGATAAGTTTCTTTTTCTCTGTGACTTATTTCACTTAGAATCATCGTACCTGAATCCACCCATTTTGCTGCTACTGGTCTTATGACATTGATTGCATGGCTGAGGGATATTCCATCGTACGTAAGTACCACAATTTTTTGAACCATTTTTATATTTCCTGGGATATTTAAGGTGTCCCCAAGTTGAGGTCCTTGTAAGCAGTGCAGCCCTAAATTTTGGGGTGGCTCTGTCTTATTGATCTTCAGTTTTCGCAAGGTATATTCCCTAGACTGGAAGTGCCCTTGGCTCTGTAGCTCTGTTCTTTACTTGTTTTAGGGAACACAATGCACTCCTCCAGAGAGGCAGTTGGCAATTTACATCCCGCCCATCAGCATAACAAGGCTCCCTGTTCTCCAGGGCCTGTCTTGCCTTTCTGGTTTTTACACATTTTGTGGATGTCCCTTTTGACCGGTGGGAAGTGATACTTCTTTGTAGTGCAGATTTGCATTGCCCGCTTGCTTGCTTGGCCAAAAAGGGCATATACGTTTTCTCCTGAATATATTCAGGGGAAAACGCATACGCCCTTTTTGGCCAAGTGCATCATTGTCGAAGTTGTGCCCCTCTTCCTGTGCTTTAAAGGCAATTCCAACGTACCTCTTGAAATCTGTTTCCTGCTATTCTGCCTCGCTTTCAAGTCCGCCTCGTTGCCTTCCCTCAACAGATTTTTGGACGATAGTTGTCCTTTATTACTCGGCCAGTTTGTGAATTGCTGTGCCCCTGAGCTCCATTTTTCAACTCGTTTTAGGTGAGCTGACCGCAAGTCCAAAATTTTGGTTCAGGACCTATACTGGTTCCCGGTGGGTGGCTGAGACTTTGGTTAATTCTTCTTCCTGCCGGGAAATTACAGTGATATGTGCCCGTCCAAATGCCTAACAGCTACTCTCTCATTGGTTCTCCCTCTTCCCTTTCATCCTCTGCCAAATTGGCAACCTGTGCGAACCAGGAGGTTAAAGGGGCTGTCTCTCCAAGTTGGAAGGTTGAGAGTAAAGCAGATGGAAAGTCAAACCGGAGCACCAGGAGAGGGACTATTCGTTGAGTTTTAGAAACCTTTCGTAATCACAGTGTGTCCGTTCTCTAGGTTTCCCGTACATGTTATAGCTGTAGTAATATTCCCTTCAACCTGGAGAGTTGGGATCCATGGAATGTGTGCCATGCATTATTGCTTTAAAGGGTCTGCATTTGCTCACCCAATCTCACCAATCCTCTCAGTCCCAAGTGTCCAGCTTTATGCCACATCCAGCTGTCGTTGTAGATAGGGTCATTCCAGGTTTCATCAGAGACACTGAAGGAATTGTAAAGAATTTCCAAGTTGTTTTGTTTTATTTTTGAAATTCCTTTTTATACTGGGTTTGAGCTGATTCTCGCTGCCATGTTTATGCCAGTCTAGACACACTTGATTCCCTTACGGAGACATATCAATACATAGGTTTTAAGATTCTTACTAGTCAGATATATTCCTCTGCGGGAAATATGGGGTTTTGAGTCCCTTTCACTGAGGAAGGTGTAGGTCTTGTCTATTCCATAGTTGGTTTTTGGAACGGTACCTGTGCTTATATCAAACTCTGGTTTTAGGCCTCACCCCACCTCTCCTTCCCCCTTAAGCAGGCATAAGAGTGTTTTCTAAATGTGAGACACTGTTCTCTTTCCTAACTCAGTTCAAGTGTAGCCATGTTTACAGGAGCTTCATAAGTGATATCTTATGATAAGTTTCTTTTTCTCTGTGACTTATTTCACTTAGAATCATCGTACCTGAATCCACCCATTTTGCTGCTACTGGTCTTATGACATTGATTTCATGGCTGAGGGATATTCCATCGTACGTAAGTACCACAATTTCTTGAACCATTTTTATATTTCCTGGGATATTTAAGGTGTACCCAAGTTGAGGTCCTTGTAAGCCGTGCAGCCCTAAATTTTGGGGTGGCTCTGTCTTATTGATTTTCAGTTTTCCCAAGGTATATTCCCTAGACTGGAAGTGCCCTTGGCTCTGTAGCTCTGTTGTTTACTTGTTTTAGGGAACACAATGCACTCCTCCAGAGAGGCAGTTGGCAGTTTACATCCCGCCCATCAGCATAACAAGGCTCCCTGTTCTCCAGGGCCTGTCTTGCCTTTCTGGTTTTTACACATTTTGTGGATGTCCCTTTTGACCGGTGGGAAGTGATACTTCTTTGTAGTGCAGATTTGCATTGCCCGCTTGCTTGCTTGGCCAAAAAGGGGGTATACGTTTTCTCCTGAATATATTCAGGAGAAAACGCATACGCCCTTTTTGGCCAAGTGCATCATTGTCGAAGTTGTGCCCCTCTTCCTGTGCTTTAATGACGATTCCAACGTACCTCTTGAAATCTGTTTCCTGCTATTCTGCCTCGCTTTCAAGTCCGCCTCGTTGCCTTCCCTCAACAGATTTTTGGACGATAGTTGTACTTTATTACTCGGCCAGTTTGTGAATTGTGGTGCCCCTGAGCTCCATTTTTCAACTCGTTTTTGGTGAGCTGACCGCAAGTCCAAAATTTTGGTTCAGGACCTATACTGGTTCCCGGTGGGTGGCTGAGACTTTGGTTAATTCTTCTTCCTGCCGGGAAATTACAGTGATATGTGCCCGTCCAAATGCCTAGCAGCTACTCTCTCATTGGTTCTCCCTCTTCCCTTTCATCCTCTGCCAAATTGGCAACCTGTGCGAACCAGGAGGTTAAAGGGGCTGTCTCTCCAAGTTGGGAGGTTGAGAGTAAAGCAGATGGAAAGTCAAACCGGAGCACCAGGAGAGGGACTATCCGTTGAGTTTTTGAAACCTTTCGTATTCACAGTGTGTCCGTTCTCTAGGTTTCCCGTACATGTTATAGCTGTAGTAATATTCCCTTCAACCTGGAGAGTTTGGACCCATGGAATGTGTGCCATGCATTATTGCTTTAAAGGGTCTGCATTTGCTCACCCAATCTCACCAATCCTCTCAGTCCCAAGTGTCCAGCCTTATGCCACATCCAGCTGTCTTTGTAGATAGTGTCATTCCAGGTTTCATCAGAGACCCTGAAGGAATTGTAAAGAATTTCCCAGTTGTTTTGTTTTATTTTTGAAATTCCTTTTTATAGTGGGTTTGAGCTGATTCTCGCTGCCATGTTTATGCCAGTCTAGACACACTTGATTCCCTTACGGAGACATATCAATACATAGGTTTTAAGATTCTTACTAGTCAGATATATTCCTCTGCGGGAAATATGGGGTTTTGAGTCCCTTTCACTGAGGAAGGTGTAGGTCTTGTCTATTCCATAGTTGGTTTTTGGAACGGTACCTGTGTTTATATCAAACTCTGGTTTTATGCCTCACCCCACCTCTCCTTCCCCCTTAAGCAGGCATAAGAGTGTTTTCTAAATGTGAGACACTGTTCTCTTTCCTAACTCAGTTCAAGTGTAGCCATGTTTACAGGATCTTCATAAGTGATATCTTATGATAAGTTTCTTTTTCTCTGTGACTTATTTCACTTAGAATCATCGTACCTGAATCCACCCATTTTGCTGCTACTGGTCTTATGACATTGATTGCATGGCTGAGGGATATTCCATCGTACGTAAGTACCACAATTTTTTGAACCATTTTTATATTTCCTGGGATATTTAAGGTGTCCCCAAGTTGAGGTCCTTGTAAGCAGTGCAGCCCTAAATTTTGGGGTGGCTCTGTCTTATTGATCTTCAGTTTTCGCAAGGTATATTCCCTAGACTGGAAGTGCCCTTGGCTCTGTAGCTCTGTTCTTTACTTGTTTTAGGGAACACAATGCACTCCTCCAGAGAGGCAGTTGGCAATTTACATCCCGCCCATCAGCATAACAAGGCTCCCTGTTCTCCAGGGCCTGTCTTGCCTTTCTGGTTTTTACACATTTTGTGGATGTCCCTTTTGACCGGTGGGAAGTGATACTTCTTTGTAGTGCAGATTTGCATTGCCCGCTTGCTTGCTTGGCCAAAAAGGGCATATACGTTTTCTCCTGAATATATTCAGGGGAAAACGCATACGCCCTTTTTGGCCAAGTGCATCATTGTCGAAGTTGTGCCCCTCTTCCTGTGCTTTAAAGGCAATTACAACGTACCTCTTGAAATCTGTTTCCTGCTATTCTGCCTCGCTTTCAAGTCCGCCTCGTTGCCTTCCCTCAACAGATTTTTGGACGATAGTTGTCCTTTATTACTCGGCCAGTTTGTGAATTGCTGTGCCCCTGAGCTCCATTTTTCAACTCGTTTTAGGTGAGCTGACCGCAAGTCCAAAATTTTGGTTCAGGACCTATACTGGTTCCCGGTGGGTGGCTGAGACTTTGGTTAATTCTTCTTCCTGCCGGGAAATTACAGTGATATGTGCCCGTCCAAATGCCTAACAGCTACTCTCTCATTGGTTCTCCCTCATCCCTTTCATCCTCTGCCAAATTGGCAACCTGTGCGAACCAGGAGGTTAAAGGGGCTGTCTCTCCAAGTTGGGAGGTTGATAGTAAAGCAGGTGGAAAGTCAAACCGGAGCACCAGGAGAGGGACTATTCGTTGAGTTTTAGAAACCTTTCGTATTCACAGTGTGTCCGTTCTCTAGGTTTCCCGTACATGTTATAACTGTAGTAATATTCCCTTCAACCTGGAGAGTTGGGACCCATGGAATGGGTGCCATGCATTATTGCTTTAAAGGGTCTGCATTTGCTCACCCAATCTCACCAATCCTCTCAGTCCCAAGTGTCCAGCCTTATGCCACATCCAGCTGTCGTTGTAGATAGGGTCATTCCAGGTTTCATCAGAGAATCTGAAGGAATTGTAAAGAATTTCAAAGTTTTTTTGTTTTGTTTTTGAAATTCCTTTTTATAGTGGGTTTGAGCTGATTCTCGCTGCCATGTTTATGCCAGTCTAGACACACTTGATTCCCTTACGGAGACATATCAATACATAGGTTTTAAGATTCTTACTAGTCAGATATATTCCTCTGCGGGAAATATGTTGTTTTGAGTCCCTTTCACTGAGGAAGGTGTAGGTCTTGTGTATTCCAGGGTTGGTTTTTGGAACGGTACCTGTGCTTATATCAAACTCTGGTTTTATGCATCACCCCACCTCTCCTTCCCCCTTAAGCAGGCATAAGAGTGTTTTCTAAATGTGAGACACTGTTCTCTTTCCTAACTCAGTTCAAGTGTAGCCATGTTTACAGGATCTTCATAAGTGATATCTTATGATAAGTTTCTTTTTCTGTGTGACTTATTTCACTTAGAATCATCGTACCTGAAACCACCCATTTTGCTGCTACTGGTCCTATGACATTGATTTCATGGCTGAGGGATATTCCATCGTACGTAAGTACCACAATTTTTTGAACCATTTTTATATTTCCTGGGATATTTAAGGTGTACCCAAGTTGAGGTCCTTGTAAGCCGTGCAGCCCTAAATTTTGGGATGGCTCTGTCTTATTGATCTTCAGTTTTCCCAAGGTTTATTTCCTAGACTGGAAGTGCCCTTGCCTCTGTAGCTCTGTTCTTTACTTGTTTTAGGGAACACAATGTACTCCTCCAGAGAGGCAGTTGGCAATTTACATCCCGCCCATCAGCATAACAAGGCTCCCTGTTCTCCAGGGCCTGTCTTGACTTTCTGGTTTTTACACATTTTGTGGATGTCCCTTTTGACCGGTGGGAAGTGATACTTCTTTGTAGTGCAGATTTGCATTGCCCGCTTGCTTGCTTGGCCAAAAAGGGCGTATACGTTTTCTCCTGAATATATTCAGGAGAAAACGCATACGCCCTTTTTGGCCAAGTGCATCATTGTCGAAGTTGTGCCCCTCTTCCTGTGCTTTAAAGACGATTCCAACGTACATCTTGAAATCTGTTTCCTGCTATTCTGCCTCGCTTTCAAGTCCGCCTCGTTGCCTTCCCTCAACAGATTTTTGGACGATAGTTGTCCTTTATTACTCGGCCAGTTTGTGAATTGCTGTGCCCCTGAGCTCCATTTTTCAACTCGTTTTTGGTGAGCTGACCGCAGATCCAAAATTTTGGTTCAGGACCTATACTGGTTCCCGGTGGGTGGCTGAGACTTTGGTTAATTCTTCTTCTTGCCGGGAAATTACAGTGATATGTGCCCGTCCAAATGCCTAACAGCTACTCTCTCATTGGTTCTCCCTCTTCCCTTTCATCCTCTGCCAAATTGGCAACCTGTGCGAACCAGGAGGTTAAAGGGGCTGTCTCTCCAAGTTGGGAGTTTGAGAGTAAAGCAGATGGAAAGTCAAACCGGAGCACCAGGAGAGGGACTATTCGTTGAGTTTTAGAAACCTTTCGTATTCACAGTGTGTCCGTTCTCTAGGTTTCCCGTACATGTTATAGCTGTAGTAATATTCCCTTCAATCTGGAGAGTTGGGACCCATGGAATGTGTGCCATGCATTATTGCTTTAAAGGGTCTGCATTTGCTCACCCAATCTCACCAATCCTCTCAGTCCCAAGTGTCCAGCTTTATGCCACATCCAGCTGCCGTTGTAGATAGGGTCATTCCAGGTTTCATCAGAGACCCTGAAGGAATTGTAAAGAATTTTCCAGTTGTTTTGTTTTATTTTTGAAATTCCTTTTTATAGTGGGTTTGAGCTGATTCTCGCTGCCATGTTTATGCCAGTCTAGACACACTTGATTCCCTTACGGAGACATATCAATACATAGGTTTTAAGATTCTTACTAGTCAGATATATTCCTCTGCGGGAAATATGGGGTTTTGAGTCCCTTTCACTGAGGAAGGTGTAGGTCTTGTCTATTCCATAGTTGGTTTTTAGAACGGTACCTGTGCTTATATCAAACTCTGGTTTTATGCATCACCCCACCTCTCCTTCCCCCTTAAGCAGGCATAAGAGTGTTTTCTAAATGTGAGACACTGTTCTCTTTCCTAACTCAGTTCAAGTCTAGCCATGTTCACAGGATCTTCATAAGTGATATCTTATGATAAGTTTCTTTTTCTCTGTGACTTATTTCACTTAGAATCATCGTACCTGAATCCACCCATTTTGCTGCTACTGGTCTTATGACATTGATTTCATGGCTGAGGGATATTCCATCGTACGTAAGTACCACAATTTTTTGAACCATTTTTATATTTCCTGGGATATTTAAGGTGTACCCAAGTTGAGGTCCTTGTAAGCAGTGAAGCCCTAAATTTTGGGGTGGCTGTGTCTTATTGATTTTCAGTTTTCCCAAGGTATATTCCCTAGACTGGAAGTGCCCTTGTCTCTGTAGCTCTGTTGTTTACTTGTTTTAGGGAACACAATGCACTCCTCCAGAGAGGCAGTTGCCAATTTACATCCCGCCCATCAGCATAACAAGGCTCCCTGTTCTCCAGGGCCTGTCTTGCCTTTCTGGTTTTTACACATTTTGTGGATGTCCCTTTTGGCCGGTGGGATGTGATACTTCTTTGTAGTGCAGATTTGCATTGCCCGCTTGCTTGCTTGGCCAAAAAGGGCGTATGCGTTTTCTCCTGAATATATTCAGGAGAAAACGCATATGCCCTTTTTGGCCGAGTGCATCATTTTCGAAGTTGTGCCCCTCTTCCTGTGCTTTAAAGGCGATTCCAACGTACCTCTTGAAATCTGTTTCCTGCTATTCTGCCTCGCTTTCAAGTCCGCCTCGTTGCCTTCCCTCAACAGATTTTTGGACGATAGTTGTCCTTTATTACTCGGCCAGTTTGTGAATTGCTGTGCCCCTGAGCTCCAATTTTCAACTCGTTTTTGGTGAGCTGACCGCAGGTCCAAAATTTTGGTTCAGGAACTAAACTGGTTCCCGGTGGGTGGCTGAGACTTTGGTTAATTCTTCTTCCTGCCGGGAAATTAAAGTGATATGTGCCCGTCCAAATGCCTAACAGCTACTCTCACATTGGTTCTCCCTCTTCCCTTTCATCCGCTGCCAAATTGGCAACCTGTGTGAACCAGGAGGTTAAAGGGGCTGTCTCTCCAAGTTGGGAGGTTGATAGTAAAGCAGATGGAAAGTCAAACCGGAGCACCAGGAGAGGGACTATTCGTTGAGTTTTAGAAACCTTTCGTATTCACAGTGTGTCCGTTCTCTAGGTTTCCCGTACATGTTATAGCTGTAGTAATATTCCCTTCAACCTGGAGAGTTGGGACCCATGGAATGTGTGCCATGCATTATTGCTTTAATGGGTCTGCATTTGCTCACCAAATCTCACCAATCCTCTCAGTCCCAAGTGTCCAGCCTTATGCCACATCCAGCTGTCGTTGTAGATAGGGTCATTCCAGGTTTCAGCAGAGACCCTGAAGGAATTGTAAAGAATTTCCCAGTTGTTTTGTTTTATTTTTGAAATTCCTTTTTATAGTGGGTTTGAGCTGATTCTCGCTGCCATGTTTATGCCAGTCTAGACACACTTGATTCCCTTACGGAGACATATCAATACATAGGTTTTAAGATTCTTACTAGTCAGATATATTCCTCTGCGGGAAATATGGGGTTTTGAGTCCCTTTCACTGAGGAAGGTGTAGGTCTTGTCTATTCCATAGTTGGTTTTTGGAACGGTGCCTGTGCTTATATCAAACTCTGGTTTTATGCCTCACCCCACCTCTCCTTCCCCCTTAAGCAGGCATAAGAGTGTTTTCTAAATGTGAGACACTGTTCTCTTTCCTAACTCAGTTCAAGTGTAGCCATGTTTACAGGATCTTCATAAGTGATATCTTATGATAAGTTTCTTTTTCTGTGTGACTTATTTCACTTAGAATCATCGTACCTGAATCCACCCATTTTGCTGCTACTGGTCTTATGACATTGATTTCATGGCTGAGGGATATTCCATCGTACGTAAGTACCACAATTTTTTGAACCATTTTTATATTTCCTGGGATATTTAAGGTGTCCCCAAGTTGAGGTCCTTGTAAGCAGTGCAGCCCTAAATTTTGGGGTGGCTCTGTCTTATTGATCTTCAGTTTTCGCAAGGTATATTCCCTAGACTGGAAGTGCCCTTGGCTCTGTAGCTCTGTTCTTTACTTGTTTTAGGGAACACAATGCACTCCTCCAGAGAGGCAGTTGGCAATTTACATCCCGCCCATCAGCATAACAAGGCTCCCTGTTCTCCAGGGCCTGTCTTGCCTTTCTGGTTTTTACACATTTTGTGGATGTCCCTTTTGACCGGTGGGAAGTGATACTTTTTTGTAGTGCAGATTTGCATTGCCCGCTTGCTTGCTTGGCCTAAAAGGGCATATACGTTTTCTCCTGAATATATTCAGGAGAAAACGCATACGCCCTTTTTGGCCGAGTGCATCATTTTCGAAGTTGTGCCCCTCTTCCTGTGCTTTAAAGGCGATTCCAACGTACCTCTTGAAATCTGTTTCCTGCTATTCTGCCTCGCTTTCAAGTCCGCCTCGTTGCCTTCCCTCAACAGATTTTTGGACGATAGTTGTCCTTTATTACTCGGCCAGTTTGTGAATTGCTGTGCCCCTGAGCTCCATTTTTCAACTCGTTTTTGATGAGCTGACCGCAGGTCCAAAATTTTGGTTCAGGAACTAAACTGGTTCCCGGTGGGTGGCTGAGACTTTGGTTAGTTCTTCTTCCTGTCGGGAAATTAAAGTGATATGTGCGCGTCCAAATGCCTAACAGCTACTCTCTCATTGGTTCTCCCTCTTCCCTTTCATCCGCTGCCAAATTGGCAACCTGTGTGAACCAGGAGGTTAAAGGGGCTGTCTCTCCAAGTTGGGAGGTTGATAGTAAAGCCGATGGAAAGTCAAACCGAAGCACCAGGAGAGGGACTATTCGTTGAGTTTTAGAAACCTTTCGTATTCACAGTGTGTCCGTTCTCTAGGTTTCCCGTACATGTTATAACTGTAGTAATATTCCCTTCAACCTGGAGAGTTGGGACGCATGGAATGGGTGTCATGCATTATTGCTTTAAAGGGTCTGCATTTGTTCACCCAATCTCACCAATCCTCTCAGTCCCAAGTGTCCAGCCTTATGCCACATCCAGCTGTCGTTGAAGATAGGGTCATTCCAGGTTTCATCAGAGACCCTGAAGGAATTGTAAAGAATTTCCCAGTTTTTTTGTTTTGTTTTTGAAATTCCTTTTTATAGTGGGTTTGAGCTGATTCTCGCTGCCATGTTTATGCCAGTCTAGACACACTTGATTCCCTTACGGAGACATATCAATACATAGGTTTTAAGATTCTTACTAGTCAGATATATTCCTCTGCGGGAAATATGGGGTTTTGAGTCCCTTTCACTGAGGAAGGTGTAGGTCTTGTCTATTCCATAGTTGGTTTTTGGAATGGTACCTGTGCTTATATGAAACTCTGGTTTTATGCATCACCCCACCTCTCCTTCCCCCTTCAGCAGGCATAAGAGTGTTTTCTAAATGTGAGACACTGTTCTCTTTCCTAACTCAGTTCAAGTGTAGCCATGTTTACAGGATCTTCATAAGTGATATCTTATGATAAGTTTCTTTTTCTCTGTGACTTATTTCACTTAGAATCATCGTACCTGAATCCACCCATTTTGCTGCTACTGGTCTGATGACATTGATTTCATGGCTGAGGGATATTCCATCGTACGTAAGTACCACAATTTTTTGAACCATTTTTATATTTCCTGGGATATTTAAGGTGTACCCAAGTTGAGGTCCTTCTAAGCAGTGCAGCCCTAAATTTTGGGGTGGCTCTGTCTTATTGATCTTCAGTTTTCCCAAGGTTTATTCCCTAGACTGGAAGTGCCCTTGGCTCTGTAGCTCTGTTCTTTACTTGTTTTAGGGAACACAATGTACTCCTCCAGAAAGGCAGTTGGCAATTTACAACCCGCCCATCAGCATAAGAATGCTCCCTGTTCTCTAGGGCCTGTCTTGCGTTTCTGGTTTTTACACATTTTGTGGATGTCCCTTTTGACCGGTGGGAAGTGATTCTTCTTTGTAGTGCAGATTTGCATTGCCCGCTTGCTTGCTTGGCCAAAAAGGGCGTATGCGTTTTCTCCTGAATATATTCAGGAGAAAACGCATACGCCCTTTTTGGCCAAGTGCATCATTGTCGAAGTTGTGCCTCTCGTCCTGTGCTTTAAAGGTGATTCCAACGTACCTCTTGAAATCTGTTTCCTGCTATTCTGCCTCGCTTTTAAGTCCGCCTCGTTGCCTTCCCTCAACAGATTTTTGGACGATAGTTGTCCTTTATTACTCGGCCAGTTTGTGAATTGCTGTACCCCTGAGCTCCATTTTCCAACTCGTTTTTGGTGAGCTGACCGCAAGTCCAAAATTTTGGTTCAGGGCCTATGCTGGTTCCCGGTGGGGGGCTGAGACTTTGGTTAATTCTTCTTCCTGCCGGGCAGTTAGAGTGATATGTGCCCGTCAAAATGCCTAACAGCTACTCTCTCATTGGTTCTCCCTCTTCCCTTTCATCCTCTGCCAAATTGGCAACCTGTGCGAACCAGGAGATTAAACGGGCTGTCTCTCCAATTTGGGAGGTTGATAGTAAAGCAGATGGAAAGTCAAACCGGAGCACCAGGAGAGGGACTATTCGTTGAGTTTTAGAAACCTTTCGTATTCACAGTGTGTCCGTTCTCTAGGTTTCCCGTACATGTTATAACTGTAGTAATATTCCCTTCAACCTGGAGAGTTGGGACCCATGGAATGTGTGCCATGCATGATTGCTTTAAATGGTCTGCATTTGTTCACCCAATCTCACCAATCCTCTCAGTCCCAAGTGTCCAGCCTTATGCCACATCCAGCTGTCGTTGTAGATATGGTCATTCCAGGTTTCATCAGAGACCCTGAGGGAATTGCAAAGAATTTCCCAGTTTTTTTGTTTTGTTTTTGAAATTCCTTTTTAAAGTTGGTTTGAGCTGATTCTCGCTGCCATGTTTATGCCAGGCTAGACACCCTTGATTGCCTTACGGAAACATATCAATATATTGGTTTTAAGATTCTTACTAGTCAGATATATTCCTCTGCGGGAAATATGGGGTTTTGAGTCCCTTTCACTGAGGAAGGTGTAGGTCTTGGCTATTCCATAGTTGGTTTTTGGAACGGTACCTGTGCTTATATCAAACTCTGGTTTTATGCCTCACCCCACCTCTCCTTCCCCCTTAAGCAGGCATAAGAGTGCTTTCTAAATGTGAGACACTGTTCTCTTTCCTAACTCAGTTCAAGTGTAGCCATGTTTACAGGATCTTCATAAGTGATATCTTATGATAAGTTTCTTTTTCTGTGTGACTTATTTCACTTAGAATCATCGTACCTGAATCCACCCATTTTGCTGCTACTGGTCTTATGACATTGATTTCATGGCTGAGGGATATTCCATCGTACGTAAGTACCATAATTTTTTGAACCATTTTTATATTTCCTGGGATATTTAAGGTGTACCCAAGTTGAGGTCCTTGTAAGCAGTGCAGCCCTACATTTTGGGGTGGCTCTGTCTTATTGATTTTCAGTTTTCCCAAGGTATATTCCCTAGACTGGAAGTGCCCTTGGCTCTGTAGCTCTGTTCTTTACTTGTTTTATGGAACACAATGCACTCCTCCAGAGAGGCAGTTGACAATTTACATTCCGCCCATCAGCATAACAAGGCTCCCTGTTCTCCAGTGCCTGTCTTGCCTTTCTGGTTTTTACACATTTTGTGGATGTGCCTTTTAACCGGTGGGAAGTGATACTTCTTTGTAGTGCAGATTTGCATTGCCCGCTTGCTTGCTTGGCCAAAAAGGTCGTATGCGTTTTCTCCTGAATATATTCAGGAGAAAACGCATACGCCCTTTTTGGCCAAGTGCATCATTGTCGAAGTTGTGCCTCTCTTCCTGTGCTTTAAAGGCGATTCCAACGTACCTCTTGAAATCTGTTTCCTGCTATTCTGCCTCGCTTTCAAGTCCGCCTCGTTGCCTTCCCTCAACAGATTTTTGGACGATCGTTGTCCTTTATTACTCGGCCAGTTTGTGAATTGCTGTACTCCTGAGCTCCTTTTTTCAACTCGTTTTTGGTGAGCTGACCGCAAGTCCAAAATTTTGGTTCAGGACCTATGCTGCTTCCCGGTGGGGGGCTGAGACTTTGGTTAATTTTTCTTCCTGCCGGAAATTACAGTGATATGTGACCGTCCAAATGCCTAACAGCTACTCTCTCATTGGTTCTCCCTCTTCCCTTTCATCCTCTGCCAAATTGGCAACCTGTGCGAACCAGGTGGTTAAAGGGGCTGTCTCTCCAAGTTGGGAGGTTGATAGTAAAGCAGGTGGAAAGTCAAACCGGAGCACCAGGAGAGGGACTATTCGTTGAGTTTTAGAAACCTTTCGTATTCACAGTGTGTCCGTTCTCTAGGTTTCCCGTACATGTTATAACTGTAGTAATATTCCCTTCAACCTGGAGAGTTGGGACCCATGGAATGTGTGCCATGCATTATTGCTTTAAAGGGTCTGCATTTGTTCACCCAATCTCACCAATCCTCTCAGTACCAAGTGTCCAGCCTTATGCCACATCCAGCTGTCATTGTAGATAGGGTCATTCCAGCATTCATCAGAGACCCTGAAGGAATTTTAAAGAATTTCCCAGTTTTTTTGTTTTGTTTTTGAAATTCCTTTTTATAGTGGGTTTGAGCTGATTCTCGCTGCCATGTTTATGCCAGTCTAGACACACTTGATTCCCTTACGGATACATATCAATACATAGGTTT
The DNA here is from genome assembly GCF_949752795.1 of Hyperoodon ampullatus. NCBI lineage: Eukaryota > Metazoa > Chordata > Mammalia > Artiodactyla > Ziphiidae > Hyperoodon > Hyperoodon ampullatus. The sequence continues at coordinate 604,907 of NW_027640838.1, read as the reverse complement.
TAAGTTTCTTACTAGTCAGATATATTCCTCTGCGGGAAATATGGGGTTTTGAGTCCCTTTCACTGAGGAAGGTGTAGGTCTTGTCTATTCCATAGTTGGTTTTTGGAACGGTACCTGTGCTTATATCAAACTCTGGTTTTATGCATCACCCCACCTCTCCTTCCCCCTTAAGCAGGCATAAGAGTGTTTTCTAAATGTGAGACACTGTTCTCTTTCCTAACTCAGTTCAAGTGTAGCCATGTTTACAGGATCTTCATAAGTGATATCTTATGATAAGTTTCTTTTTCTGTGTGACTTATTTCACTTAGAATCATCGTACCTGAATCCACCCATTTTGCAGCTACTGGTCTTATGACATTGATTTCATGGCTGAGGGATATTCCATCATACGTAAGTACCACAATTTTTTGAACCATTTTTATATTTCCTGGGATATTTAAGGTGTACCCAAGTTGAGCTCCTTGTAAGCAGGGCAGCCCTAAATTTTGGGGTGGCTGTGTCTTATTGATTTTCAGTTTTCCCAAGGTATATTCCCTAGACTGGAAGTGCCCTTGGCTCTGTAGCTCTGTTGTTTACTTGTTTTAGGGAACACAATGCACTCCTCCAGAGAGGCAGTTGGCAATGTACATCCCGCCCATCAACATAACAAGGCTCCCTGTTCTCCAGGGCCTTTCTTGCCTTTCTGGTTTTTACACATTTTGTGGATGTCCTTTTTGACTGGTGGGAAGTGATACTTCTTTGTAGTGCAGATTTGCATTGCCCGCTTGCTTGCTTGGCCAAAAAGGGCGTATGCGTTTTCTCCTGAATATATTCAGGAGAAAACGCATACGCCCTTTTTAGACACGTGCATCATTGTCGAAGTTGTGCCCCTCTTCCTGTGCTTTAAAGGCGATTCCAACGTACCTCTTGAAATCTGTTTCCTGCTATTCTGCCTCGCTTTCAAGTCCGCCTCGTTGCATTCCCTCAACAGATTTTTGGACGATAGTTGTCCTTTATTACTCGGCCAGTTTGTGAATTGCTGTGCCCCTGAGCTCCATTTTTCAACTCGTTTTTGGTGATCTGACCGCAAGTCCAAAATTTTGGTTCAGGACCTATACTGGTTCCCGGTGGGTGGCTGAGACTTTGGTTAATTCTTCTTCCTGCCGGGAAATTACAGTGATATGTGCCCGTCCAAATGCCTATCAGCTACTCTCTCATTGGTTCTCCCTCTTCCCTTTCATCCTCTGCCAAATTGGCAACCTGTGCGGACCAAGAGGTTAAAGGGGCTGTCTCTCCAAGTTGGGAGGTTGATAGTAAAGCAGACGGAAAGTCAAACCGGAGCACCAGGAGAGGGATTATTCGTTGAGTTTTAGAAACCTTTCGTATTCACAGTGTGTCCGTTCTCTAGGTTTCCCGCACATGTTATAGCTGTAGTAATATTCCCTTCAACCTGGAGAGTTCGGACCCATGGAATGGGTGCCATGCATTATTGCTTTAAAGGGTCTGCATTTGGTCACCCAATCTCACCAATCGTCTCAGTCGCAAGTGTCCCTCCTTATGCCACATCCAGCTGTCGTTGTAGATAGGGTCATTCCAGCTTTCATCAGAGACCCTGAAGGAATTGTAAAGAATTTCCCAGTTTTTTTGTTTTGTTTTTGAAATTCCTTTTTATAGTGGGTTTGAGCTGATTCTCGCTGCCATGTTTATGCCAGTCTAGACACACTTGATTCCCTTACAGAGACATATCAATACATAGGTTTTAAGATTCTTACTAGTCAGATATTTTCCTCTGCGGGAAATATGGGGTTTTGAGTCCCTTTCACTGAGGACGGTGTAGGTCTTGTCTATTCCATAGTTGGTTTTTGGAACGGTACCTGTGCTTATATCAAACTCTGGATTTATGCATCACCCCACCTCTCCTTCCCCCTTAAGCAGGTATAAGAGTGTTTTCTAAATGTGAGACACTGTTCTCTTTCCTAACTCAGTTCAAGTGTAGCCATGTTTACAGGATCTTCATAAGTGATATCTTATGATAAGTTTCTTTTTCTGTGTGACTTATTTCACTTAGAATCATCGTACCTGAATCCACCCATTTTGCTGCTACTGGTCTTATGACATTGATTTCATGGCTGAGGGATATTCCATCGTACGTAAGTACCACAATTTTTTGAACCATGTTTATATTTTCTGGGATACTTAAGGTGTATCCAAGTTGAGGTCCTTGTATGCAGTGCAGCCCTAAATTTTGGGGTGGCTCTGTCTTATTGATTTTCAGTTTTCCCAAGGTATATTCCCTAGACTGGTAGTGCCCTTGGCTCTGTAGCTCTGTTCTTTACTTGTTTTAGGGAACAGAATGCACTCCTCCAGAGAGGCAGTTGGCAATTTACATCCCGCCCATCAGCATAACAAGGCTCCCTGTTCTCCAGGGCCTGTCTTGCCTTTCTTGTTCTTACACATTTTGTGGATGTCCCTTTTGACCGGTGGGAAGTGATACTTCTTTGTAGTGCAGATTTGCATTGCCCGCTTGCTTGCTTGGCCAAAAAGGGCGTATGCGTTTTCTCCTGAATATATTCAGGAGAAAACGCATACGCCCTTTTTGGCCAAGTGCATCATTGTCGAAGTTGTGCCCCTCTTCCTGTGCTTTAAAGGTGATTCCAACGTACCTCTTGAAATCTGTTTCCTGCTATTCTGCCTCGCTTTCAAGTCCGCCTCGTTGCCTTCCCTCAACAGATTTTTGGACGATAGTTGTCCTTTATTACTCGGCCAGTTTGTGAATTGCTGTGCCCCTGAGCTCCATTTTCAACTCGTTTTTGGTGAGCTGACCGCAAGTCCAAAATTTTGGTTCAGGACCTATACTGGTTCCCGGTGGGTGGCTGAGAATTTGGTTAATTCTTCTTCCTGCCGGGAAATTACAGTGATATGTGCCCGTCCAAATGCCTAACAGCTACTCTCTCATTGGTTCTCCCTCTTCCCTTTCATCCTCTGCCAAATTGGCAACCTGTGCGAACCAAGAGGTTAAAGGGGCAGTCTCTCCAAGTTGGGAGGTTGATAGTAAAGCAGACGGAAAGTCAAACCGGAGCACCAGGAGAGGGACTATTCGTTGAGTTTTAGAAACCTTTCGTATTCACAGTGTGTCCGTTCTCTAAGTTTCCCGCACATGTTATAGCTGTAGTAATATTCCCTTCAACCTGGAGAGTTCGGACCCATGGAATGGGTGCCATGCATTATTGCTTGAAAGGGTCTGCATTTGCTCACCCAATCTCACCAATCGTCTCAGTCCCAAGTGTCCCTCCTTATGCCACATCCCGCTGTCGTTGTAGATAGGGTCATTCCAGCTTTCATCAGAGACCCTGAAGGAATTGTAAAGAATTTCCCAGTTTTTTTGTTTTGTTTTTGAAATTCCTTTTTATAGTGGGTTTGAGCTGATTCTCGCTGCCATGTTTATGCCAGTCTAGACACACTTGATTCCCTTACGGAGACATATCAATACATAGGTTTTAAGATTCTTACTAGTCAGATATTTTCCTCTGCGGGAAATATGGGGTTTTGAGTCCCTTTCACTGAGGAAGGTGTAGGTCTTGTCTATTCCATAGTTGGTTTTTGGAACGGTACCTGTGCTTATATAAAACTCTGGTTTTATGCATCACCCCACCTCTCCTTCCCCCTTAAGCAGGTATAAGAGTGTTTTCTAAATGTGAGACACTGTTCTCTTTCCTAACTCAGTTCAAGTGTAGCCATGTTTACAGGATCTTCATAAGTGATATCTTATGATAAGTTTCTTTTTCTGTGTGACTTATTTCACTTAGAATCATCGTACCTGAATCCACCCATTTTGCTGCTACTGGTCTTATGACATTGATTTCATGGCTGAGGGATATTCCATCGTACGTAAGTACCACAATTTTTTGAACCATGTTTATATTTTCTGGGATACTTAAGGTGTATCCAAGTTGAGGTCCTTGTATGCAGTGCAGCCCTAAATTTTGGGGTGGCTCTGTCTTATTGATTTTCAGTTTTCCCAAGGTATATTCCCTAGACTGGTAGTGCCCTTGGCTCTGTAGCTCTGTTCTTTACTTGTTTTAGGGAACAGAATGCACTCCTCCAGAGAGGCAGTTGGCAATTTACATCCCGCACATCAGCATAACAAGGCTCCCTGTTCTCCAGGGCCTGTCTCGCCTTTCTTGTTCTTACACATTTTGTGGATGTCCCTTTTGACCGGTGGGAAGTGATACTTCTTTGTAGTGCAGATTTGCATTGCCCGCTTGCTTGCTTGGCCATAAAGGACGTATGCGTTTTCTCCTGAATATATTCAGGAGAAAACGCATACGCCCTTTTTGGCCAAGTGCATCATTGTCGAAGTTGTGCCCCTCTTCCTGTGCTTTAAAGGCGATTCCAACGTACCTCTTGAAATCTGTTTCCTGCTATTCTGCCTCGCTTTCAAGTCCGCCTCGTTGCCTTCCCTCAACAGATTTTTGGACGATAGTTGTCCTTTATTACTCGGCCAGTTTGTGAATTGCTGTGCCCCTGAGCTCCATTTTTCAACTCGTTTTTGGTGAGCTGACCGCAAGTCCAAAATTTTGGTTCAGGACCTATACTGGTTCCCGGTGGGTGGCTGAGAATTTGGTTAATTCTTCTTCCTGCCGGGAAATTACAGTGATATGTGCCCGTCCAAATGCCTAACAGCTACTCTCTCATTGGTTCTCCCTCTTCCCTTTCATCCTCTGCCAAATTGGCAACCTGTGCGAACCAAGAGGTTAAAGGGGCAGTCTCTCCAAGTTGGGAGGTTGATAGTAAAGCAGACGGAAAGTCAAACTGGAGCACCAGGAGAGGGACTATTCGTTGAGTTTTAGAAACCTTTCGTATTCACAGTGTGTCCGTTCTCTAAGTTTCCCGCACATGTTATAGCTGTAGTAATATTCCCTTCAACC